>NC_041736.1:31204455-31507486 GCF_004115215.2 Ornithorhynchus anatinus
CGCTTAACGAATACCACATATATTTTACGCACATCTATTTGAAGATATAGCGACAGATAGGGTCCAGTCAGAATAATTAACTTTTCAGCCACGAGTACCGGAATGAAAGATCAAAGGATTTGTAAAACGAACAAAACAAACCCCTTTCGATATAGATCAGTTTCAGAAAATTTGTCCAGGGGTTAACAGATCCGGGAAGACGACATTTCTGCCAAATAGACTAACAGACTCCAGGGCTCAAACCCGTGTCTTAACAATTTATGCCTCTTCAGAGGTGGATTGGGATTTAAGTTAGAAGTTTACAGTCTTGTCAACTAAAACCTAGAAGATCTACGCTGCACGGACTGCTCATTACGGCTCCAGAAGCTAATCCCTCGGCTATCGAACTCCGAAGACTGTGCGCATTTCTAATTCTAAAAGGTTTCGTTTCTCGGCATCACCGAATTTCAGCACGTCGCGGTCTCCTGACCCTTACCTAGCCAATCAGAATTAAGAGTGGATCCATATGTTACAATAGTTATGTGCGCGTCTGGGATCCCTGAAGAGAATGGTGAAACTCTAGAGATAGCCACAGCCCACTATAACTCAATATGAGCCTATTCCAAAGCCCTCAGATCTGGATTATATTTAGTGAAGCGGTTTAAAAAAATAAGTTGGCATCAATCTACTGGAAATCCTATTATTAATCCTAAAAGCGCTATAGACACACTTACCTCTCCTGAGGATTGAGGCCCCTATAATGAATACCTAAAACGCGATGAATAACGATGCAAAAATTCCTTTCTTTTCTTTCTTTTTGTAATAAAAAAGCTTCTTAACTAGGGAAAATGCATTTTTGCTCATTCTTTTTTCCTCCAGAGTAATCATGACGACCGACTTTGAGATGGCTTTGTAAAATGGACCAGTTTAAAGCTTATGAATCTACACGGCCACAATACCAAGTCTATAAACAAATGCAGGTTTTTCCTTGCCAGCTTTCCCTACCGTGGACTTGCATGTGCACCTGGACTTTTCTTTTAACCATTTTGGCGGCCTCCCAGTAAACTGCTTGGAGTGACCATGCTTTCCACAGCTAAGGAAAAAACAGTTACGTCAAACTGACGATGCTCTCCTAAAGTAGTTGAATAGCAGTACAGAGGGAAAGTCTTTCGTTAGGGAACGGAACCATCAGAAGAGCTCTGTTCCGTAAAGAACAACTTCACTCAAAGTGAACGGATTTATTCTCCCTTCATTAACCCACATCGAGATTCCCTTGGTAATTTGCTTATTTTCATCCTTTCATCCTTTTTTATTTTTACAATGGCTAAGGAGACGTTGGGCAAAGTCAGGACACACAGGACCGACACACACAAACACTCTCTTCTCTCTAATCAATCCATCAGTGGCATTTATTGAGCGTTTACTGTGTGCAGAGCACTGTGCTACGCGCTTGGGAGAGTAAGACACAACGGAGTTGGCAGACGCGTTCCCTGCCCGCAACGAGTTTACAATCCAGAGGGAGATCTCTAACCTGATCTCTTATCCTTAAACACGCAAGAAAGAAATGCCGAAATGATGGGAAGATCAAGTGCCTCTGTGCTCACCAATGAGAGCTCCAGAAACTCAAATTCTTTCTTTCTTAAATATGTTTTTGATTAGTTTTTGCCAACAAAGAGCCCATCTGAAAATGTGGATTTTCCTCCTGAAGCGCTTCCATATATAGCTTACATTCTCTTTTCATTACTTACGCACTATCTCCTCCTACCTGTAATTTATGTTATTGTCTGTCTCCCCGCTAATGCCATAAACTCCTTCTAAGCGGCGATCACGTCTACTAATTTGAGTGTCCTCTCCCTACACTCTAGAAGAGTGCTTTGCATATAGATGGCGTTCAATAAATAGTATCAATTGTGTCAATCAATCTACCGTAATTAGTGAGTGCTTAATGTGTGCGGAGCACTGTTCTAAGCGCTTGGGAGAGGAAATACAACAGAATCGGTAGACCTGTTCCCTGCCCACAAGAAGCTTCCTGAGCACCTATTCGGTCTTCAGTGGACATAGAAAACTGCTGGCAATTTTTGCAGCGTGGCTCAGTGGAAAGCGTGCGGGCTTGGGAGTCAGAGGTCATGGGTTCGAATCCCGGCTCTGCCACTTGTCAGCTGTGTGACTGTGGGCGAGTCACGTCACTTCTCTGGGCCTCAGTTACCTCATCTGTCAAAGGGGGATGAAGACGGTGAGCCTCACGTGGGACAACCTGATTACCCTGTATCTCCCCCAGCACTTAGAACGGTGCTCTGCACATAGTAAGCGCTTAACAAAAACCAACATTATTATTATTTTTATAATAAAGTCACTCTTTAGCCTTCTGTTCTCCAGGCTAACTCCAATTTCTCGAGTTTTTACTTGCAGAATATGTTTTCCTCCTTCCTAATCACTTTTTGTTCCTCCTTGTATCCTTTCTGTTTAATATGGGAAGTAGAGTGGTCTAGCGGAAAAAAGCACGGGCCTGGGAGTCAGAAGACCTTAACTTCTCTGTGCCTCAGTTCCCTCATCTGTAAAATGGGGATTAAGACTGTGAGCCCCACGTGGGACAAGCTGATTCTCCTATCCCAGCGCTTAGAACAGTGCTCGGCACATAGTAAGCGCTTAACAAATACCAACATTATTAAGACCTGGGTTCTACTCCCAGCTCCGCCACCTGTCTGCTCTGTGACTTTGGGCAAATCATTTCACTTCTCTGTACCTCAGTTTCCTTGGCTGAAACATGGGGATTAAATCCCACCCTACTTAGACTGTGAACCCTATGCATCTATCTACCCCAGCGTTTAGTACAGTGCTTGGCATATACTAAGCACTTAATAAATACCATAATTATTATGATTGTTTGGAAAATGCAAGCCAAATCTGGACAACAATCCCCTGAGCAGATCTAAGCAGAGAGGGAGGTAACATCAAAATCACTTGGACTCCTATTTGACTTCTCCCGACGAATCGCAATAGCCGTGTGGGGTTTTTGAAGCGACAGGACTGCTTTACTGTTGCTGTTTTGACTCACATCAGGCTTCCTATCAATTTTGACTATCTTTTTCTCGGGAACTTATCCTTAGCCTGCCTTTCCTCCCTCTGAATTTCAGCTGCTTGCACTTTTTCCTTACTAAAACTCAACTTGTTTCGGGTGACTGTTTTCTCCCCTCGGTTTAGATCCCTTCGATTGGCTTTCCTGTTCGACTCAAGGGGCAACACCGCTTGACTGGCTATCTCTTGCAAATTGGAGGAGGAGGTTCTTTTCATTTATTCAACTGTATTTATTGAGCGCTTACGGTGTGCAAAGCACCGTACTAAGCACTTGGGAGAGTACGGTGTAACAACAGACATATTCCTGCCCACAACGAGCTCCCAGTCTAAAGGGAGAGACAGACATTAATATCAATAAGTAGATAAAGAAATCAATTACAGATATATACATATGTGCTGTAGGGATGGGAGGGAGGATGAATGAAGGAGCAGGTAATAGCGCAGAAGGGAGAGGGAGAAAAGGAGAGGAGGGCTTAGTCAGGGAAGGCTTCTTGGAGGAGATGGGCCTTCAATGAGGGTTTGAAGTGGGGGACGGCAATAATCTGCCCTATATAAGGAGGGAGGGTGTTCCAGGCCAGAGGTTGGATATGGGCGAGAGGGCGGTGGCGAGATAGACGAGATCGAGCTACAGTGAGAAGGTTAGCATTAGGGGAACGAAGTGCGTGGGCTGGGTTGCAGTAGGAGAGCGACCAAGGTGATTAAGTGCTTTAAAGCCAATGGTGAGGAGTTTTTGCTCGATGTGGAGATGGATGAGCAACCACTGGAGTTTCTTGAGGTCTGGGGGAACCCAGTCTGAACGTTCCTGAAGGAAAACACTTGGGGAGGCAGAATGGAAGATGGACTGGAGTGGGGAGAGACGGGAGGCAGGGAGGTCGCCAAGGAGGCTGATACAATAATCAAGGAGGAACAGGACAAGTGCTTGCATTAATGCGGTATAGTTTTGGACGGAGAGGAAGGGGGGATTCTTTGCTCTGTGCATTTGGGACACTTAGATAGATCACGGGCCTGAAGGCAGAAGGACCTGGGTTCTCATTCTGGCTTCGCCACATGTCTGCCGAGTGACCTTGGACAAGTCACTTTACTTCTCTGTGCCTCAGTCATCTCATCTGTAAACTGAGGATTAAGATGGTGAGCCCCATGTGGGACAGGGACTGTGGGCAACCTGATAATCTTGTATCTACCCTAGTGCCTAGACACCATTTACATAGTAATAATTAAGCATATAATCATTAAGCACACATTAAGCATAATATAATTTTCAAACACCATCATTATTATTTTAAATATTAAAACATTATTATTATGGTACATGTAAAGGGCTTACTATGTACCAAACCCTGGATTAAGTGCTGAGGTAGATAGCAGATAACCAGGGTGAACCCAGCCCCATCCCTCATGGGACTCACATTATAAGTAGGAAGGAGTAGGATTTAATCCCCATTTTACAGATGAGGCAACTGAGGCTCAGAGAAGTTAAATGACTTGCCCAAGGTCACCCAGCAGACAAGTAATAATAATAATAATAATGTTGGTATTTGTTAAGCGCTTACTATGTGCAGAGCACTGTTCTAAGCGCTGGGGTAAACACAGGGGAATCAGGTTGTCCCACGTGGGGCTCACAGTCTTAATCCCCATTTTACAGATGAGGGAACTGAGGCACAGAGAAGTTAAGTGACTTGCCCAGAGTCACACAGCTGACAAGTGGCAGAGCTGGGATTTGAACTCATGAGCCCTGACTCCAAAGTGACAGAGGTGGTGTTAGAACACAGGTCCTCTGACTCCCAGGCCTAGTTCTTTCCACTAGGCCATGCTCCTTCCCATAAAACAGATAATGATTTAAACTACCGAAATATTTAAGGGTACCAAAATCCTCAGAAGAAATGCTCTGGATTCGAGATAAGTATTAACATGCATGAAAAATCCATGCCTTTGTTTCTCATCACTTTCCAAATATTTGCCTTTTGGGCTGAAGTTTTCCACACTTGGTTTCGGCCCAAAGGTGATTTTTTTCCAACATTTGTTCAAAATATATTAAATTGTTTTGAGTTATAAGAGGCTGAAATTGCTCCCATGATTTTTCCACATTAAAAGCAATTTAAAGGTGGGCTTTTTTGAAGGCAGAAACTAAAAAAAAAATGTTGAAATTTAAAAAGCTGACACTTTCCAGGTGTCTGTCTCTCAGGGAATAAGTCTCCTGAAAAGAAAAAGAAGTCTTTTACTAAAAAATGAAATCCGAGTGACTGAAAAATACCGTTTTTGCTGGCTCCACGTGAAATTTTACGGGTGTTGGGAGTTTTGCTGTTTTCTGAAATGGAGTTTCATAAACCAGATCTGTAGCCGCATTACTGTTCAGCTGTTTCACACAATCAGGGTGGAGCAACTGCTTGGGTTAAAATAGGGGGAGCCAGGAGTCCTACTTTTCATCTTTTCCTCACATACACTTTTAAAAAAATCCCACCATCTCTCTCTTATACACACAAAAATACAGAGAGTAAGGTTAAAACTTTGCTTCCATACACAGTACCTATGCCTTTCCAATGGAAAAAGGATTGGCAGTCGCTTCGCTTCTCTGTGGCTCGGTTTCGTCATCCGCAAAATAGGATTCAAACACCTGTCCTATTTAGAATGTAAGCCCCGAGTGGGACCTGATTATCCTGAATCAACCCCAGGGCTTAATACAATGCAGTGTAATACAGATGCTACAGTTATTATTAGACTGTTTTCCCCTTTAATTGGAAAAACAGTTAAGACCTTTCAGTGGACTTTATGTAAAGGGGTATTTACCTTTTGTGCTGTTACAGAGTTGGGAGCCCAGGGCTGGTAGGTGTACATGTTATCACCCCCATATCCCTCCTCTCCAAACTCCTCCAGCGAGTTGTCTTCACCCGCCGTCTCAAGTTCCTCTCCTCCAGTTCTCCCCTTGACACCCTCCAATCTGGTTTCCATTCCCTTCACGTCACAGAAATCGCCCTCTTAAAAGTCAGCAACAATCTCCTTCTTGCCAAATCCAACGGCCTCGACTCCATCCTAATCCTCTTCGATCTCTCAACTGCCCTCGACGCTGTCGACCGCCCGCTTCTCCTGGAAACATTATCCAACCTCGGTTGTCCTCCTCTCGCTCTCTTGCTGCTCATTCTCAGTCTCTTTCGTGGGCTGCTCCTCTGCTTCCCACCCCCTAATTGTGGGGGTTCCTCAAGGTTCAGTTCTGGGCCCCCTTTTATTCTCCATCTCCCTCGGAGAACTCAGCGGCTCCCATGGCTTCAACTGCCATCTCTATGTGGATGATACCCAAATCTTCATCTCCAGCTCTGACCACTCTCCCTCTCTGCATTCTCGTATTTCCTCTTCTCTTCGAGACATTCTACTTGGATGTCCTCCCGTCACCTCAAACCTAATGTCTAAAACTGAACTCCTTATCCTCCCACCCAAACTCTGTCATCCCCCTGACTCTCCCATCTCTGTAGATGGCACCAGCATCCTTCCTGTCCCACCAGCCCACAACCTTGGCCCTATCCTTGACTCCTCTCGTCCGTTCAATCCACGTAATCAATCCAGCACTAAATCCTGTAGATTCCATCTTCATGACACTGCTAAAATTCACCCTCTCCTCTCCATCCCAATTGCGACCACGTTAATCCTGTCGCTTATCCTACCTCGCCTTAATTACCGTATCAGCCTCCTTGCTGACCAGCCAGCCTCCTGTCTCTTCCCCACTCCAGTCCATACTTGACTGCCCGGATCAATTTTCTACAGAAACGTTCAGGACAATGTTTCCCCATTCCTCATGAAACTCCAATGGATGCCCGACCCCCTCCGCATCAAACAAAAACTCTTCATCATTGGCTTTTAAGCACTCAATCTCCTTCCTCCCTCCTCGCTACTCTCTTACTACAACCCAGTCCGCACACTTCGCTCCTCTCGTGCTAACCATCACACTGTACTTTGATCTTGTCTACCTCACCACGGAACTCTCGCCTACATCCCACCATTGGCCTGGAACACCCTCCCTCCTCATAGTCGACAGACAATCACTCTCTCCCCCTTCAAAGCCTTACAGAAGGCACATCTCCTCCAAGAGGCCTTCCCTGACTGAGCCCTTCTTTCCTCTTAATAATAATAACGTTGGCATCTGTTAAGCGCTTACTATGTGCAGAGCACTGTTGTAAGCGCTGGGGTAGACACAGGGGGATCAGGTTGTCCCACGTGGGGCTCGCAGTCTTAATCCCCATTTTACAGATGAGGTAACTGAGGCCCAGAGAAGTTAAGTGACTTGCCCACAGTCACACAAGCTGACAAGTGGCAGAGCGGGGATTCGAACCCGTGACCTGACTCCAAAGCCCATGCTCTTTCCACTAAGCCACACTGCTTCTCCCTCTCTCTTCTGTGTCACCCCGAACAGCTCCCTTCATTCATCGCCCCCTCCCAGCACTTATCTGTAATTTATTTATTTGTATTGATGCTGCCTTCCGCTCTAGGCTGTAAGCTAGCTGTGGGCCGGGAATGTGTCTGTTGATCTCCCAAACGCTTAGTACGATGCTCAGCACACAGTAAGTGCTCAATAAATGCAACTGGATGAATGAAAATATGTCACTGAACAGTCTCTTAAAGGAGCTCTAAGTCTCTTTAATTGCAGCTCCATCATATAGCCCTCCTTTCTTCCCCCATTTAAATTAGCAGTTTGAGTAGCCTGGGCCGGCATTTTTCAACACTGTTGGACGCGGAGCAGGAGAGGCCGGTTTGGCTCCTGAAAACCTGACCCGGACAAGCCTCTAGTTCTCCTCTAGTATGGAGAAGCAGTGTGGCCTACCGGAAAGAGCTCGGGCCTGGGAGTCGGAGGCCCTGGGTTCTCGTCTCGGCTCTGTCACTCGCCTGCTTGCGTGAACTGGGACGAGTCACATCACTGCTCCATGCCTCAGTTTCCTCAACTGTAAAATGGGGATTTAACACCTGTTAAAAACAGGCCCACCCCTCAAAAAACAGGTGCACAGCAGGTTTACGGGAGGTAACCCAATCTCGCTGGCTTCAGTATTACAAAATGATCTGTTGTATATACTGGGCAATTCCAGGATCAGATCACCAGGCTGGGCTTCTTAGCATCAGTCAAAAACTTGATATTAATGTCTGTCTTCCCCTCTAGACTGTAAGCTCACCATCAATTCTGTGATGGTGTACTCACCCCAGCGCTTAGTACAGCGCACAGCACACAGTAAACTTTCATTAAAGATAACCGATTGTAAGAAACGAGCTGGGCAACCATCACGTACGACAACCGATCTGATTACATTCGAACACTGAAAAAGAACCACCGGCAATTTCCCAGGTTTTGATATTTCTAACCCAAGTTTTAAAACTTATTTTCCCTTCCTTTTCGGCCCATGACCTGTCACACCACCTGGAATGACGGAGCAGGGTACTTTCATTTCAAAATGAGGTCTACATCCCAGATCGGTCTCAACACACAGAAAAGCTGAGGGATAAAAGGCAAAAGGATTACAGGTGTATCACAGATTATGGTACATTAAGTACTATCGAGGGATTCGCTCTCCACCGTGTACTGATTTACTTCAGCAGGCCATTGGCCTCGCCTCAGAGTTCCCGTGAATCACTGTAGTCGTCAATTCCCTCCCTGCCCTTCCTTTCCTCACCATATTTCCTTTCCGGTCTTCCCTGTTCTCAGCAGTTTTCCTGTATCCCCTCCCCCCTCCTCCTGGTAAATCTAAGTCTAAGGGAAAATGTATCCCGATCTATAACTGTTCATGAAATGGCCACATTTTGAAGGTGCGCGACTCAGCTGCACCATGAGGGGAGAAGCAGCATGGCTTAGTGGAAAGAGCCCGAGCTTGGGAGTCAGAGGACATGGATTCTAATCCCGGCTCTGCCACTTGTCTGCTCTGTGACCTTGGGCAAATCCCTTAACTTCTCTGTGCTTCAGTTCCCCCATCTGTAAAAGGGGGTTTAAGACTGTGAGCCCCACAAGGGACAACCTGATTGCGTTATATTTCACCCCAGGGCTTAGAACAGTGCTTGGCACATAGTTAGCGCTTAACAAATACCATAATTATTATTATTATTACTATTATTACGCCTAAGCTAAACAGTACTACAGAAACTCTAGCTTAAAACAGTAAACCATAAGAATAGAAAGACTCTTAAAAACCAGGGATTTTAAGACTCCTCTAGTAAATTAAAAAATGTTGCAAAAAAAAATAGATAAAAATAAAACTAAATGATTGGGCTACTAAACTACACACATGTGCTCAATCCCTTGAGGGAGTCAAATATTCCAGTAAAAATAAAAAAGAGATGGAAACACAAGTTTCTTATTATCTCACTTCGTATGTTATAAAACATAACGGTTAACTTATTTTGGCAAAAAGACGTGAGCGTTGCACAACACTTTGGCTCACACAAATATTTTCTATTGTTAAATGCATCTTAAACGTAGCGTGTCTTGCTGACTTCCGGGACAGTGAAGTCTTGATGTGGTCTGGAGATACCTAAATTTTTGACCTTTCAGTGAAGGTCATTGACTACTGTTAGTATTAAATGGGGCAGGTGTAAAAAAATTAGCGAACAATTCACAGTTAACTGAAACCAGACAAAACTATTTGAATAGTAAAATTCATAGAGATCCTGACCAAAAAAAAAAAAAAACCCACAAGTTGATAATTTTGGACAAATCTGGTATTTTCTGAAGACCTCCCTTTTTTAAGGTAAAAACAGAGTTTCATGAACTCTTTGAAAATCCCTATTTATAAAGTAAGTTATGCCTCTGGAAATGTTATTAGGATAAGCTCATCTTTTCTACTTTTTTCCCCTTTTCACCACTATTTCTCCTTAAATTAGATTTAAATTCTGCTTAAAATTAGAATGATAATGAGAAGGGTTACAAAGCGTGTTGAGTGACCTTGGGCAAGTCACTTAACTTCTCTGTCCCTCAGTTCCCTCATCTGCAGTTTTGTACTCTCCCAAGTGCTTAATACAGTGCTTTGCACACAGTAAGCGCTCAATATATAGGATACAACAAATGAATGCAGAATGGGGATTCAATATTTGTTCTCCCTCCCATTAAGACTGTAAATCCCATGTGGGATCTGATTATCCAATATCTACCGCAGCACTTACTACAGTGCTCGACACATAGTAAGCACTTAACAAATACTACGATTATCATCATTATCACTACTATTATGATGTGGGTTCAGAAGGGCTTTGTAGATCAGGTATCTTGTAAACTAAAAATCGAATAAAACTAACAATTTCAGCTCAAATCCCAATTTTTAAGGGCCTTAAAAGGAAGAAATGGGATTTCGGGGATATTTTCCTTCAATATACCATCCTTTTTAATGATTTTTGTTAAGCACTTACTATGTGCCAGGGGCTGTTCTAAGCGCTGGGGTTAGATAAAGCTAATCAGGTTGGACAAAGTCCCTGTCCCAGTGGGGCTCACAGTCTTAATCCATTAAGCATTCAGCTGCTGATGGTCCCCAGATTTGAGCTGGTGAAAGGTGAAAGAAATCTTACGTAGGAAGTGTCGCCTCAGGCTGGGTCAGTTCTTTGACAGAGCCATGTGGCTAGCGGAGGCTTAGCCCTGGGATCACCTATGATCTACAGAGGCAAGGTCAACAACATGTTGATGAGTCCAATTTTTCAGGCCAAAACTCTGACCAGGAGCTATGGAGGGGGGCAACAGCTGACCCCATCCTCCTGCCCAATCTGTTCGAGGCAGGGGTTCGCATTCTCCTCCCCGGCTCGGATTTTTTTTTTTATGGTATGTCTTAAGGTGCTTACCAGGTGCTCTGCACGGTACTAAGTGCTGGGAAAGACACAAGCTAATCAGGTTGGACACGGTTCATCTTTCACATGGGGCTCACAGTCTTAATCTCCATTTTACAGATGAGGTAACTGAGGCACAGAGAAGTGAAAAATAATAACCATAACAATGGTAATGATGATGATGAAGCAGCGTGGCTCAGTGGAAAGAGCCTGGGCTTGGGAGTCAGAGGTCATGGGTTCGAGTCCCAGGCTCTGCCACTTGTCAACTGTGTGACTGTGGGCAAGTCACTTAACTTCTCCGTGCCTCAGTTACCTCATCTGTAAAATGGGGATTAACTGTGAGCCTCACGCGGGACAACCTGATTACCGTGTATCTACCCCAGCGCTTAGAACAGTGCTCTGCACATAGTAAGCGCTTAACAGATACCAACATAATAATAATGATGATGAGGCGCTGCTTAAGCACTTATTACGTGCCAGACACTGTACTAAGAACCGGGGTGGATGCAAGCAAATCGGTTTGGGCACAGTCCCCGTCCCAAGTGGGGCTCACAGTCTTAATCCCCATTTCGCAGCTGCGGTAGCTGAGAGAGGTTAAGTGACTTCCCCAAGGTCACACAGCAGACAAGCGGTGGAGCCGGATTAACACCCAGGCCCTTCTGACTTGAAACACTCTCTAGACCTTCCTAGAAGCCATTCAATCAATCATATTTATTGAGCGCTTACTGTGTGCAGAGCACCGTACTAAGCCCTTGGAAAGTACAATTCAGCAATAAAGAGAGACAATCCCTGCCCATCACCAGGCTCACATTCAAGAAGGGGGGAGACAGACATCAAAACAAGTAAACATGCATCAATAGCATCACTTATAAATATATATAAGTAGAATTATAGATAGATATAGATATACACACATCAAACAAGGAAACTGGCATTCACATCAATCAACAGAATTACAGATATGTACATATATACGCAAGTGCTGTGGAATGGGGAGGGAGGTAGAGCAAAGAGAGGGAGTCGGGGCAATTGGGAGGGGAGGGGGAGCTGAGGAAAAGGGGGCCTTAGTCCGGGAAGGCCTCCTGGAGGAGGTGAGCCTCCGGTAGGGCTTTGAAGGAGGGAAGTGTGATGACTGTTAGGCAGATTTGAGCAGGGAGGGGATTCCAGGCCAGAGGCAGGACGTGGGCCAGGGGCCGACGGCGGGACAGGCGAGAACGAGGCCCAGTGAGGGGGTTGGCGGCGGCAGAGGAGCGGAGTGTGCGGGCCGGGCTGGAGAAGGAGAGAAGGGAGATGAGGTGGAAGGGGGCATGGTGATGGAGAGCTCTGAAGCCAATAGTGAGGAGTTTCTGCTTGACACGGAGGTTGAGAGGCAACCACTGGACATTTTTGAGGAGGGGGGGTGACATGCCCAGAACATTTCTGTAGAAAGAGAAACCGGGCAGGCAGCGGAGCGAAGTAGAGTCTGAAGTGGGGAAGAGAGAGGAGGTTGGGAGATCAGAAAGGATGCTGATGCAGTAATCCAGTTGGGATAGGATGAGTGACTGTACTAACATGGTAGCGTTTTGGATGGAGAGGAAAGGGTAAGAATAATGGTGGTATTTGTTAAGCGCTTACTATGCACAAAGCACTGTTCTAAGCGCTGGGTGGATACAAGGTGATCAGGTTGTCCCACGTGGGGCTCACAGTTCTAATCCCCATTTTACAGATGAGGTAACTGAGGCACAGAGAAGTGAAGTGACTTGCCCAAAGTCACACAGCTGACAAGCGGCGGCTTTTTCCACCGAGCCACGCTGCTTCTCTAGGAAGGGGAGATCACCAAGGATAGATCTTGGTGATAATGTTAAGGTGAACCGGCAGGATTCGGTGACGGTTTGGATATGAGGGGCGAGAGAGCTGAGTCAAGGATGACCCCCAAGGTTGCGGGCCTGTGAGACGGGAAGGATGGAAGTGCCGTCCACGGTGACTGTGAGCCCCACGTGGGACAAACGACTGTGTCCAACTATTTGCCTGTATCCACCCCAGGGCTTAGTACGGTACCCGGCACATAGTAAGCGCTTAACAAATACCGTAACTAGTATTAATTATTATTATTCCTATCATAACAGATCTGGTAGACGTGTTCCCTGGCCATAAAGAGCTAGATGACGATCATTTCCAGGATGCTCACGGCAACCTTTTAAAGAGCGTTCTTCCATTCATTCATTCCTTTAATCCTATTTATTAAGCACTTGCCGTGTGCAGAGCACTGGGCTAAGCGCTTGGGAAAGTACGGTACAACACTAAAGAGTGACAATCCCTACCCATGGCGAGCTTTTACCTTCTCCCCGATCTCCACGGAGAAAGGGAGGAGAGGTTACTAGCCTCATTTCACAAAAAGGGAAACTGAGGTACAAAGAGGTTGAACGTCACGGTCACATATTTAAACAAAAGAGCAGGGACCACATCTTCTCACTTCTAGCCTTGGGAGCCTGCTGTTCACAGAGAGCTCGGACAAGAGGGAAAATAGATGAGAACGGATGATGCTTTTGGAATCGTTACTAATAAATCAAGGGTCGGGGTGAGTCGGAGCGGGAGGGAGAGAACGTCTCCTACCTGGAGATGAGGTGCCCGCTTCATCATTTCAAGTATCACGTAGCAGCCTATCGAGTGGCCGATGAGGATCAACTTTCGGTCTTTTGGCACGTGATTCCTCAGGAAAGCCAGTTTGTGCTCTACTTGCCCATTCAGCCCGAAGACATCATCCACTTCTTTAGCACCTGAGTCTGGGGAAAAACACCCAAAACAGAATAACTTTGTTTATTCAAGGAAGCCACTGAATGAACTTTTCACATTAATCCTGGAAAAGGCTCCGTTTGTTTTTTTTTAAAATGCATTTATAAACTTAAATCATTAAAGGTTGCATTTTTATTTCATTAATATATGGCTTAGAAAATAATAATGATGATAATGTTGGTATTTGTTAAGCACTTACTATGTGCAGAGCACTGTTCTAAGCGCTGGGATAGATACAGGGTAATCACGTTGTCCCACGTGAGGCTCACAGCTAATCCTCATTTTACAGATGAGGGAACGGAGGCACAGAGAGGTGTAGTGACTTGCCCAAAGTCACACAGCTGACAAGGGGCAGAGCAGGGATTCGAACCCATGACCTCTGAGTCCCAAGCCCGGGCTCTTTCCACTGAGCCACGCTGCTTCTCTCCAATCTATGCAACATTCTATGCAACATTAGAGTTCGTCATTCAATCATTTTTACTGAGTGCGCAGAGCACTGTCCTAAGCACTTGAGCACTTCTGTGTGCTAGTTCCTTGTCGGCAGGGAACGTGTCTGACAATTTTACTGTATTGCACTCTCCCAAGTGCTTAGCACAGGGCCCTCCACACTGGAAGTGCTCAATAAATTTCACCGACTGTCACAGTTCCCGCCCCATGAAATCATCTGCTCTGAGCATTTCAGAGTTACTTCTTAGAATCTGGCTCTGCTGGTGAACGACAGATACTGGAATTGAAAGTACTTTCCATTACGATCCCTGAGGCAAGTCGGGATTCACTTAAAGTGGCCACTGTGAATGAAAGAAACAGGCCATAATAATCATAATAATTGTGGCATTTCTTAAGCGCTTACAGAGCCGGACACTGTACTAAGCGCTGGGATAGATACAACATCATCGCAACATATAAGGCCACCAAACTCAGAAGTTTAAGAGACAATAATACTTAGGCAGAAAAATACATCAGCTTGGCTCAGAGGAAAGAGCCCGAGCTTGGGAGTCAGAGGTCATGGGTTCGAATCCCAGATCTTCCACTCGTCAGCTGTGTGACTGTGGGCAAGTCACTTCACTTCTCTGTGCCTCAGTTCCCTCATCGGTAAAATGGGGATGAAGATTGTGACCCTCACGTGGGACAACCTGATTACCCTGTATCTACCCCAGCGCTTAGAACAGTGGCTCTGCACAGAGTAAGCGCTTAGCAAATACCAACATTATTATATAAAGTGAGTAAAGACGGGCTGGAAAGAACCACAGACGGACAGACCTATGAAGGACAAATTGAATAATAATGTCGGTACTTGTTAAGCGCTTACTACGTGCCAAACACCGTTCTAAGCACTGAATGAGTCAACTGCAATAGAGTACTGCTGTTTTCGGATGCCAACCTGAGAATTTTATCCTCATTTTATCGATGAGGAAAACTCTGGCCCAGAGAAGTTAAGTGATTTATCCAAGGTCACCATGCAGGCAACTGGGGTGTGTAGAGACAGAATAGGACCCAGGAATAAGAGAAGGGGAAGACTGAGGAGAGGGGACCCTGAGAGGACTCTGTAGTGAATTTGAAATTACTTGTAGGGGCCAGTCATCATGCCGAGTATCAGGTAGGTTAAAGGAGACTAATGAGTTATATGCAAGTCTGCGGAAAGCCCAGCGCTTAGAACAGTGCTCTGCACATAGTAAGCGCTTAACAAATACCATAATAAGTAACATAATTACAACTACTATTAGACCTGCCATGACTTGCTTTCTTTATTGTACGAAGTAGAAAAGCGGAAGGGAAGGAGGAGAAGGGGGTGGGCTTGGGGAGGCGGAGGACAGAGGAGAGGGAAGGAACAGAAAGCAGGGAACCTTTGGATGAGTATAGGAAAGAGTAAAATTTCAAAACACCACAAGGGAGAAAACCTGAAGCAGCAGACTAAGATTAAGCAGATTAAGCACTAAAGGCATTCATCACTGCTAAAATGAGCCTCTGTATTTGAAAACACAAGAATTTGGCTTCGACAAGGACACGGAGAGGATGGGGTGACTACGGCACCTATATTCTCCACCTACGGGTAAATGTACCGAAGTGGCGAGAGTTCAAGGTCAAAAAGAAAGATATTACTGTAATTTCCAGTTACGAAACCATAATTCTTCAGAACTCCTAACCCTTTGCTTCTGTCTTTGAAATTTATAGCTCTCAACCACTCAATTCTCGATTCCAAGTTAACCTTTTTTCCGAAACACTTTCCAAGACGAAAAAGAATGCTAATATACAACACTACAGAAACATGACGTTTAACACTGAATTCTGTGCTGCGTTAGCAGAGGAAGAAAGTATGGCTGCTACTCATGCAAAATTAAAGGCACTCAAGGAAAAGGCCAACTGTAGCAAGAGTTGATATTAATTGTGCATTTTAAATGAGTATAAAACACGGAACACTCAAATGAACTTTGCTCCCTCCTTCCCTGCCTACCTCCCTTAGCACATTAAATAAACAGCCTGAGATTTGGTCTATGAAATTTTTAGAGGTTTCGGTGCATGTCTCACACACTAGGATGGAAACCTTTAAATTGGCTCTCGGATCACCTTGGGGTTTGGCTACGGCAGGATTGTGGTTGCCCAGAAGGAATAAAATTTTAAGTATACGCTTAAAATAAAACAAAATAAAATAAAACACGGAAATGAACAGAAGAGAATTTACATTGGTCCTGATTGATCGCATTTGTGCCGTTCCTTTTTGCTTTTACTTTGGTAACTGGCTTTTTTTCCCCGAATGAGAAGCCCTCGCTAGTTTGTTTGGCAAGAAATGGAAAATAAAATGCTGGGATCAAATGACTTAAAAGCAATTTACCAAAATGTATCAGTTCTGGGCATCGGAATTTTTCTAGGAACACACTCTCTCACAGCTTTCCCACAGTATGCCATACACCTGTCTCGCCTTGCCTCCCTACAAAAATAGTCCTTGCGAACATGAGTTTATTATACATCAATAAAGACATTAAATTCCAAATAATAACTTTGTTTTATAAATCAGTGTACTGCCCAACTGTAATGTTCACACTGAAATATCCTACAATGCTATTTCATTGAGAATTCCCAATGAGAACTGAAATTGATTTTCGAAAAAGCAAATAAACTGCAGCAAAGATATACCTGTCACCAAAGATACACCTTTTTGAAAATTGTACTGAACCTGTGTTGATTTACTCTGCAATTTTTAAACCAGTGAAGTCAAGGGACCGGGAACTAAAGAAAGTTCAATAAATGTTTAAAAACTACTACTGACACCACCGTTTTAAGCATTGTGCTTCAGATTAACCCTTCAACCTTAATCTGGCCCTCCTACCCTCGGGAACTCTTTTTGCGACTTTTAAGATAAACATACCATTCATTAGTGTTTATTAGAGTAATTCCTTTCTTGCAAAAGTACACTCCAAAAATAAATTGGAGTTACTCAGAGATCTGAAGTACTATGTGGACATTATTTTCTCATTTTTGAATTAGAAATTTCATTTATATGTTTGACCATACAATTTCTTTCCAATTTTAAAACATTTGTAAGGAGGCTGGGAAGCCCTTTTACTTGTCACAGAATGCCAATTTATAAGTGACTGGAAAAAGAAACTCTCCCAAAATCAGAAAATGTGAAACGAAATGTTTAATGCCATTGAGGATATTAATCACCAGGTAATTAAAGAATGTCCCCAAATCACCTATTTCAAAAAAATTATAAAAATTAACATGATGTCACTCTATTAATTAGGATAATATGCATATTTTTCTTCTAGACTGTAAGTTCAGTGCAGGCAGAAAATGTGCCTGTCAAATCTTGTAGTGCTCTACACATAGCGTTCAATATACAACCCTGACGATGCTCTTTTTCGTTAGATATCTCAAACGTGTCCAATGCCCTCAGGAATTTGTTGAAATATCTGTGGTATTCAAGGAGAAATAATAATTTGCTGAATGATAATACACAGAATAGTAAAGAATCTGGATTATGCTTGGGTAAATGGCACTCATGATTAGGCTCTGATTTAGAGAAGCAGAGTGGTTTAGTGGAAAGAGCACGGTCTTAGGAGTCAGGCACGGGCTTAGGAGTCAGAGGTCATGGGTTCTAATTCCAGCTCTGCCACTTGATAGCTGTGTGACCCTGGGCAAGTCACTTCACTTCTCTGTGCCCCCCGTTCCCTCATTTGTAAAATGGAGATGAAGACTGTGAGCCCCACGTGGGACAACCTGATTACCTAGTATCTACCCCAGCGCTTAGAACAGTGTTTGGCACATAGTAAGCGCTTGACAAATACCATCACTGTTATCATTATTATCTTTTCTGCACTCCCATTCTTCTTGCTCCAATATAGAACTCCTACTTCAAAACCTATATTTGGATATTAAGTTTTTCATGGGCACCAGAAATCAACGCCTTAAGAGAAACTGCCTTAATCCTGTCACAGATGGCCACAAGCAGGTGTGATGAGCCCGTCACTGGGCAGGGATTGTCTCTATCTTTTGCCGAATTGTACATTCTAAGCGCTTAGTACAGTGCTCTGAACAGAGTAAGCGCTCAATAAATACTACTGAATGAATGAATGTCATTGGCCAATACCAGAATAGCATAATATTATGTGAGAAACATTTGTTAGGCAGATTGTTTCATTCACAATGAAATACAAATATATTGACATTTTAATTGCTTTTGATTCAAGTAAAAACAAACTACCTCCAAATTAATTTTTTTTTACTTGAAAAATCCACACACCACTTAGTTATTCTAATAACATTTTTAAATACCATTTCCAAATCTACGGTTTACTTCTTTCTAGACTTCACAATCTAAAACCCCCCACAGATGAAGAGGGTTTCAAGAGAATTGCAGACATCAAGGGATGCAGTATGTAGTTACACCACCCACAGGCAAACTCTCTCGTCCGTGGTATACACCGGACCTCCACTCTGCCCACCTTCAAAACCTTATTAAAATCACATCTCCTCCAAACGACCTTCCCCAGTTTAGCTCCAGTTCCCCAGACTCCCTCTCCCTTCCTGCCTCACCTATTATTTGGATTTGTACCCTCGAAGCGCTTGATAGTCACCCCACCCTCGGCCCCAGTCAATCAATCCATCGATCAATGGAATTTACTGAGCACTTACTACGTTCCGAGCACTGTTCTAACCGCTCTGGAGAGGACAATACAACAGAATCAGCAGACACCTTCCCTGCCCACAATGAGCTTACAGTCTAGAGGCCCTAAGGCGCTTACGTACGTACCGATAATTGATATTATTTTGATGTGGCTTGCCATAAGACTTCGAATAAGGAACACAAGCGAGACTACTTAGGATAGATTGAGGCCTTTCCGCTCGTCTTGGGTACAAGCTTCATGCCTGCAAAAAATGAAGGTCGAAAGGCACCGGCAAACCAGAGGATTAGAAATTGGGCTTTTAGTAGGTGCTTTTTCAGATTGCTCCCTCTGGTGGGAAATCACCTTTCTACAGTGCCTGGAAAACATGCCATTTCTTGCGAAAGCTATGAAAAAAAATAAGTATTTTAACGCACCGCAAAGAATAATAATGATGGGATTTGTTAAGCGCGTACTATATGCCCAGCATTGTTCTAAGCGCTGATGAGATGCGTTTGAGAAACAACGAAAAGGTGCGTGCAAGAACCTTGGAGGCACAAACAGTACACTACGTGAATGGCAAAGGAAGAGTATAAACATAAACATCAATTCAGCAAAGTAAGAAGGAAATTTAAGGTCATGAAGAATTTGCTAACAAGCTATCATTTTATTACAGCACAAAGTTATTAATGGATGATTCTTTTATATTCGAAATCTCCCAAGTTTTAAACCACCACTAAAATTCACGACCACCATTTTAAGAATATAAGCTGGGGGAGGGAAGGATTTCCAAAATACACAGCAAATTATTGTGGTGTGAGGGAAGTGATATATTACTCACAAATCTCGATATCCATTTCCCCAGTTTAAACCAATTAACATCTCTCTCACTGGGCACTTCAAAATAATGGCAAGCTCTGTTTCTTGTCATTTTTTTCCCTCTCTTCTCAATAATTTATTCTCAACCGAGCTGGCTGGGGTAATGAAAGAGCGGGAAGTGATCAACCCAAATAGCATAATTTCAAAGCACTTGCCTGTTAAAACCGAGACGGTAAAATTAAATGTCATTCATTCATTCAGTCGTACTTATTGAGCGCTTACTATGTGCAGAGCACTGTACTAAGTGCTTGGAATGTACAATTCGGCAACAGATAGAGACCATCCCTGCCCAACAACGGGCTCACAGTCTAAATGGGGGAGATGGACAGCAAAGAAAAACAGAAGACAACATCACCGAGATAAATAGAGTCATGGGCATATACACCTCAATAACAAAATAGGGTAATAAATAATATATACAAATAAGCTGAGGAGAGGGGAAGGGGGAAGAGCAGCGGGTGGGGGTGGGGAGGAAAGGAGAAACAGAAGGGGGGGGGGGGGTCAGTATGTCTTGTGAACATGCTGACTTGAGAGGGTGAAATAAAAACAGAAATTAATTTGGATATGAACATTATATTTTATGAATAGCTGCAAAAGTAATTATTTTTTCCCCCTAGTACAAGAAATACATCAAATCTCAGGTTGCCATCTGGGGAGCTCCCTACTCCTAATTTATATTAGAATTGAGAAGCAGCGTGGCTTTAGTGAAAAGAGCCTGGGCTTGGGAGTCAGAGAACACGGATTCTAATCCCGGGTCCGCCACCAGTCTGCTATGTGACCTTGGGCAAGCCACTTCACTTCTCTGTGCCTCAATTACCTCATCTGTAAAATGGGGATTAAGACTGTGAACCCCACGTGGGACAACCTGATTTCTTTGTATCTACCCCAGCGCTTAGAACAGTACTTGACACATAGTAAGTGCTTAACAAACACCATTATTATTATTAACAACTTTACTTGAATATTAAATATCACTCTACATTATTTAACTGCAAATGGAGAGTAATATTGCAAGATCCAAAAATGGTTAAAAAATACCTGGCTCTTTAGGGAAAAAGCAACAAACCATCATGTGTGATGCTTATTTTTTTCCAGGACTTGACATGGGAGTGAAATCCAATGAAAAACGCACACTTTCTCTAAAGTTCATAAAGTTATCCCTGCACATATTAAGTAGGAGTCCCATAAAATAAGGTGGGTTAATTTTTTTTTTTTAATGGTGTTTGTTAAGCACTGTTCTGAGTGCTGGGATGGAGACAAGTTAATCAGACCAGATAAAATCCCTGTCCCACATGGGGCGCAATGTTAAGTCAGAGGGAGAACTAATTGAAACCCGATTTTCCAGATGAGGAAACTGGGGCACAGAGAAGTGAAGTGACCCAGCAGGTCACACGGCAGGCAAGTGACCGTGCTGGATTAGAACCCAGGTTCTCTGTCTCCCAGACCCGTGCGAATTCTGGCTCTGCCACTTGTCAGCTGAGGCAAGTCACTTAACTTCTCTGTGCCTCAGTTCCCTCATCTGTAAAACAGGGATTAAGACTGTGAGCCTCACGTGGGACAACCTGATTACCCTGTATCTTCCCCAGCGCTTAGAACAGTGCTCTGCACACAGTAAGCACTTAACAAATACCAACATTATTATCCACTAGGCCATGCTGTTTCCCATAGTTCAAGTAACAATGCCAAGTATCATATATAATTGTACGTTACCTCAGGACACGTGCTTACAACTCAATGTCCATCACTCCAAAGATCATCAACTTCACTGTACGATGTCAGGTCGACTCAAGCCAAGAAAAACAAATGCTCCTGGGTATGGAGTCAGGGTATGTAGCTAGCCCAATCATTCCGAGTAGGGCTTCCCTTGCCTGCCATTTCACTTTCCAGTGCAGAGACAGAGTCATGTCCTTCTCTTTAAATAGGGGAGACGCAACCCAGCTTCTTACGATCACCCTCTTCAAGCCCCTAAAAGGTGTTGAGCAATGTATTGGGATAGCTCGGTCGACACGAGATCGGGTCAGGCAGTAGAAAGATATTTTAGGTTTGAATGAAGGCCATTACGCTTAAATCTCATGTTCTCCATATTTGACTTTGTAGTTTAAAGAAAGTTTCTCTCTTGATTATTCATTCCCCCAGATTTCCATTCCCCTACTTAGCCCACAGAGCAAGAAATTTCAGAGAAACTAAATGCCACTCTCAATCAATCTCTCCTAATTTACCATGGCACTTAAATCTTCCAAAAATACAGAGCAGCCCAACAGTGGCTGTTAGGGAACCGTAGCAGTGACCTCAATCGAAAGGCCACAAATACACAACTGTTACCTTTCCATGGAGCTCAAAATCTTAAAGGTGCTTTTTTTCCCCAGCTGATTTTTTTTTCCCCCAACAGCCATCTGTGTCTAATTAGAGGTGATAGTATCAGCTGGAGAACATACCTCTGTCATGGGGTGAAAGGCTGAAACTGATCCATAAACAATCCTAAAACATAGGTCTAAATCTCAGTGGAATGCAATGAAGGAATAAAACTCTACAAAGGATTGACTTCAAGAACGTTGAATCCGGTCTCTTGGCTAAACGTCAATAGAGCAAGAACCCTTTTGAATGATACTCTTTAAAATTCTATTTTTAAAACCTCATTTTGCCTAACTGATGTGCTCTAGCCAGAAAGGGTAAATAACAGGTCCAAGTATATTGGGATTGTTTTTTTCAATATAAGGAAGTTCAATTTAAAAAGCTCAGATACGGATCAATCTAAAGAGTAGTATCTTAGAATTTTCCAACGATTTTCATTTCTGGACAACCTTTTTATTCAGACGCAACTAAGTGCTCTTCCAACATTAATATATTAGTCCTCAAATCATGTATTTTTATAACCTGTAAATTCTCGAATACTAACAGCAAGCGTATTTGTTAAGTGCTTACGTGTGCTAAGCACCTAAGATGCGTGTGCTAAGCGCTTAAGATGAAGGATCCTCCATAAATTAAAAACAGATTTTTATTACTAAAATGTCATTTACAAAACAGAAATCTTTCAGGAATCACTTTGTTTCACCTAAATGATAATCCATGTCACTGCACTAACGTCTTTTTTTTAGGAAAAACTCTCTGGTAGGTAGATGCGTCTTGAAGGGTTAGTTTTCCCATCACTTCGTTGACCCTGTCTACAATGGTCTGAGTCAATTAATCAAAGGGTAGCACTCAAAGTGGAAACATTGTTTCATAGCTTCTTTGAAGTTTTAAATGAGGTTTCGTACCCGCGACTGTTTTGATAGTAACGGAGTGGGCAGTTTGGAAAGGAGAATGTCTTGAGAGTCCAGATGAAGGCCCATTGTCTTTCTTTGGCAGAGAGTGAACAGGTAATAATGAAATGTGATGAGTGAGTAAGGGGATGATGGTGTTTTCTCCCATCATTCTAAATGGAACCAAATTATCCATTTTCTCCCACAGAAAATAAGGAGAGAACTGACGGAAAATGTAGGCAGCAGAACTACTCTTGGGAAAAAAATCCTGCATTTTGACCAAACTTTCATTCATTCACTGAATTGTAATTACTGAGCGCTTACTATGTGCAGAGCCCTGGACTAAGCACTTGGAAAGTACAATTCGGCAATAGAGACAATCCCTACCCAACAACAGACTCCCAGTCTAGGAGGGGGAAATCATATTTACTGAGCGCTTACTTTGTGCAGAGCCCTGGACTACGCACTTGGAAAGTACAATTCGGCAATAGAGACTATCCCTACCCAACAATGGGCTCACAGTCTAGAAGTGGGAGACAGACATCAAAACAAAACATAGTGTCATGAGCCCATGAGGGGAAAAAAAATGAACTGAGGTGAAAATAAAACCAAGGTCAACAAACTAAGGTCATAGCTAATTATCACGTGTTCTCAGAGAAGAAAAGATTACTGCTCGAACCAAGGCTTTCTACAGTTTTTTAAGCATCACCATCCTCAATCTAGAATGTTAATAGTGTCATCTGCAGATTTTTTAATATATCCATTTTCTTTCACATCCCTCTCTTACTTCTTCTAATGGAATCGTTCTCCCATGCTCTAGACAAGCTGCTTTATATTTAGAGTATGCATTTTTGGGGTTAAAATACATACATGTAATCCTGGGGTAAATATGTGTTTCTTTTTAAATACTTCTGTTTTAACTTTTATTTTTGAGATTGAAAACATCATCTGCCATGCAGGTGGTCCTTTGATAATAATATTTTTTTCCAATGTCTGCAAATGGGATAAATCCCTAGCAGCTACCTGTTGCATACATAGAATATTAGATAAGTTTTTCTAGCATTTTCACTGCCATAGTATACTCATGCCAATTTACCACCCCGTCCTTTATCCGCCCAGTCAACTTGAGATGGTTTAGCCAACGTTGCCTAAGGAATATCCAAAACTTTAGATTTGAGGCGCTGGAATCATAACGGAGAGAAAAGGATAAGAATATTCACACAAGACATGGGCAGAAACTGACTCCGGCTGCTAGCGGAAGAGGTAAACCCCAGGATTTTCACAAAATGGGGTGAAGGGGAATCCCACGGAAAACAATTATGATGCACTTGAAAAACGACCGTAACCTTCCAGGAACCATTCCGACACGTCTCTTGAATCTCATGAGGACGGTGAAGACGTTGACCATTTATTACCAAATGAGGTAAATCGACTGAAGGTGATCTGTAAGATCATTATGGGCAGGGAACCTACCTCCTAATCCAACAGGAGATTGTGTGCAGAGCACTGTATTACCACCTGAGTAGAACAGAGATCAGAATCCCTTCCCTCAAGGGGCTTACAATCTATTGGGGCAGACAATGAGGGAAGCAACTGAGTAGAAAGGTACCTCATATATGTGAGGAGAGAGGGTTGGAATGAATACCAAAGGCTGAAGATTTACGTGCACCAGTATGGTGGGGAGAGCAATCAGGTAGGAAACGAGTGAGGAGTCAGGAAGGGTTTCCTAGAGGAAACAGAAACTCCTCGCATTAGCTTTAAAGCACTCAACCATCTTGCCCCCTTCTACCTCACCTCGCTACTCTATTACAACCCAGCCCGCACACTTCGCTCCTCTAATGCCAAACTTCTCACTGGACCTTGATCTCGGCTATATCACCGCCAACCTCTGGCCTGGAATGTCTTCCCTCCTCAAATCCGACGGACAATTAACTCTCCGCCACTTCAAAGCCTTATTGAAGGCGCACCTCCTCCAAGAGGCCTTCCCTGACTAAGACCTCTTTTCCTTTTCTTCAACTCCCTTCTGCGTTGCCCTTACTTGCAAGGGAAACAACATGGCTCACTGGATAGAGCACGGCCCTGGGAATCAGGTCATGGGTTCTAAGCCCGGCTCCACCCCCTTGATGTGTGACCTTGAGCAAGTCATTTCACTTCTCTGGGCCTGTTACCTCATCTGTAAAATGGGGATTAAGACTGAGTTCTATGTAGTACAGACACTATATCCAACCTATCTTGTATCTACCCCAGCGATTAGAACAGCGCTTGGCATTCATTCAACCGTATTTATTGAGCGCTTACTGTGGGCAGAGCACTGTACTGAGCGCTTGGAAAGTACAATTTATCAACAGATAGAGACAATCCCTACCCTACAACGGGCTCCTAGTCTAGAAAGGGGAGACAGCCAGCGTAACAAAACCAGGTAGGCATCAATAACATCAATATAAATGAATATAATTATAGGTATATACACAACACTGATAAAATAAATAGAAAAATGGATATGTGCATATATACACAAGTGCTGTGGGGGAGGAAGGGAGTAGAGCAGAGGGAGTAGGGCAATGGGGAGGGGAGGAGGGGCAGAGGGAAAGGGAGGGCTCAGTCTGGGAAGGCCTCCTGGAGGAGATGAGCTTTCAATAGGGCTTTGAAGGGGAGAAGTGTGCTAGTTTGGCGGATGGGAGGAGGGAGGGTATTCCAGGTCAGAGATAATAATAATAATAATGTTGGCATTTGTTAAGCGCTTACTATTTGCAGAGCACTGTTCTAAGCGCTGGGGTAGATCCAGGGTAATCAGGTTGTCCCACATGAGGCTCACAGTCGTCACCCCCATTTTACAGATGAGGTAACTGAGGCCCAGAGAAATAAAGTGACTTGCCCGAAGTCACACACCTGATAAGTGGCGGAGCCAGGATTAGAACCCACGACCTCTGACTCCCAAGACCGTGCTCTTTCCACTAAGCCACGCTGTATTCTCAACGCCGGGGTAAATACAAGCTATTCAGGTGGAACACGGCCACATGGGGCTCAGAGTCTTACTCTCCGTTTGACAGACAGGGGAACTGAGGCACAGAGAAGTGAAGTGACTTGCCTAAGGTCAGAGAGCAGCCAAGTAGCGAAACAGTGTCCCGGTGCATAGTAAACGCTTAACAAACACCACAATGAGTATTATTATTCGATGCAAGTCCCCTGTGGTAGCCTGCTGCGGACCTTAATCCAAGCCAGTAGACAGAGGGGACTGTGAAGGGAGGTGAAATCTACTCAGCAGGAGCTCAACAAGCATTAATTATTCCTGCAGAAGAGCAAAGAGCAAACTGCTAAAAGGTAAGAGGATGGAAAGGGTGATTTAAGAGCTTTTTTTTTTTAAGAGTTTTCCTACCACTGCCCAGCGCCTCAGCTTTAATTTCCCCTTCCACGTCTGTAAACTCGATATGGGCAGGGGATTATTATTGTTATGGTATTTGTTAAAGTACCTACTACGTGCCAAACGCTGTTTTTAGCGCTGGGGTAGATACAGGGTAATCAGGTCGTCCCAGGTGGGGTTCCCAGTTTTAATCCCCATTTCACTGATGAGGTAACTGAGGCACAGAGAAGTTAAGTGGCTTGCCCAAAGTCACACAGCAGACAGGTGGCGGTGCCGGGATTAGGACGTACGTCCTCAGACCCCCAAGCCCGTGCGCTTTCCACTAAGCCACGGTCGGCTAACTCTTGTCTGGTGCTCTCCCAAACATTTAGTACAGTGCTCTGCCCACAGGACACAATAAATCCCATTGATTGCCGTCAGGGTGAAGTCTGCTGTAAGCACAGCAGAAGGCTCCTGGCTTCTAAATAATTCACGTGAAAATGGACGCGTGGGTAATTTTAATATCAGAATCCTATTCTGGGGAGTTAGGATTTATTTTTCGCCTCTGCACTGAGCATATGTGTGTATGCACGGACAAAGGAGAGTACTAACATGAACTGTGAGAACACAGTAAGGAATACGCTGGCATTAACATTTAATAATAATAATAATAATAATAATAATGATGGCATTTGTTAAGCGCTTACTATGTACCAAGCACTACTCTAAGCACTGGGGGAGGGGAGGATACAAGGTGATCAGGTTATCCCACGCGGGGCTCACAGTCTTCATCTCCATTTTACAGATAAGGGAACTGAGGCACAGGGTAGTTAATAGTGCCGGAGTGGAAAACCATTAGAAGTGTTAGAATAGGGGATTTCTGTACACATAAATATCGAGTATAGCATTTTATATATATCTAATAACGATAAGAACAACAACTGTTGGTATCTGTTAAGTGCCTACTCTTTGCCAGGCACTGTACTAAGCACTGGGGGGGATACAAGCAAATCGGTTTGGACACAGTCCCTGTCCCACGTGAGGCTCACAGTCTCAACCCCCATTTTCACAGATCACTGAGGCACAGAGAAGTGAAGTGACTTGCCCAGGTTCACACAGCAGACAAGTAGAGGAGCCGGAATTAGAACGCATGACCTTCTGACTCCCAGGCCCGTGCTCTATCCACTACGCCACGGTGCTTCGGTATAAATGCATATATGCGTTTACCAACATTAGGGAAGCAGTAGGGTCTTTTGGAAAGAGCACGGGCCTGACAGTCGAAGGGCTTCGGATCTAATCCCGTCTCCCAGTTGCCTGCTGTGGGAATTTGGACAGGCTATTTAACTTTCCTGTGTCTCGGTCTCGTCATCTGTAATACGGGGGTTGAGACTGTGAGCCTCACATGGGACAGGGACTGTGTCCAACCTGATTTGCTTGTATCCCCCCCAGTGCTTAGTACGGTGCCTGGCAAAAAGTAGGCACTTAACAAATACCAACAGTTGTTGTTAGTATCATTATTAGATATGAGCCTCACGTGGGACAGGGACTGTGTCCAACCTGCCCTCCCTTTTAGACTGTGAGCCCCATGTGGGCCCGGGGCTGTGCCCAACCTGATTATCTTGTTTTACATCAGCATTTAGCACAGTGCTTAACGGTAAGCATTTAACAAATACAACAATTATTATCATTGGTGGTATTATTTAGAAGCTCTTGGCTCCAAATCCTCCTCTCTGCTATCCAGTTTGCTGAATCAAAATAATTGAATGAACTCATAGTTTAGACTCTAAGCCCTATGAGGGACGGGTGCTGCGCCCAACCTGATTATCTTGTTTTACGTCAGCATTTAGTAAGCGCGTAACACACAGTAAGCATTTAACAGATACAACAGTTATTATTTTTGGTGGTATTATTTAGAAGCTCTTGGTCCCAAATCCTCCTCTCCGTTGTCCAGTTCACAGAGTCAGAATAATTGAATGAACTCAAAGGTTTCACGACGACCAAAAGTTTGGGATTTGGGTTTAAATCTAGGGTAGATGTTTGTCGATATTGGGCAGCTTTAAATCATTCAAAAACGGATGAATCCGTACCGACCTCAGAGCTTAGAACAGTGTTTGACACACGGTAAGCACTTAAATACCTTAAAAACCCTATCCATTTTGGCCCCGGTTAATTATCTTGCCGTAATCAGCAACTCCAACTTAAAAACAAACAAAAATTTGGCATTTGTCGCCTATGTACTCTGAGTCATTTCAGAGGAAATGAACTGTTATTAAGTAAAGCAAATTCTTCTTGTCTCTGATTTCCACTGTATAATAATAACCGTATTAAGTGTTGACCTCATAACAACTTAAATACTGGAGTAGACAAGAAGATAATAAGAGCAGACATAATCCGTGGCCCACCCGGGGCTCACAATCGAAGATATAGGTGGAAAAGGCACAAACTGAAACTTTGTCTTAGCTTCCTCCACTGTAAAAGGAGGAAGTAGCTTGGAGAAGCAGCGTGGCTTAGAGGACAGAACACGGGTTTGGGAGTCAGAAGGTCAGGATTTCTAATCCCGGCTCAACCGTGTGTCTGCTGTGTGACCTAGGGCAAGTCACTTAACTTCTCTGGGCCTCATTTCCCTCATCTGTAAAATGGGGATTAAGAGTGTGAGCCCCATGTGGGACAGACACTGTGTCCCACTGATTACCTTGTATCTACCCCAGCACTAAGAACACCGCTTGGCACATAGTAAGAGCTTAACAAGTATCATAATAATCATCATAATAATAATTATTAAAAATGGAATAAGACCCCTGCTCCCCCTCCCCCTAAGATATGACTCCAAAAGAGATGGGGTCTATGTCTAATCAATCGATGGCATTTACTGAGCGCTTACTCTGTACAGAGGACTGGACTTCGGGGGTCGGGAGAGTATAACGTAGCAGAGTTTCCCACATCTGTTTGCACCATATGTGCTTTTAGCCCACAGAAAGCATTCGATTAACTTCCAGAAATATTGTGATTAGATATCCTTTTTACAGGTTAGGAAACTAAGGCCCAGAGAAGTTTAAGAGACATAGCTAAGGTCATCCAGTAGAGCAGTTGCAGAGCTAGGATTAGAACACAGATCTTTTGACTCTATGCCCCCCATACTTCCCGCTAGGCCATGCTCCTTCCTAATTAAAACCACCCAATTAATCCCTGGGAAAACACTAATTTACTCACACCTACGGCTTCTGTTTTGATAGGCCGGGCATTGAGTTAATTGTATTTTTAAGAGCCTCTTAGGAAACACTAATTTATACTTTAAACAAACCTTATCATTTAAAAAAGAAGTAGGGGAAGGATACTAGTTATAAGAAATAGCAAAGGCGCTGACTAAGTACATTCTGTTGCCAAGCCCTGTGTTAAGCACTGGGGTAAATGAGAGATAATCGGATCGGAGACAGCCTCCGTCCCACAAGGGGCTCGTGCTCTGGGTAGAGGAAGACATGTACCGAACACTAAGAATGAGTGATGAACTATGACAAATTCAAAAGGTAACAGACCAAGATTTGTAGCGAAACAGCCTTTAAAAGGAGCCGGTCTCCAAGTTGAAGCCATCCCGCCAACCCGAACCTCAGGAAGACTTCGGTAATAACTTTTAAGAAAGACCTCGCAATTAATCCCAAGAAAACACTCATTTACTCAGCCCAGCTTTCAAGCAGTAGCTTCTGGTTGGATAGCCGAGGCCACCGACGCTAAAAAGGTATTTTTAAAAGTCTCTTATAAGAAGCTTTAACTTAGAGTTTAAATAAATCTTCTCAACACCAAACATACGACTGAAATAGGTTTTCTTAATGAAACGGGCCTGGAATTATAAAAGCATTTTAATGTGAGTTTCTCCAATCTTCACGCGAGGCGGGGATCTGCTTACATTCTAATCTGCACACAGTAAATGCTCAATAGGACTGGCTAATTGCTTGAACCCAACAGTTAGTACAATGCTTGCACATCCTAAGCCTTTAGCAAATACCACAATTATTATCATTTTTATTGGCGTAATGGAGGGAGCACGGGCCCGGGAGTCGGACCGTCACGGGCTCTAATCCCAGCTCCGCCACCCGTCTCCTGTGTGACCTCGGGCTATTCACTTCACTTCTCCGGGCTTCGGTTCCCTCATCTGTAAAATGGGGATTGAGACTGTGAGGCCCAGGGACCGTGTTCAACCCCACCCCAGCGATTAGTACAGTGTCTGGCACATAGTAAGTGCTTAATAAAGACCTTTAAAAAAAAAAAGATGCTTCAGGGAGATGCCAGCCTGAGATCTCTGCTCGCCAAACCAACCGCAGGACACTGGCCCGTATCTCGGCCATCCGCGATTAAACACCGACTGCGAGACGTCTGGCCAGAACCCCTTCCTACCTCTGAATGTACATGTGAATTCATCTGTGTTCCTTTGAGATGACATTTTGAATTTTTTAAGGTTTAACTGTTCCTTTCCTATCTTTTCCAAAAGTCAAGATCGATGAAATGAACGGGTTCACTTTTCCTCTCTCCCTTGAATGTAGTAGGTAAGGATCAGGGAATAAGTCCACTTTTTCACGGTATTAGCTAGGGAAGCTGTTCTCACAGGTTACTCGGGAAATGAACATATTAAAATGGGGAAAAAAAGCACGAGCCACGCATACGGTTTCGGCTCCGACAGAGCTTTTCAAGAACACGTGTACCTGGGAAACAATTCACGAGACAGTCACGCGCAGTTTAGGGTGTTTTTAAAGGGCTGCTATTTTACTCGTTCCCACCATGAAACAGGGTCAGTGACTCCAACTGTAGGCTTGATTTCTCCAAGGAAACAAAGGCGAATTAAATAGTCTTAGGTTGCCATAAACAGCTCCTTCTTCCTCTCTCCCTCTGGCTGTATTCAATTAGCAGGGCTGCGAAACCGGTAAAGCTAAAACGCTTTTGAATACTTTGAGATTCGCTCATTTAGGTATCTCATCTGGGGGAGTTCACATAAGCCACATCTTGTTGCCTGCTAGTGACTGGCGGAAGCGTGTCAAAGTTTCTTGGATTTGGGGCCGCCTAACCCAGTTTTTCATCCATCTATGACACCATAACGTATTTCAGGCAGAACCCCGATCTAAGACGCGATTGGCTCCTGAAAGCCGGTGATCAGATAAACCTCCCCTCCTCACTGCCCACCCCCCCAGGCTTTCCCACTCTTTAAACTTTCATCTCTTTCCCCTCTCGCTGCGGCTTTGAAAATTGTCTCCCCATTTCCCTGTGGCTTCCGGCGGCCCCTACCGACAACCTGAATTCCCGAACCTACTGCCATAAGGAAGCCAGTGTTGTGAAGTTGAAACCGGATTAAAAAACTCAACAAATGCTGCTTAACTCAAAATGTCTAAAGTCATGGGTTGCCTGTATTAATCCATTAATAGCGAGTAGAGAGTACTGAACTAAAACTTGGGAGAGTTTCAGTTGGTAGACAAAATCCCTGCCCTTGAGGAGCTCGTAATTTAGAAACGCTACAGAGGAAAATCAACTTGGAGAATAGTATTCTCGGCTGTGCACAGAATCAAACTCTGGAGGCGGAACACCCAGGGCTCTAAGTTCGGTGGAGAGAGCGGAAAGACAGGGAAAGAGATACAAGGCCGAGACGAAAGGGTAAAAAGAGACCGTGAGAAAGAGACAAAGAAAGGGGAGGCGGCAGAGGTAGAAAGAGAAAAGAGACATTCTCACATACATTCATAATAATGATAATAATTATGGTATTTAAGCACTTACTACTACTACTCATTATAATTTTGGCATTTATTAAGCACTTACTGTGTGCCAAGCACTGTTCTAAGCATTGGGGCAGATACAGGGTCATCAGGTTGTGCCACGTGAGGCTCACAGTCAATCCCCATTTGACAGATGAGGTAACTGAGGTCCAGAGGAGTTAAATGACTTGCCCAAGGTCACACAGCAGACATACGGTGGAGCTGGGATTAGAACCCACGCTCTCTGAGTCCCAAGCCTGTGCTCTTGCCACTAGGCCATACACCCCTCTCCCTCCCTCTCTCCCTCCACCAACTTTCTGCTGGAGGAGGAAAGGCAGATCCAGCTGTAGCACTCTCCTTCTCCTCTCCACTGCGACTGGCCTCAAAGCATACAGCATGTCTGTCCCCCACACCTCTCCTGCACTAGATTATAACAATAAGAAGTCTAAAGAATTGGGGAGTCCTTATCCTGCCTGGTCCAATCGGTGAAAGTCAGATTGATGGTATTGCATGATAGGCTGGGGGGCTTCCTCCAAGATGACGGGGGTCTTTGCAGATGTTTGTCTGTCTGCCAGCCGGCGTAGTGGACTGGGTCTCCCGTTACTGCCGCAGAGGGCGGCTTAACGGCGATGTCCCGGGGATTGACTCTTCTCAGTGCCGGAGGGACAATAACCAGCTTCCCGACCACATCTTCCCCCGACCCGGCCAGGCACCTTGCGGCTTCAGGAGCTGCAGATCTGTCAACGCTCCCATTATCTTCTCACCCAGAACTTTTTATTTTTATTTTTACAGTACCTGTCAAGCACCTATTATATACTCGAGGGACCGTATTAAGCTCTGGAGAAGATACAAGCTGATCAGGTTGGACACAGTCCACATCCCACCTGGGGCTCCCAATCTTCATCCCCATTTTACTGATGATGGAAGTGACTTGCCCAGGGTCACCCAGCAGACAAATGACGGAGCTGTTGCTCCGTCGTCCCTGTTGCTTCTCAGAGCTTCTCTGCTAGGGTTCCATTGCCGGGCGCCAGTAGACTCGAAGCATCCATAGGCCCTCTGCCTTCCGCGCCCCGAGACTCAAAAGGAAGCTCTTTGCCTTTTGTTATGAAGCGTGGGCGCCAAGTTCAGGCGAGGGAGCTAATCTGCCCCGCTTCTGCTTTCTCTGGCCGAGAGATCTCAGGTGAATGGGAGGCAGGGGTCAGAGAGCCGAAAGTCCCGGGGTGGCGAGAGAAAGAGCGGGGTCTGCTGACTAGAGCCGAGGCCAAGCCCCGCTCAAGGGGCAGGGGCAGTCGACCGAGAAGGGGCAAATCCTGTCTCCTTGGCCCTAACCGGCGGAGACGCTGTAAATGGTCCAAGAAGAAATCACGGCCAACGAGAGGCTGATGCCGTAGTTCAATCTTTTTTTGTTCTACGGTATTCGCTAAGCGCTTACTACGTGCCAAGCACTGTTCTAGTAACGATAATAACGATAATGGTATTTTGTTAAGCACTTACTATGTGCCAAGCACTGTTCTAAGGCCGGGGGTAGGTACGAGATAATGAGGTTGTCCCACGTGGGGCCATTTCACAGATGAGGTCACTGAGGCACGGAGAAGTTGAGTGACCTGTGCAGTCACACAACTGACAAGGGGCGGAGCCGGGATTAGAACCCACAACCTCTGCCTCCCCAGCCCGTGCCCCTTCCGCTAAGCCACGCTGCTTCTAGGGGGTGGTCACCCTCTTTGGGAAGCGCTTCACTGCACTATTTGATACTTTATAACCGTACCCGAGAGCTATTCTACCTGTATCCAAAACGACCCGTACTAATGTCACTGTAAGATTTCTTATGAAAGATCTGCACCTCCGCTTTCAGCCTGGGCAGAGGCATCCGAAGTGTTCGAGATGAAAGTGAAAGCTGGAATTTCAGGATATTTTGGTCTAATTGCTACTAAACATTCCGGTCAAATGTCAAACTCTAAGCCAAACAACATTAACACCTTGGCACTGGGAGAAGAGATTTCCCAAGGCTCCTAACACCTTGTACAATAGTTGAGGTTTTCATTATTTGATGAAATAAGCACCTGGGAAATCACAAATCACAGCATCAGGAAATGTCTCATTTTGGAATCTTTCTACATTTAAAGGCAGTGTACCACGTTTGATTTATATCTTAAAGCTTAATACCAGTTGGTACAAAAGTACGCAGCAATAATTTGTAACATTTTATCTTGTATTTTCAAAGGTAATCAACCTCTCACTAAAATGTAGATTAGGTTATTAAGAAAGTAGAGAGAGATTCTTTTTTTCTTTTCACACAGACCTTAAAACATCAGAAATAACTCTTCCCTTCTTCCCAGTCCAGAAATAGATTCTATTTTTATGACAGGTATGTTTCAAATTCATGAATTTATTACCTTCTGCCTTAATTTAGAATGTGAATATTGATTCTCAGAGAAAAACCCCCGGGCCCAGTTTCCCATTTCCTTCTTAGGTTTGGGTAAATAATGTTGGTATCTGTTAAGCGCTCACTATGTGCCGCGCACTGTTCTAAGCGCTGGGGTAGACCCAGGGGAATCAGGTTGTCCCACGTGGGGCTCACAGTCTTAATTCCCATTTTACAGATGAGGTAACTGAGGCACCGAGAAGTTAAGTGACTTGCCCAAAGTCACCCGGCTGACAAGTGGCCAAGCCGGGATTCGAAGCCATGACCTCAGACTCCAAAGCCCGAGCTCTTTCCACTGAGTCATGATTAGGCTCTGATTAGAGAAGCAGAGTGGCTTAGTGGAAAGGGCACGGATTTAGGACTCAGAGGCCGTGGGTTCTAATCCCAGCTCCACCACTTGCCAGCTTTGTGACTTTGGGCAAGTCACTTAACATCTCTGTGCCTCAGTTACCTCATCTGTAAAATGGGGGAATAAGACTGTGAGCCCCACGTGGGACAATCTGTTAACCTTGTATTTACCCCAGTGCTCAGAACGGTGCTTGGCACATAGTAGGCGCTTAACAAATACCATTATTATTATTATTATTATTATTAAGCTCCTTGGGGGCAACTCATATTACACTCTTCCAAGCACTTACTGTAGTGTTCTGCGCACAGCAAATGCTCCACAAATACCGTTGATTGATTGGTTGATTTATTTACAAGTGGTTGAAAGATAATTAGCAATAATCTCGGGAGAAAAGCTCTGAATTTATTATGAGCAAGAAAAATTAGATTGTAAGATCCCCTAAATTCTCAGGGGCTGGGACTCTGCCTTGCGCTTTTATTTTGCTGTCTCAGACACCTAGTATAATAACGCTCATGCACACAGTCCTCGATCAGTGGACACAGTAGGTGATCAATAAAAACTGAATAAGCATCGGAGGGCAATAACCGTGCCGTACCTCATCCAAAATTAATGTCAGTTTAAGGTGCAGGGGTTCTCTCGTATGATACCGGTTTAAAAATTGGAAGACCGCTGTGGAAAAAAGCACAGACCTTGAACGTTTAAAGGGAATAATGTGTTTTACTTCACATTAACACATGAGAGAATTATGAACAGTTAGAAATCCACTCAGGTTGCGTCACATTATCGCAATAATAAATTGAGTACAATAGGGAGAACAGATGTTCACTAGTTTCAGAAGGGAGCAATTTTGGGCGAAAAGAAGTGTGAAATACAAATGTGGGGAATTAGAAGGAGAAAGTCCAGCGCTGATTTAGTGCTAGAGCTCTGTTTGTCGGCAACCTCGCTACGAAAAATCCCAAGTCAGACGTTCAAAAGGAATTAGAGTGGAGCGCAGAAAAAGTACGCTGCACTCGGTTTCTAGCAGACTAACAAAGAAACAAAGCGATAAAGAAAAGGGGCAGTTCAGGCGAATGCCCAAACAAGTTCAAGTGTATGCCCCCCCAAACCCAATGACAGCGTAACAGTCTTCATCCTAGAGATGACATTATTTGGGTGAAAAAAGTCAAATAAAAGGCTCAGATTCACTCATGAAATTGTGACATCATCTCTTTTTTTCCTCAATCCCCGTGGAAGTTACTTTGCCAGGAGCCACGCTCCGCTCTATTTAAGGTCTTGTTAAACAGCGCCGTTTTCCTGACCGATTCCATGTCCCGTGAAACTCCGAACTAGGTTGCTTTGTCTTCTGACTCTTCATGCGTTCAACTGGGGTGCTTATCCACTCACGTGCCTTTAACTCTCACCCCTTTGTGGCCGACCCAGTGAGTTCAATTCACTTGACCTCACTTGCTTTACAGTCTCACCATTCCTCTGGCCTCCCTGCCCTCTCACCAGCACCTTAGACTCAGTATGACAGAGCTGAAATCTTCTTCTTCCTTCCATCCTTCCTTCCTTTTCCTTTCACGCAATATCCACCATGCTCCCTGACCCCGGGAATTTACGATCTGAGGGGCTCATCCTTTACGCTTCAGTGCCTGTTTTACTTCCCCTTTCCCTGCACCCTTTTGACCACCTCCCTGGTACCAGCTCTCATCATTTCCCACTCCCCACCCTCACCCCCACCTGTTCAAAAAATACGGCACTTCTTAAGCACTTACTATGAGCCAGGCCCTGTACTAAGCCCCGGGGTAGATACAAGTTAATCAGGTTGGACCCAGTCCCTGTCACGCATCTCGATCCCCCTTTCACAGATGAGGTAACTGAGGCCCAGTGAAGTGACTTGCCCAAGACCCCCAGCAGACAAGTGGCGGAGCTGGGATTAGAACTCAGGCCCTTCTGCCTCCCTGGCCCATGCTCTGACCACCAGACCTGCTGTGTGGATTACTTCGTCGGTCTTTTAACTGGTGCCCCTGCCTCTCTCTTCCGTCTTCATTCTTCACTTACACTCATACCTGGATCCTCTTTCTGAAGAGACATCCAGATTGCGTCACGGTGGTATTCGTTAAGTGCTTACTACGTGCCCGGCACTGTACTAAGCACTGGGGTGGATACGAGCAAATCGGGTTGGACCCGGTCTTTGTCCCACATGGGGCTCACAGTCTCAATCCTCATTTTACAGTTGAGGTAACTGAGGCACAGAGAAGTGAAGCGACTTCACTGTACTCTTCGACCTTCAAAGGCTACTCATTTTTCGCAGCTTCCCACAGAGATTCCTGATCAGTGGATTCAAAGCTCTTCACTTCTTACCTTTTTCTCACCCCAGCTCAAACTCTTCGCTCTTCGCAATCTGACGTTTTAACTTGTCGGTTTTTCCATCCCTGACCAGCTCACTCCCCCACCCACCTCCTCTCCGGATCCTTTCCAAATAATCTTCCCCTTCCCGAGGGGGCATGCCACCGGAAACATCTGCCTGGATATTGGTTTATTTATTCTAATTATTTGCATATTCAGTTTGCTTTTTTCCCTTATTTTTTACTGGTAGTTATTTTTCTGTTTTTCCACTGCACATATGTGATTTGTACCTGCCTATAATGGACCCTATTATTTTTTCTTTTATTATACTTTCACAAAGTCTTAGTAGTGCTCTACATTCAGTAAGAACTCAAACTGTAAGCTCGTCCTCTAGACTGCAAACTCGTGGGCGGCGAATATGTATGTCTGTCTGTTGTTGTACTGTACTCTCCCAAATGCTTAGAACAGTGCTCTGCACACAGTAAGCGCTCAATAAATACGACTGAATGAATAAATACTAATGTATGGACGAATCAAAGGCACTTATTCAATACCATTTATTAAGAGCAGGATGGCACAGTGGATAGAGAGCGGGCCTGGACGTCAGAGGGTCATGGATTCTAATCCCAGCTCTGCCATTTCTCTGTTGTGTGATCTTGGGCAAGTCATTTCACGCTCTGTGCCTCAGTTCCCTCCTCTGTAAAATGGGGATTGAGGCTGTGAGCCCTACGTGGGACAGGGACTGCGTCCAATCCGATTTACTTGAGACCACCCCAGTGCTTAGAACGGTGGCCGGCACATAGTAAGCACTTAACAAGTGGCCAGAAGAAAACCAAGGAAACAAGTGATCCCAGCCCTCTAGGACCTTGGGAAGCAGTGTGGCCTAGAGGAAAGGATGTGGGAGTCAGAGGATCTGAGTTCTAATCCTGACTCCGCTCCCTGTCTGCTTTGTGGCCTTGGGCAAGTCACTTAACTATTCAGCTTCAGTAACCTCATCTGTAAAAAGGGGATTAAATCCCCCTCCCTCTGACTGTCCCTGTGTGAGACAGGGACTGTGTCCAACCCGATCATCTTGTAGTTCCCCCAGCTCTTAGAACGGAGCTTGACACACAGCATGGGCTTTACAAATGTCACAGTAATAATACTAATCATTCCAATATAACTCTATTTCGCACCAAACCTTTCCTGAAATGACAATGAAATTGGCAGTGTGTTCCACCACAGAGCGGAACTGCCACTGATTTGATTATATGATAATAATAATGTTGGTATCTGTTAAGCGCTTACTATGTGCCAAGCACTGTTCGAAGCGCTGGGGTAGATACAAGGTAATCAGGTTGTCCCACGGGGGGCTCACAGTCTTAATCCCCATTTTACAGACGGGGTAAATGAGGCACAGAGAAGTTAAGCGACTTACCCGAAGTCACACAGCTGGCAAGTGGCCGAGTCGGCATTTGAACCCATGACCTCTGGCTCCCAAGCCCGGGCTCTTTCCACTGAGCCACGCTGCCTCTACATAACCAGGCGGCTAAACTATTCTGTACGCTATGCTATCGTCGATCTCTAAAAATATCACAATTCCTTTTCGATGCCTAATTGACGTCATTGTATGATTAAAAAAAAAAAAACGGTATTACCATTAAGGGTCCCCGTCACCTTCGTGCCACCCGGGGCCATAATGTGGCCCGCATGGCTGATGACCCAAACTGGATAACGCTTGTGGAGTCCGGCGTATAACGCCTTCAGAAATGGTATATAAAAGCCGGCAATTCCCGGGTTTCCTGTAAAAAGGAAAACACGGTAGAGAGAGGGTTATTCTTCTAGAATTAACCAAACAAGACGACTTGGAATGCAATCCCTTTCGGTCCCACCATTTACTAATTTTGACTATCATCGTGGAAACCTCTTTTCCTAAACTCTTTGCGGCAGAACAACTCCGAAGGACGATCGCGGCGCCCGAAAAGCACAATCTCCTTCTAATCCCGGCTCCGCCGCTTGTCTGCTCTGTGACCTCGGTTAAGTCACTTCACTCCTCTCTGTGTTCCAGTTACCTCATCTGCCAAACGGGGATTGAGACTGGGGGAGAAGAAGGGGGAAGCAGTAAGATGGAAAGAAAGATATTTATGGACTTTTAACCGTGAGGAGCCTCCACTTCTCTCATTTCAACCGGGCCCTGGAATGGCAAGAGCAGCTTGCGACGACAAGATTTCCAGGGCGGGGGCATAACGATTTACACTGACTTTTCGGTGTCTAAACCAAACCGTCCACAACATACATAGGCATTCATTCATTCGTTCAATGGTGTTTACTGAGCGCTTACTATGGGCAGAGCACCGTACTAAGCGCTTGAAACGTACAAATACAAAATGGGCGTTGGCCGGATAAACGATAACCTACTTGAGAGTGAAATGTTGCGGCCGACCCGCTTCCAGAGCTGGGATGAGGCAGTCGGAGCGGGTGCCGTGAGGCGTGGAGGAAACTCAACTATCATCAGCTTTAAGGTGGAAAGAGCCCGGGCTTGGGAGTCTCAGCGGTCACGGGTTCGAATCAATATTTGCTATCGTTGTAATGAGATGTACATCCCCCCCGATCCCATTTATTGCTATCGTTCCTGTCCGTCCGTCTCCCCCGATTAGACCGTAAGCCCGTGGAAGGGCAGGGACCGTCTCTATCTGTTACCGGTTTGTCCATTCCAAGCGCTCGGTACAGTGCTCTGCACATAGTAAGCGCTCAATAAATACTACTGAATGAATGAATGGATCGCGGCTCTGCCACTTGTCAGCTGTGTGACCGCGGGCAAGTCACTTAACTTCTCGTCACTTAACTTCTCTGTGCCTCAGTTACCTCATCTGTAAAATGGGGGTTAAGACTGTGAGCCTCACGTGGGGCAACCCGATTAGCCTGTATCTCCCCCAGCGCTTAGAACGGTGATCTGCACACAGTAAGCGCCTAACAGATATCAACGTTATTATTATTAAGGCACTCGATCAGCTCCTCCCCTTCCTACCTTGATTTCCGCCCACAAGCCAGCCTGCTCGCGTCGCTCCGCTAACGCCAACCCGCTCGCTGTACCTTCGTCTCATCTATCTCACCGCCGACGCCTTGCTCACCTCCTCCCTTTGGCCTGGAATACCCTCTCCCTATCTTTAAAGCCCTACTAAAATCATCTCTCTCCCGAGTGGGCTTCCCGGACTTAACCCTCACCTTTGGCGCGGCCTATGTACTAGACAGGGCACTTAAGACGTTCCCCCCCCCTCCCCACAGGCGGTGGGGCCTGATGGAAAGAGCGAGACCAGCCTCGGAGCCGGGAGGACTTGGGTTCTTACCCTGGCTCCGCCACTTGCCTTCTGCGTGACCCTGGGCGAGTCGCTTCGCTCATTCATTCAATAGTATTTACTGAGCGCTTACTACGTGCAGAGCACTGTAGTAAGCGCTTGGAATGCACAAATCGGTAACAGACAGAGACCGTCCCTGCCCTTTGACGGGCTCGGTTACCTCATCTGTAAAATGGAGATTAAGACCGTGAGCCCCACGCGGGACAGAAACTGTAACCAACCTGATTGGCTTGTCTCCAGCCCAGCGCTCAGTACAGTGCCTGGCATATAGTAAGTGCTTAACAAATACTATTATTATTACTTGTTAAACACTTACTATGTGCCAAGCTCTCCTTGTACTTCTCATTGTCCTCGTGTTTGCCGGTTTTTTTAATCATTTCCTATTTCCTTGTGTATGAGTTACCAATCCTCACCTGTTAACCGCTCAGAGAAGCAGCGTGGCTCAGTGGAAAGAGCCCGGGCTTGGGAGTCAGAGGTCATGGGTTCAAATCCTGGCTCTGCCACTTGTCAGCTGTGGGACTGTGGGCAAGTCACTTCACTTGTCTGTGACTCGGTTACCTCATCTGTAAAAGGGGGATTAACACTGTGAGCCTCATGCGGGACGACCTGATGACCCTGTATCTACCCCAGCGCTTAGAACAGTGCTCTGCACATAGTAAGCGCTTAACAAATGCCAACATTATTATTATTAGTAGTAGTAGTACTATGTGCCAAGCTCTTCTTGTACTTATCGTTTTCCTTGGGGTTTCTGTTGAATTGGGTTTTTTTAATCATTTCATCTTTCCATGAGTTACCATCCCTCCCCACCTTATTCTTAGACTGGCCTTTGGTGGCAAGGAACAGTATCTAATTCTCACCTGTGGATTTTCCCCAGTTCTAAGTACATCTAGCATCACGCTTCGCACAAAGTAGGTGTTTGATACCTACTACAACTATTAGGACGATATGCAAGGAGTCCTCCATTTATTCCATCAAGGAAAAGGATTTAACGGCAACAAAATAGAGTTCATTCATCCATTTGCATTTACTGAGCGCTTACCGTGTGCAGGACACTGTACTAAGTGCTTGGAAAATATGATACAGCACTAGAGAGAGACAATCCCTGCCCACAGTGGGCTTAGAGTCTACTTCGTGTGGGGCTAAGGGAAAAATCGCTTGAGCACACACAATAAACCGCATTCACCTACACCACCGTCAACACCGGTCACATACTGAACTTTGAAATTGAAGGACAGCTATCGCAATAATGATAACGGCATCTGTTAAGCTCTTACGATGTGCCAAACACTGTTCCAAGCGCTGGGATAGATACAAGGTAATGAGGTTGTCCCACCTGGGGCTCACAGTCTTTCTCCTCATTTTCCAGAGGGGGTAACTGAGGCCCAGAGAAGCTAAGTGGCTGGCCCAAAGTCACACAGCTGACAAGTGGCGGAGCCGGGTTCAGAACCCACGACCTGACTCCCAAGCCCGGGCTCTTTCCACTGAGCCAAGCTGCTTCTTATGCCATTACCATTATTTAATACCATTTTTGTTATTACAGAGCCCAGGAAAGTGGTGCAATTTTCGCTTTCTGGAAAGAGAATGAATAATCCTTTGGGCGCAATGGCTCAGGAGTTCATTTGCCTGGAGGCAAAAATATGAAACCCTTTCCAGGTCTGTGGATCAATCAATGTTATGTAACCGTCCTTACCTATAGATTGACGCCTTTTGATAAGCACGCACATTTTTACGAAGTTTTACCACTTTTACTTTCTCTTTCGAGAGGTCTGCGAAGACTCACTAAGAGTTCACGCCAGGGCACCGAAAACTGAGCGAACTGCTAGAAAACTGCATCCTAGATGGAGAAACTCCTCATTACCCACAGGTTAAATTTTATTAATTTTGGTTTTGTCCCCCACGGAGCATGCAACGAGTTATACCATTTAATGATGCTTTCTGGCCCATGGGAAAGCTTATTAAGTAGGTTTTCGTGAATGTCAGAAAAGGGAAAGGGCCTAGTAAAAGGTACGGCTGAGTTTCACTAAATTTTGTGACCCCCCCCCCCCGCCCCCCACAAATACACTTAGATAAAAATCTTTCCGGTAAATTAGGCTCTCTCTTCACAGAGTGTTATCGTGGCCAAAAGTAATGTCTCCTGTTAATGTTATGGTAAAGAAAGCATGGCTTAGCGGAGAGAGCACGGGTGTGGGAGTCAGAGGTCGTGGGTTCTAATTCCGGCTCTTCCCCTTGTCAGCTGTGTGACTTTGGGCAAGTCACTTTGCTTCTCTGTGACTCAGTTCCCTCATCTATACAATGGGGATTAAGACTGTGAGCCCCATGTGGGACAAGCTCATCGCCTTGTATCTACCCCAGGGCCCGGCACACAGTAAGCGCTTAGCAAATAGCATCGTAATTGTTATTATTATTGCATAAGGAGGGCCTGTTCAGTCCCATACAGGGAGGGAGAACTGTTCAACTTGTCTTTCAAGTTCAACTGTGTTCAACTGTGTGACTTTGGGCGGGTCACTTCCCTTCTCTGGGCCTCAGTTGCCCCATCTGTAAAATGGGGATGAAGGCTGTGAGCCCCACGTGGGACAACCTGATCACTTCGTATCCTCCCCGGCGCTTAGAACAGTGCTTTGCACATAGTGAGCGCTTAAGAAACGCCATTATTATTATTCAACAGTCAATCAGTGGTATTTACTGAGCGCTTACTGTGTGCCGAGCACTGTATTTAAGCCCTTGGGAAAGAACAATGAAACGAGTTGACAGAAGTGACCCCTGCCACAAGGCGCTTACAGTCTAAAGCAGGAGACAGAGACGTTAAAATAAATTACAGAGAGGGGAATAGTAGATAACTATAATAATGACGGTACTTGCTGAGCGCTTACTATGTGCCAACCGCTGTTCCGAGCCCTGGGGTAGATACAAGCTAATCGGTTGGACGCAGTCCCCGTCCCACATGGGGCTCACGGACCTCATCCCCATTTTCCAGATGAGGTAACTGAGGCCCAGAGAAGTTAAGTGCCTTGCCCAAGGCCACAGAGCAGACAGGTGGCGGAGGTGGGATCGGAACCCAGGTCCCGCCGACTCCCAGGCCCGTGCTCTCCCCATCGTGCCCACGGATGCTGGGACGAGTATCCAAGTGCTCAACGGGCACGCGGCCAAGTTCACAGGCAATGCAGGGGCGAGGGTAGGAAGGGAAACGAAGCATTTAGTACGGTGCTCTGCACCCAGTAAGCACCCCATAAATACCACAGATTGATTGAAATGAAGGCCTCTTGGAGGAGTCGTGATTTTAGAAGGGTTGAAGGGTACGGACCGCTTCACGAATCCGTGTGTCAGGCCAAGTCCACGCTCATCATCTCTCTATTATTTCAAATCTGTTAGCGGGTCACGCTTAGTTTGGGGCTCAGCTTTCGGAATAAAAGATTACTTTGCCCAATTCACCTTCAAACGATAACCAGATCATTCTATAAAAGTCAGTGAACACAGCACGCATGGAATTAATAAGTAGGAATTGGGCCACCCTGATATCTGATCCTGAATTCGAATACTCTTTCGATCCTTTATGCTGACCACGTCCCTTGTTCTTCTTGAGATGGCTATTGAGAAGCAGCGTGGCTCAGTGGAAAGAACCCGGGCTCGGGAGTCAGGGGTCACGGGTTCCAATCCCGGCTCTGCCACCTGTCAGCTGTGTGACTGTGGGCAAGTCACTTCACTTCTCTGAGCCTCGGCTACCTCATCCGGAAAATGGGGATCAACTGTGAGCCTCACGTGGGACGATCTGATTTCCCTGTATCTACCCCGGCGCTTAGAACAGTGCTCTGCACATAGTGAGCGCTTAACAAATACCAACATTATTATTATTACCGCCTTCAAAAAACCGGTGTTCTATTCTAGAAAAAGGTTCCAGATGTAACTGGAATTCACTTTCGCCGTCTCTAAAGAACGCCGACTAAACTTAGTACTTGCGTGTCGATTACAGAGGCTCATGGTGAGGTTGGCCCTGTTCCACCCCAGACCTATTCTGATTTAGTGCCACACGGGTAAATCTAATATGTGCAGTAGGAGCAAGTTGATAAATACGGTGCTGGAGAGCGATGAAGGATCCTTCCTTTCCTGCCTCCAATATCTCTCTCACCCAGAGGTCAGAATTGTGATTTTTCAAGCATCAGATTTCCCTCACTCTTCTCCACAAAAAGGCAACAGTCGCGGCTCGGGTCAGATAAAACCTTCTGACCGGTTAAGGTTCTTTCCCTATTAGACATCTGTCCTTCTCCCCTTTTTTTTTTTTCCAACGCATGTCCTCCAGTGGGGCAGACCAGCTCAAAAATCACCTACTTACACACACACCTCTCTTTCTCGCTCCCTCCCTCTCTCTCACACCCTTCCTCGGGCTTCAGATGCCCTCCACCCCGCGTCAGCGGCTCACCCCCTGCCCCTTTTCAATTCCGGTCAGCTCCTACAGAGAGCTCAGGAAACAGTGTAAATACACGACGTCAGATCGGGTTCTGTTTTTGGAACTTGCACTTTTTACTAATCGGATCTTTGTGTTTCCGAGCTTCGTTAATGATGCTAATAATAACAACTGCGGTATCTGGTAAGATCTTAGTGGACTAAGCGCTGGAGTAGACACGAGGCAGTTGGGTTGGGCACGGTTCCTCTCCCATATAGAGCTCACAGTCTTAACCCCTATTTCCCAGATGAGGTAACTGAGGCCCAGAGAAGTGAAGCGACCTGCCCAGGATCACACGGCAGACAAGCGGCAGGGCCGGGATCGATCCGTCTTCCTCGAGAGACTGTAAGCTAGGGGCCACTTCCTTTGTACATTCTCCACAGTGCACGAGGACTACGTGTCCAGCGCTGTGCGCTACGCACTGGGGTAGATACAAGGTAATCAGGTTGTCCCGTGTGGGGCTCGCGGTCTTAATTCCCGTTTTACAGATGAGGCAACTGAGGCACAGAGAAGCGAAGTGGCTTCCTCAAGGTCACACAGCAGACAAACGGTGGAGCCGGGATTAGAACCCACTTCCTCTGACTCCCAGGCCCACGCTCTTTCCACTAAGCCACGACATGCTTTCGATCAAAACGACGGGGGAAACGGTAAATTTGGAGGCACGGAGATGATGAGAGAAGTGAAAAAAACCTTATGAAAGCAGCGAAGAATACGGCAGTCAGTTTAAACGATAGAGAAATGCAATTTTTGAGATCGTGAGCCCTTTGTGGGACAAGGTCCGTCTCCAGCCCGACCGGCTTGTATTCACCCCAACGCTTAATACGGTGCCTGACACAAGGTGAGCATTTAAATATGATTATTATAATTATCCCTGCTAAGAGAATAAAATTAGGGCTTAAAAAAATTTGTACACTCAAAAGTACTTTTCATTTTGAATTTCTTGACTGTGTCAACTTCTCACAACCTCAGCGCTAGGTAGAGGAGACACTGTGCACTAAATTGATTTAATGAACAAAGGAGGGGTTTACTTTCTGGCGAGAAGAGGGATCAGCAGGTCCCGGTATTGAATATCGCCATAAATTCCTATCAGTCCAGACGCTTCCAGCAGGAGGCGGGATGGAAGGGTACGCAGAGCGGCTCTTATTAAACTGTTAAATGACCCTGTTTTAACAAAAAGGTGACGCTCCATTTGCTTCTCTCGATACACTTTTATAATCTCCCTGCCAATTATTTCATAAACCCAACGTACAACTCAGGTTCACGTCGCCTATACCAATATACCACACACAAGCTATCTAGTCCTTCGGTCGTATTTATCCAACGCTTTCTGTGGGCGGAGCTATGGTGGCTATACTAACATACCGTATATCAGCAAGATACCTACCTCATATACGATATAGCGCAGGTGTGTGCATTACGTATCACCATTCATTCAATTGTATTTACCGAGCGCTTACGGTTTGCGAAGCACCGTACCAGGCGTTTCGACGGTACGATGCAGCAACAGACAGAATGAATCCCTGCCCGACAACGGGCTCCCGGTCTAGACGCACACACGACTGAGAATAATCATTCGTTCATTCATTCAACAGTATTTATTGAGCGCTAACCTTGTGCAGAGCACTGTACTGAGCGCTTGGAATGTACAAGCGGGCAACAGACAGAGACGGTCCCTGCCCTCTGACGGGCTCACGGTCTAATCGGGGGAGACGGGCAGACGAGAACAATGGCAAGAAATAGAGTGGAGGGGACGAACATCTCATAAAAACAATGGCAACTAAATAGAATCGGGGTGATGTACATCTCATTAAACAAAATAAACAAAATAAATAGGGTGATAAAGATATATACAGTCGAGCGGACGACTACAGTGCTGAGGGGGTGGGACGGGAGAGGGAAAGCGGGGAGAAGAGGGCTTAGCTGCGGAGAGGTGATTATGGTATTTGTTAGGCGCTTACTATGTTCCAGGCATTTTACTGAGCGCCGGGGTGGATGGGAGCCCATCGGGTTGGACACGGCCCCTGTCCCACGTGGGGCTCACAGTCTCCATCCCCGTTTTACAGATGAGGTAACTGAGGCCCAGAGAAGCGAAGGGATTTGCCCAAGGTCACGCAGCGGACAAGCGGCAGAGCCGGGATTAGAACCCATGACCTTGTGACTCCCAGGCCCGGGCTCCGTCCACTCCACCGTGCCGCTACATCCGGCAGAGTCTCCCCAGAGCGCCTGCCTGACTGACTCGGGGACGGACCCCAAAGCGGCACGCGGCCTAGAGGAAAGAGCCTGGATCTGGGTTCAGATCCCGGCTCTCCCGCTTGCCCGCCGTGTGATGTCGGACGAGTCACAACTTCTCTGCGCCTCGGTCACCTCATCTGTGGAGTGGGGATGAGGAATGGGAGTCCCACGTGGGACACGGACCATTTATCCGACCTGATTAATCTGAATCCGCCCCGGTGCTTAGTATGGTGCCAGGCACCTAGCAGGCGCTTAAAAATACCATTTAAAAAAAAAAAAAAATAGCGGCTAAGCCAGCCCCCGGGGGGAGACGCAGGACGAGACGGGATGGGGGAGGAGTGGGGTGGGAGAGAAAGAGAGAGGCGGCTAGGGGTTGAAAGGGCTTTAGAACCAGCGCCCCGGCCTAAAGAACCCCCAAGAGATCAGGTGAGGGGAGAGGAAGACAAAAAGGGGGAGTGGGGAAAGGGGAGAGGAGGGAAAGCGATCTGGATCCCACATCTACAAATATATCTAGATATAGCAAATACAGCCATATCTATCTACAAATCGAGAGTAGCGGCCCGGCCTACCGGGAAGGGCACTGGCCCGGAAGTCAGGGGACCTGGGATAATGGTGATAATCACGATATCCGTTAAGCGCTTACTACTGGTTAAGCGCACTGGGGCGGACACAAGCGAACGGGGGCGGACGCGGTCCCCGTCCCACGTGGGGCTCCGAGGTAACCGAGGCCCGGGGAAGTCAACCGACTTGCCCGAGATCACAGAGCAGGGAGGTGACGGAGGGGTGGAGACGTGGGGAAAGGGTCGGCAGTGAGGTAGCCGAGACCGGGGCAGAGCGAGGAAGCCGGCGCTAGAGAAGCGGCGTGGCTCAGTGGAAAGAGCCCGGGCTTGGGAGTCAGAGATCACGGGTTCGAATCCCGGCTCTGCCGCTCGTCAGCCGGGTGACCGGGGGCGAGTCACTTCGCTTCTCTGGGCCTCAGTTACCTCATCTGGAAAAGGGGGCTGAAGACCGTGAGCCCCCCCACGTGGGACGACCTGATTCCCCCGCGTCTACCCCGGCGCTCAGAACAGTGCTCTGCACATAGTAGGCGCTTCACAGATACCGACATTATTTATTTATCATTTAGAGGAGGTTAATGAGCAGGCTGGACTGTAGAAGGAAATCGCTTAGTACGGTGCTCTGCACATAATAAGCGCTCAACAGATACGATTGAATGAATGAAACGAGGGAGGTGAGGCGGGAGGGGGCGAGCCCGTCGAGCGCTTTAAAGCCGACGGGAAGGCGTTTCCGTACGCTGCCTCGGGCGAGGTCGGCAGATCGGGACCGGGACACTATCCGGTAAATTTGGCTGCCTTGAAGGGCGCATCAGGTTCTAACCCTGATTCACGACGACTCGACTAATAATCGTAAGAAGGTTGGCATTTGCTGAGCGCTTACTGTGTGCAGAGCACCGTTCCAAGCGCCGGGGGTAGACGTAGGGGGATCCGGCTGGCCCACGTGGGGCTCACGGTCTTGGGCCCCATTTCACAGATGAGGGAACTGAGGCCCAGAGAAGTGAAGTGACTCGCCCACGGTCACCCAGCTGACAGGTGGCAGAGCCGGGACTCGAACCCATGACCTCTGGCGCCAAAGCCCGAGCTCTTTCCACTGAGCCACGCTGCTTCTCTAGCCAGGTCGGACTCAGGGGTGCCCACGTGCTCCATCTTAACGCTTCCCCTGCACCGACGGGCTAGAGCCCGGATCCACCGTGGGACCCGGTCCCGTTCGGTTTATTTTAACCCCCAGCCGGAAGGTTCGGCAGGAGCCCCGACGGATTTCCAGCATCTTCCGAAGTTCCAGAGACAGTCACCGGGGAATCGCGGAACTCGGGAGATTGGGACACAGAGAGGGGCGATCAGAGAGCCACACCTGTTTTTACGAGACGTCCTTCCCCTCGACTCTATTCACCGCCACCGTTCCCGTCCGTCCGTCTCCCCCCCGATCAGACCGTGGGCCCGTCAGACGGCGGGGACCGTCTCTATCGGCTGCCGACTTGTTCCTTCCAGGCGCTTAGTACGGTGCTCTGCACATAGTGAGCGCTCAATAAATACTATTGAACGAACGAATGAACCTGTTGTAACTGGAAGCCACATTGCCCAACGGACCAGGTGTCACCGATTATCAGAGAAAGCCAGGCCAAAGAAAGCCGAGGCAATGAATCACCAGGCACCACAGAAGCCAGACACGCTACCCAAAATCGACAGCGGCGACGCAGACCCGAACTCTGTCCCGGAAGTCTTCCTAGTAATAACGATGACGTTGGTATCTGTTAAGCGCTTACTACGTGCGGGGCACTGTTCTAAGCGCCGGGGGAGATACGGGGTAATCGGGTTGTCCCACCTGAGGCCCACAGTCAATCCCCACTTTCCAGATGAGGTCACCGAGGCCCAGAGAAGCGAAGCGACTCGCCCACAGTCACACGGCCGACCAGCGGCAGGGCCGGGAGTCGGACCCGTGACCTCTGACTGCCAAGCCCGGGCTCTTTCCACTGAGCCACGCTGCTAAATACAATGGTGGTATTTGTTAAGCGCTTACTGTGTGCGAAGCACCGTTCTAAGCGCTGGGGGATACCGGGTGATCAGGTGGTCCCACGTGGGGCTCGGTTTGAATCCCCATTTTCCGGATGAGGTAACTGAGGCACGGAGAAGTGACGTGACTTGCCCACAGTCACACGGCCGACAAGTGGCAGGGCCGGGATTCGAACCCACGACAGCCGACTCCCAAGTAACGAGGCCTGGCGGATACAGCACGGGCCCGGCGGTCGGAGGCCCTCCCTGGGCTCTAATCTCGGCTTTCCTACTTGCCTCTGCCGGGTGACCTCGGGCAAGTCACTGAACCTCTCCGGGCCTCAGCTTCCCCATCTGTAAAACGGGGCTTAGCGTGGCATAGCGGACAGAGCACAGGCCTGGGGGGGGTCAGGAGGTCACGGGTTCTAATCCTTCCTCTGCCACCTGTCCGCTGTGTGATCTTGGGCACGTCACTTTACTTCTCTGGGCCTCGGTTACATAGGGAAGCAGCATGGCTCAGTGGAAAGAACACGGGCTTGGGAGTCGGGGCCGTGGGTTCGAATCCCGGATCGGCCCCTTGTCGGCTGCGTGACGGTGGGCAGGTCGCTTCGCTTCTCCGGGCCTCAGTGACTTCCTCTGTAAAATGGGGACGAAGACTGTGAGCCCCACGTGGGACAACCTGATGACCCTGTTATCTACCCCAGCGCTTAGAACAGTGCTCCGCACATAGCAAGCGCTTAACAGATACCAACGTTATCATTACCTCATCTGTAAAACGGAGAGCACCTAGTATAGTCCCTGGACCGTAACACAGTGCTTACCGAATACCGTAATTATTATTCCGCCTCAACTGTGAGCCCCATATGGGACGGGGACTGGGTCCAACCTGATTTTCTTGCGTCTGCCCCGGTGCTCAGAACTTTGCTCGGCGCATAGTGAGCGCTTAACCAGCGCCATCATTTAATTTCAATTTAAGCAGGTCCTAACCACCGCCGCAGGGACCCGAAAACCTCCCTAAGAAAGCCGGGCCCCTTTGTGAGAAAATTAGACGGGATACAGCGGCGACACAGACCTGAACGCTGTCAGGGGAGTCTAAGCAACGAGGCCCGGCGGATACGGCAGGAACTATGAGGTTCCAGACCGAACTACGAGATCCGGCCTCTCCTCGGATAGCACTGCATCACCACCAGGTTATTTTCAATCCCAAACGGGAGGACGGGATCACGGCCGATGAGATCCTCGAACGGAACGTGTCGCCTGGTGCTAGAGCCGTGCCCATCTCGACACAACTAAGCCCATCTTTCCACTTTCTGGTGGGAGCGGGGAGGAGGGATGACAGCAGGGTGCCTGACCAGCTGCCTTCTGGTGAGCTGAAACTGGGAAGTCGAAAGCAAAGAGGCCAGAGGAAACGTCTCAAGCGCAGGGAAGGACGGCTGCATCCCAGCCGGAAAGTGGGACGGACCAGCGCGGCGCAGTGAGGAGCGGCGTGGCGGAGTGGATAGAGCCCGGGCCTGGAAGACAGAAGGTCACGGGTTCTAATGCCGGCTCCGCCGCTGGCCTGCGGTGTGACCTCGGGCAGGTCACTTCACTTCTCTGGGCCTCAGTTACCTCATCTGTAAAACGGGGATGGAGACTGTGAGCCCCATCTGGGACAGGGGCTGCGTCCAACCCGACCGGCTCGCGTCCGCCCCAGAGCTTAATACAGTGTCCGGCATATAGTAAGTGCTTAATAAGTACCATGATTACTATTATTATTATCATCACTGTACACAGCAAGCTCTCAGTAGACACCACTGACCGACTGGTTGAGGGCTAGCGCGCTGCAATTAAGAAAAGAGTAGCTCTTTTTGAGCATAAAGGAGGGATAGGTGAAAGCAGGGCTATACATTGCGAAGAATGAACATGTCAACATAACACAATCATGTCTTTGTGGAGGTAGGATGCATTTGGGACTGGGGGGGGGGGGGGGTCCACGTTGGCCTTTTCGGGCACCTACTATTCACAGGGGAACATCACCTGCCCCGGTGCATTCGTCGAGTAACAAAGGAGAGAGAGAGAGAGAAGGAGAGAAAGACACAGTGCACGTGGGTGTCTATAAAAGCACTGTGCCTGGTTCCACATGACGACGAGAAGTAAAACCTGGACATACATCACACAGTAACTCTGTCGCCCGTATCATTTTTCTACAAAAACAGTAAGTCTGTGTTTCCCCACTCCTCAAGAACCCTCAGGGGTTGCCCATCCACCTCCACCTCAGACAGAAACTCCTCACCGTCGGTTTTGAAGCAGTCAATCGCCTTGCCCCCCCCCCCTGCCTCCCATCACTGCTCTCCGGTTACAAGCCAGCCCGCACACTGCGCTCCTCTAACGCCAGCCTAGTCACTCCATCACGCCTAGCTCAGCGCCGACCTCTTGCCCACGTCCCGCCTCAGGCCCGGAACACCCTCCGTCTTCCCGTCCGACGGACGATCACTCTCCCCGCCTTCAGAGCCTGCTTGAAGGCCCATCTCCTCCAAGAGGCCTTCCCTGACTAGGCCCTCATCTCCTCCTCTTCCGCTCTCTACTGTGCCGCCCTGGCACTTGACTTTGCACCCTTTATTTACCCCTCCCTCGGCCCCACAGCACTTACGTACGTAGCCATTCTTTTACGTGAAACAGTTTGCAACTCAACCCAGCTATTAACTATTAAGGCATGGCCTATGAAATATTTCTTTTAAAAATGCTCTTTTGTTCCGAGTGACCCTCCGGAAGAACAGAATCGAATGCATACTGCTTGCATTCCTTGAGTACATCCAATCACGAGTCCTTCGTGTTCCCTATAATCAAATTTCACCGCTAATGCCTTCGTATCATGGAAGAACAGTGAATAGGCCAGCAGGCGTTCGGGGCCAAGGGTCCCGAAAGGGGGAGATAAATGACCCTGGGGTGGGGGGAGATTCCGCTCAGGGGCTCCATCCTCCCTCAAGAAATACAAAGATAGAAAACCATGACAGGAAGAGAAGTCCAGATCAGTCCATGAGATCTGGCCCCGGTTCCAAAGCCGCAAAGACCCGGGTTCCGCAAAATCGCACCTCCCAAACTATATCGCAAGCACCGCTTATTCCCAGAATGGGTCGACGGACTGCGATGCCGTCTTCCAGACTCCCTCGGCTTCTCGGATCCTCCCGCGTGTTCTCTGAGGGCAAAAACGGGTTCCTTTCTCTCGCTGGAGTCACCGGCTGCCTGCATTCGCTTGCTTTTCTATATGCCGTTTTTGCCTTAGGCAGTTCCAAGCCCATTAAAAATCCTATCCGCGCGTGGTTGATCACGTCGGGGGGAGCGATATGTTTTTGGAGGGTTACCGGGGACCAAAAATCAGGTGTCGGTAAATAGTATCTACTAAGCCCTTACTGTTCTAAGGGCAGGGAGAGAACACAGAGGTGGGATTTCGACGCGGTTCCTGCCCCTCGGGGGGGGTCGGGGTGAGACGTTGCCCGGTTTTCGACCAGGTAGGCCCATTTTCGGGAGGTCTGTCCCCCGGAATTTTGACTGCAAGCCCCTCAGCCTCCCTCTTCGGCTTCTCCCGCCACAGAGTCCTCCCGGTTTGGAAGGTCCGCCCCAGCTCGCAGAGACTTGAGCAGGGATGGAAAGCTCTGGAGCAAGAGCCAGGGTGACAGGTCACCCCATGGACACGCCTGAGATTAGGTCTGTGTTTCGCAAGCTGTTTATGGCGTTACTGCACCTTCAGCCCAGCAGGACGCCCATAACGTCACGCGCTCCTGGGCATATGGTATCCGTCAGTGCCGCCATCCCTTGGCACCTATCAAATAACAATAATAACTGTGGGATCTGTTAAGCGCTTACTAGGTCTCAGGCACCGTACTAAGCGCTAGGGTGGATACAATCAAACAGGGTGGGAGACGGTCCCTGTCCCGCATGGGCTCACGGTCTTCATTCCCTTAATGAGGTAACTGAGGCCCAGAGAAGTGAAGTGACTTGACCGGGGTCACACGGCAGACGAGTGGAGGAGTTGAGATTAGAACCCATGACCTTCTGACCCCCAGGCCCGTGATCTATCTACTACACTATGCCGCTTCACTTGTCCCCTCTCTTCTTTCCTCCCTGGCCACCATCTTCAACCATTAGCTCTCCAAAGGCTTTCATCCCCACTGCTTTCAGACACGCTCATGTCTTCCCTATCCTAAAAAAAACCCCTCCCTTGACCCCATGGCTCCCTGCAGTTATCACTCCATCTCCCTCCTACCATACCTCTCCAAACTACTCGAACGAGTTGTCTAAACCTGCTCTCTCCACTTTCTCTCCTCCAATTCTCTCCTCACTCCCCTCCAATCTAGCAGAAACCGCCCTCTCGGACGTCACAGATGACCTCCTTCTTGCCAAAGCCAACAGCCTCTGCTCCCTCCTAATCTCCGTCGACCCCTCAGCTGCCGCTGACACTGTCAACCACCCCCTTCTCCTGGAAACGTTATCCAAACTTCGTTTCACTGACAGTGTCCTCTTCTTGTACTCTTCTCATCTCTCTGGCCGCTCTTTCTCGGCCTCTTTCGTGGGCACCTCCCCTGCCTCCTCCCACCTTACCGTAGGAGTCCCTCAAGGTTCAGTTCTGGGTCCCTTTTTATTCTCCATCTACACCGACTCCCTTGGAGGACTCATTCACTCCCATGGCTTCAACTATCACCTGATGACACCCAAATCTCCATCTCCAGCCCCGGTCTCTCTCCCTCTCTGCAGTCTCACGTTTCCTCCTGCCTTCAAGACATCTCTACTCTGATGCCCCGCCGACACATTACACTTAACGTGTTCCAAACAGAACTCCTCTTCTTCCCGCCCAAACCCTGTCCTCCCCGTGATTTTCCAATCACCGTGGATCGCACCGCCACCGTTCCCGTCTCATAAACCTTTAACCTCGGCCTTATCCTCGACTACCTCGGTTGTTCGATCGCATATCCAATCCGTCACTAAACCCTGTTGGTTCAACCTTCACAGCGTCCCTGAAACCTGGGTCCAAACTACTATCATGCTAATCCAAGCGCTTACCCTATCCCGCCTCGATTACTGCATCAGCCTCCTTGCTGACCTCCCCGCCTCCTGTCTCTCCCCATTCCATTCTTCATTCTGCGGCCTGGATCATTTCTCTACAGAAACGTTCGGTCCACGTCTCCACACTCCTCAAGAATCTCCAGTGGTTGCCCATCCACCCCCACATCAAACAGAAGCTCCTTTCTTCTATCTTGAAAGCACCCAATCTTCTTGCCCCCTCCTTCCTTACCTCACTGCTCTTTTACTTCCACCCAGCCTGCCTCCCTCTTCATGCTAAACAATTACTCAATAAGGCTTTGAAGGCACATCCCCTCCAAGAGGCCTTCCCTGCCTCAGCCCTCGTTTTCTCTCCTTACATTCCCTTCTGCATCACCCTTGCACTCTGACACGTTCCCTTTATTCACCCCTCCCTCGGCCCTATAGCACTTATGGACATATCCATAATTTATTTATATTAATGTCTGTCTCCATCTCTAGACTGGACGGTCACTTTGGGGAGGGACGGTGTCCACCAACTTTATTACACGGAAGTCTCCCAAGCGCTTAGTACAACGCTCTGCATCCAGTAAGCACTCAATAAATACAACTGACCGGATGCCGGGGGCCACCCTGATGAGCCCAGGATGGGGAGGAGCAGAGAAAGGACAAGGCTGACAGGAAGAGTCGTCGGGAGCCTTCGTTGGTAACCAGACTGTACCTAAAACACCGGAGAAGCACTAGAAGTTGGTTGACAGAAGGGACGGTACACCTGCAAATGGATTCCGTTTCATCGAGACACACGCAAAGCCGTTTTCCTGACTTTGGAACTCAGGGCAACCACTTAAAACACATCTTGGTGTTTCCTAAGTAGATTTCTGTACACTCAGTATCAAGACTTAAAGAAAATTATTTTGGTTTAGGCATCAAAAGGGGCACACGGAGCTTTAGATTCATGTGCCAGAAAAAAAAGAAGTTAAACTATAGGCGTGACAAGGGAAATCCATGAAAAAAACAGCGCTGTGGTCAAGAGGATAATAATAATAATGATGGCATTTGCTAGGCGCTTACTACGTGTCAAGCTCTGTTCTAAGCTTTGGGGTAGATACAAGCTAATCTGGTCGGACACAGTCCTTGACCCACATGGGGCTCACCATCTTAATCCTCCTTTGACAGGCCCAGAGAAGTGAAGTGACTTACCCAAGGTCACACGGCAGACAAGTGGCAGAGCTGGGATTAGAAGCCGGGTCCTTCTGACTCCCAGGCCCGTGCTCTATCCACTAGGCCCTATGTTTTCAGCTATTTAACGAGGCTATTGACACTCACAAAATCATGATACGGTGGCCCTCGAACCCACAGTTACGGAGTTTAACACAGCCGCCCCAGGTCTGAGCCTCTGTTGGGGGACGGAGGCTCTTTCCGGGCTCGTTCCACTAAGCCACTCCGCTTCTGAAATAGAAATCTGCTAAGGCCATTCCGGGAGATGCCTAAAGGTGGAAAAGGCCTGGAAGTCAACACAATTTAGGAACATATTTGCTCTCGGGTGACAGATCCTATCCAACTGCCAAGTCATTTCCGGGTGGATATCAGCTCTTCTGAACTGGCCAAAGACAGAGCACTGATAGTGTAGCAGTAAGTGAAAACAGACTGCCCGGTGAACGACAGCTCACAGAGACAGGTGCTGGATTCAAATTCCGATGGACCACTCTCCCCTCATCACAGAGGTGGCTACGAGGGGTCGATTTCAAGCTTTGCAAATCCGCCCCCCACAGGTACAGACGTCCTCCACATCTGACCTGGAATTAAAGCGCTTTCGTTCGTTCACTCGCCTCGATTGAGCCCTTACTGTGCGCAGAGCACTGTACTAAGTGCTTGGGAGAGATGCAACAACAGACACATTGCCTTCCCACAGCGAGCTCACAGTCTAGCCTTTTTGACCTGCTCCAGTGTTTCCTGGCTCCGGTCAGCCAAATCGGAGAAGCCACGTGGCCTAGTGGAAAGAGCAGAGGCTTGGGAGTCAGAGGACCCTGGGTCTTAATTCCAGTTCCGCCGCCCGTCTGCTGCGTGACCCTGGATAAATCACTTAACTCCTCCGTGCCTCGGTTCCCCCGTCTGCAGAATGGGAGGATTCAAAACCTGTGCATCGGGACGTCGCGGGGAGGGGAGCTTCCTGGAGCCACCGCCAAGAAGGGGATGGTAGGTTAGTTCCCAAATGATCCCCATGTCTTTGGAAATATACCTAGGCTCGAGACGGGGGCGGGGGCTGCCACGGGGAGTTGCAGGGGTTTGGGTTCTACCAGGCCGGGAGCCTCAATTCCTGTCCGCTTTGGACGGGGAGGACCCGGAAAGTCAGCGGAAGCAAACGGGCGGGTGATTCAGTCGGGATTTAGGACGGAGAATCCCTGAACACATCGCGGTAACGGGCCAGAAAAAGGGCCCGCCTTTCAACTCCCACACTGGCGGCTCTGTTATCTTCAAACCTGAAGAACAGCTCTTACCCCAAAGCACAGATAAATAAAGTCATAATAAAATCAACCAGAAGCAATCCAACGGTTAACAGGCACAGCAAGAAACCTGGCAGGAGCCGCGGTACACTGAATGCATACCCAAGAATGAAAACGGGAAAAATTCTGATTGATTAATGATCAAAAGCTGGAGGGCGCACTTCACTAGAGCAAATGTTTTGATTTACATTACACGTTATCAACCATGAACTGGACTTCCTGGTAAGAAAACCACAAAGACAACAAAACTGCCCTGTTTACCCCTCTCAAGTCAGAGACGCACTGGCCAGGTGTAGAGATAGAACAAATCATTCCTCCACTGGAAAGCAAAGAAAACATTGCGAAGCCTGACCTACACACCCTAGGGGGGTTTATAAATGTGTACCATATTGATTTACCGGAGAGTTTCGGGATCTTTTATAGAGCCAAGCGTATATCACAAATATAACCGCTCTGCTGAACTGCCCCTAGAATTCTACTTATTCATCCCCCTCATTTCCCCTCTACTTTCGCCGTCCCTCTTATCCCTTTTGGTGTTTCTCCTCATTTCACCTGTCGCTGTCCTTTCCTCCTCACTTGATATTTTCTCTGTCTCTGACTGTCCTCTGTGTCTCTCATCTCTCTGGCCTCACAGACTCGTTCACTTTTTTGCCCCATTCTTCTTTTGCCTGTTTTTTTTTCTCTCTTCTGTTTTCCCTCTTCCCCACTGCCTGTCCTTTGCCCTTAAAAAAAAAAAAACCAAACAAACCACAAAACAATATTTCCGGGGATTTCCCTGCCTCCCTCATTCTTTTCTTTTTTTCCATTTTCATCTTCCCTCTGTTCCATAGAGGCTGCCCTGACTGCACTCTCTGTGGCAGGCTCCAGGCCACGTTTATCGCTGATGTTCTCTGAACCACATTCCCCAGCCTCACCCAGACAGGGGCTGCTAAGCAGAGGGACGTGCACTGTACCCAGTGTTCAGGGAGCAACATATTGTACTAAGTGCAGTAAAACTGCATGAAGGCAGGTGCTTGGGGCTTAAAATCCTGCTATAATTTTATACAGATATTTTTAAAAAATTAAAAATGCATGCCTGTAAACGAGAAGCAGCACGGCCTGGTGGAAAGAACACAGGCCTGGGAGTCAGAGGACCTGGGTTCTGATCCCGGCTCTGCCACTTGTCTGCTGTGACACCTTGGAAAAGTCACCTCCTTTCTCTGTGCCTCCTCGGTTCCTTCATCTGTAAACGGGGATTGCGACTGTGAGCCCCAAGTGGGGCGATTACCTTGTATTTACCTCAACATTGAGTACAGTGCCTGGCACACAGCAAGTGCTTAACAAATACCTTAAAAATTGTAAAAGACTCGCCCATTATTTCTTAATTGAATTCTTCACTTCGAATGCCAAGAAATTAGGCTCTTGGGGGAAGTCGGGGCTCGGGGGTGGGGAGGGAGGGAAGAGTCGGTGTTTATAGATTATATACGGTCTGAGAGGCCAAGGACCAGTAAGCCACCCTCATCCGACTTTCACCTAATCGGCAAGAAACCATGCATTCTCCTGGGGTCTAAAGGCAACCGTCAGTGACTCAGGGTCTGTAGATCAACCAAAGCCCTCCAGCCTCCTCTCTCTTTCTGCTACTCTCCTTTGGCCAATTCACTGCGGTTAGGACATCCACAGGGTTGACCGGGGCCGGAGATGAAACTCAAAACAATGAATTTTGCTGCTGGCTAACAGCTCTTGCAAGAAATGACGGGGGAGAAATGCTTGAAAGAAAAGCAGAGAGTGGGTGTATTTGAACATCTCCGGAATTCAACTCTCCAACTCTCCCCGGCTCCTATCTCCACAAACGACTGAGAGCGGTTGGGTTAATGTCGCTATCTTCCAAAGTACAAATTCAGCATGATTCACAATAAAACTTTTTATCATTACTGTCTTCTATTACAACTGTTTCACGTGTGTCAGGACCGCTCAATTAGTAAATCTAGGACCCTTGGTTTTCCCAGAGTTCAAATGAGTTAGACTTCAGAACTCTTGTCTTTGACTCTTTTCCATGAAGCCACTTTGTCTTAATAATACGAAAAAATGAATAACAGGATTTATTAAGTACCTACCCTGGGCCACGCATCGTGTTTAGCACTGGGGTAAATAATTACGATTATAGTATTTGTTAAGCGCTAACTCTGTGCCAGGCACTGTACTAAGCAAGCACTGGGCACTCTGCTTACTCAAGGGTTGAGTCCAGTGTTCTGCCCATAGTAAGCACTCAATAAATACCACTGACCGACTGACCGATCGAGGAGCAGAAGGGGCAGGGACGAGAATAAGGGGGAGGGAAAAAGAAGCCCACTGTCACAGTCACCAGCAGCACTGATGAGTTAATTGAGCAGTGGGGGATGAGGGAGCTGGGAATGACTGGGATAACTGAGGGGCAAGAAGAAGAGACGGGCACAGCCAGAATTCCTGGGGAGAGTCTGGCTGAGAAAGGGACAGGAGAGAGCGACAGAGACAAAGGGAGAGTTTTCAGAGCACGGGTAGGGACGCGGGAAGGAGAAGAGTGGTAGCAAAATAGGTGATGTTTCCTGAGCATCTTGGTACTTATTTACTGAGCATCTTTACTTAGTACCTAGTAAAGTACGACAGACTGTGCTTAAGTGCTTGGGAAATTTCCTCAAAGGCAAAGGATGTTCTCTGACAGGGTGAGACCCACCTAGAAGACATAAAGGTATTATTACGGTTTCTGTTAAGCACTTGCTCTGTGCCAGGCACTGAACTAAGCGCTGGGGTGAATACCAGCAACTCAGGTGGGACACAGTCCCTGTCCCATGTGGAACTCACCGCCTCAATCCCCATTTTACAGGTGAGAAAACTGAGGCCCAGAGAAGTGACTTGCCCAAGGTCACACAGCAGACAAGAGGCAGAGCCAGGATTAGAACCCATGACATTCTGACTCCCAGGTCCGTGCTCTACCCACTGTGCCACGCTGCCTCAGGAGCAATACGAAGAACGGTGAAAAGTAGGTGTCGAAGAAATATGGCACGGTGGAATATCAGAATTAAGCAGAACAGACGATCGAACAATTGACTATACATACGTACCACCGTTACTGAGGTTGGGTGTAAAATCATAACGGCTTGGGTGGCTTTTGGGTTGATACGTGGGGTTTTGAAACTACAGGGGAAGGTTACTGGAGCAGGTGGAATTTTAGGAGCAATAGCTACAGTGGGAGATAATAATAATAATAATAATAATGACGGTTTTTGTTAAATACTTACTTTGCGTGAGGCACTGTACTAAGCCCTGGGGTAGATACAAGCAAATCGAGTTGGACTCAGTCCCACGTGGGGCTCAGAGTCTCAATCCCCATTGTACAGATGGGTCTTCTCTGAGGCCCAAAGGAGTGAAGTGACTTGACCACGGTCACGGGGCAGACAAGTGGTGGAGCCGGGATTAGAACCCATATCCTGAGTCCCAGGTCCGTGCTCTATCCGGTAGAGGAATGGGGCGGGAGCCAGGCCAGTGTTCGAAGCATAAATTTGGGTTCTTACCCCAGCTCCGTCACTGGTTTACTGTGCAACCCTGAGCGTCTCTGGGCCTCAGTTTCCATATCTTTAAAATGGGGATAAGATTCCTGCTCTCCCTCTCTCTGAAATCATGTACGCCATTTGGGACAGGATCCGTGACTGATCTGATGGCCTTGTATCTACCCCGGTGCTTAATGAAGCGGTTGGCACCTAGTAAGTGCTCAGTAAACATCATCGCCATCGTTATTAAAATGTTCTGAAAGGAGGCCCCTCTAATCTAATTCCCACCTGTGCATTCTCTCACAGAGCTCAGTATAGGGTTCTCCACCCAGTGAGTAATAATAATAATAATAATGATGTTGGTATTTGTTAAGCGCTTACTACGTGCAGAGCACTGTTCTACGCGCTAGGGTAGATACAGGGTAATCGGGTTGTCCCACGTGAGGCTCACAGTCTTCATCCCCATTTTGCAGATGAGGTAACTGAGGCCCAGAGAAGTGAAGTGACTTGCCCACAGTCCACAGCTGACAAGTGGCAGAGTCGGGATTCAAACCCATGACCTCTGGCTCCCAAGCCCGAGCTCTTTCCACTGAGCCACGCTGCTACTCGGCTGGCTACTTCCCTGTCTTTCCCCTTTCTCATCACAAATTCTATTACCATCCTGCTCCTCTCCTACCTTAGCCCCTTCTCCAACCTGCCCCGCCAACCCTCCTGCTCCCGATCCTACCCCCGCCACCTGCCCTCACCAGGGCCAACGTCATTTCTGGATCGTCCAACCCTTCCCCTGATTCTTTGGAATCTTAGCACAGTGCTCGGCACGGAGTAAGCGCTTAAACCCCACGGATAATAACGACGATCCTTTTTTTTTTTTTTAATGTCCAAAGCTATCCCCAGAAGGTAGGTTAGGATGGAAACGTGAAGAACTTACCAGTGATAATAAGAATTAGGAGTTGGGGGTTGCCGTTATTTTCGTTAGAGCTCAATTCGGTCCAGGGCCCACATTTGAGAACCTGAGTTACCACTCCACAGCAGGTGATAAATTCACCGTGTACAGGAATTTCTTCTTTCTGTGTAATATCCACGTCCATTTCTAAGTAAGGAACAAAGCAACATTGCAAAAGGTAAGTGGAACGCAATTGATCGCGCATTCTACACAAACATACATCAAAAGAAATACATTTTGAATTCATTCATTCATTCATATTTATTGAGTGCTTACTATGTGCAAAGCATTATACCAAGCACTTGGGAGAGTACAATATCGCACTAAACATTCCCTGCCCACACCGAGCTTAATGACAATAGTAACGTCGGTGTTTAAGCGCTTACTATGTGCCGAGCACTGTTCTAAGCGCTGGGGTAGATACAAGGTAATCAGGTTGTCCGGCGTGAGGCTCCCAGTCTTCATCCCCATTTTACAGATGAGGGAACTGAGGCACCGAGAAGTTAAGTGACTTGCCCAAAGTCACCCAGCTGAGCTTACGGTTTAAAGGGGAAGACGGACATTAACATACATAGATAAATATATTACAGAATTGTAAGGAAATGAATACCAGTATAATTAGGAGAGAGGAAAGAATATATTGTAGGGAGGCTGTATGCTTCCCGAGGGCAAAAATAGTGTCTTTTTCAATCAGTAATACTTACTGAGTGTGGACTCTGCGCAGGACACTGTAGTAAGTGTTTGGGAAAGTACAACGGAGTCAGTAGACGTGATATCTCTCCTCAAAAAGCTCACAGTCTACAGGGGACCCTGCCGCTGAAATAAGTTTTAAGTAGGAGAAAGAGAAGTGGATATGTGTACGAATCGGTGCTCGATAAGTGCACTACGTAGGTCGATCTGTGTAGACATGCTACCGGTAGGATGAGTATCCCCTCTCAGGATTGCACCTGGAGAGTTTCCAGTCCTCTCCCAGTCTTGGCTATGGGAGGGAGAGTCAAGCAGAGGCCTGTCCATTCCATTCCTAGCTTGGCCAGTGGCCAGCGAGTGGAAGGCCATCGGATACGAGTCAAAACTCCCCTGTGCCGGGCAGCAGCGGCACGGGAGAGTCGAGGGTGGACACTCAGGTTTACCGCAACGGTAAACCACTTCTGGATTTTTACCAAGAAAACTCTCCGGATCCACTACCAGAACGACCGCCGATGGGGAGCGGGGCCTTCTGGGAGAGATGCGTCCGCGGTGTCGCTACGGTTAAACTAAATGACCCGACGGCGTAAGACGAGACGCGTATAAAAGACCATCGTCGGTAAAGCGTGGCCTTGTGGAAAGAAAACGGGTCTGGGAATCGGAAGGACCTGGGCTCTGATTCCAGCTCGGCTACTTTTCTGCTTGTCGGGACCTGAGGCGAGTCGCTGAACTTTCCTATGCCTCAGTTTCCTCATCCATAAAATGGGGCCTAAGACTGTGAGCCCCAAGGAGGACACGGACTGGGTCCAAACTGATTATGTTGGATCTACCCCAGGGCTTATTACAGTGCCTGGCACGTAGCAAGTTCTTAACGAATACCATTAAAAAGTGTTCAAGTGGGAGTTGCAAGTTTATAATCTAGCGGTAAGGGAAATTAATCAGGGAAGGTTTATGGAGGAAACATCATCTACAGTACTGAGTGCTTACTGTGCGCAGAGCATTTTACTAAGCGTTTAGGGAAGTACAATAGAACAGAATTGGCAGACGCGGTTCCTGCCCCCGAGCTCTCAGTCTAGAGGAAATATGATTTCAGCAGGACCTGGATGATAAGGAAAGCTGCGGTTTGGCAGATTTGAAGAGGGACAGAGCTCCAGGTAGGGGAAAGGCCATAAGCGAGAGTTTATAAGTGGGAGATACGAGAACAAGGCACGGTGAGTAGCTCAGCTTGCGAGGTTCAGACGGAACTGGGGGAAAGCGGCAGAAGACGGTAGATAATTAGCAGGGAGAGAGCTGAGTGCCTTTAAAGCCAACGGTCTGGAGTCTCTTCTGGATACCGAGGGTAATGACGATTATGGTATTTGTTAAGCGCTTACCATGTGTGAAGCACTGTTCTAAGCGCTGGGGGCGACACCAGGTGATCAGGCTGGGCCCCGAGGGGCTCGCAGTCTTAATCCCCATTTTACAGATGAGGTAACCGAGGCACAGAGAAGTTAAGTGACTTGCCCAAAGTCACACAGCTGACAAGTGGCGGAGCCGGGATTAGAACCCACGACTTCTAACTTCCAAACTCTGGCCCTCTGGATGTCAGAGGCTACAGGCAAGGTTCATTCACTCATTCAATCGCATTTATTGAGCGCTTACTGTGTGCAGAGTACCGTCCTGAGCGCTTGGGAAATACAATTCGGCGCAGCAGGTTATCACATCTGATCAACTCCCTGTCTTAAGAGGGTGAAAAGGGACGGGGTGTGAGGCACGGGAAAAGTGGAAGAGATTTTTGAGAGTAGGTGGGAGATCTCCTCTTGAGAAGTGGCTGCGAAGGAGAGTTTCATTGTGGGGGGTGGGATTAACAGCCCAACAGAGAACATTCATAATTGTGATTACAAAATAAAATGATGGGGAAATCATATCTGCGTTTACTTGCCAAATTATTTTATAAAAAAAAATTATTTTAAAATGGCATTCGGTAAGCCCTTTCTATGTGCCAGGGACTGTACTAAGTACTGGAGGTGACAAAAGATAATCCGGTAGGCCAGAGTTCCTGTCCCATCGGCCGCTGACAGTCGTAATCCCCATTTTACAGACGAGGTAACTGAGGCAGAGAGAAGCGAAGGGACTTGCCCGTGATTACACAGCAGACGAGTGGTGGAGTCGAGATTAGAACCCAGGTCCTCTGACTCCCAGGCCACCCCGCTTCCCGTGACCATTTATTCCATCTTAAATGCTTCTGGACGGATGTGTTTTTCTACTGTCTTCTATCCAACAGCTCTGGTACTCCCACAAAAATTGAACTGGCCCCTTACTAAAGTCAGAATTTCATTTCAAAATAATTCAAAAAAAGAACTCTTACGGATACAGATGGTTGAACACCAGTCAGTAAAACGAATGTTTACAGAAGAGCGCGCGGAACTTCTGAGTCACTAAGAACTAAATGCCTCAGGTATCTCTGGAACAGCAATAAAAACCAAAAGAATGTACTGTGGACTTCCTTCCCAGCCAATCAGCATGGATTCATTTTGTACCCGCTGAGGTTAACAGATCATTATAGATCACTATCAACAAATTTTCATTACTAAAATTTGGAGCAACCTGATGTTCCAATCCAAGGATACATATTTTATATTTTCAGTACTTTACTCAGCTAAGTCAGAATAAAGTTCCATCTTTGAAACCATGAATTCACAATCTGCAAGAGGGAAAAATCATTTAAATATCAATGGTTTTGACTGAATACATTTATTCGCAATGCAACTGAAATTTCATTCATGTAAATGAAAAAATTTGAAATTTATTTACCTTATGATCCAATTTTACCTGGATCTTTGGGAAGTGGAACGGAACAGAGAAAACAGTACGTGACAGGGCATCAAAAACATGTAAGAGGGACTGACTATCTGGGATACGACAAAGTTCACTCAAAGAGATGATGGGATAAAAAAACAATTCTCTACTTAGGGAGGAGCCTTCGTGACTTGCCATCAAGAAGCTCTTGAGAAAACAAAAATGAGTAACATCTCCTGGAACACCTGAAGCATCAGTCAGAAACATCTTATTATGCTATTGAATGTTTTCAGTTTAAATGTCATCAAGATAAATTGAGGCCTGCTAAAACCAGCCCCCAAATGTCAATCCCCAAAAAGACACCAGGTGCATTTGTTCGGCAAAAGTTTAGAACCAAAAGGTGACAATCTGTGCTTCGTTCGAATGCCGCCTCACTTATCTATCGCCTAATGTTGATTTGCCAAAATTGCGACCTCACTAGAGATAATTCTACCAATATGCTTTGTTACCACCACAGAAATGATTTATTAATAGTGATAATAATAACGTTGGTATTCGTTAAGCGCTTACTACGTGCAGAGCACTGTTCTAAGCGCTGGGGTAGATACAGAGTAATCAGGTTGTCCCACGTGAGGCTCACGGTTAATCCCCATTTGACAGATGAGGTCACTGAGGCACAGGGGCGTGAAGTGACTCGCCCACAGTCACTCAGCTGACAAGTGGAAGAGCTGGAATTCGAACCCGTGACCTCTGACTCCCAAGCCCGGGCTCTTTCCACTGCGCCACGCTGCTAGCCCTCCAGGCCCGGGCCAGCTACAGCACCGGAGTTGCAGACCGGTTCAGGACGGGTAAGATACTCATTATGGACAGGGAACGCGTCCGCGAATTCTGTTGCACTTTACCCTCCCCCAAGCGCTTAGTACAGTGCTCTGCACACAGCAAGCACTCACGAAATACCACTGCTTGATAGCGCAGGGACTTAGGCGGCCTTGAAGTTACCACGATAGAGTTGACTTTCTTTTTTAAAAAAGGGCCAGTGAGTGTGACGAATTTCACTCAATCTATGGTAATTATAATAATGTTGGTATTTGTATCTGTTAAGCACTTACTATGTGCAGAGCACTGTTCTAAGCGCTGGGGGAGATACAGGCGACGAGACTGTCCCACGAGGGGCTCACGGTCTTCGTCCCCATTTTACAGGTGAGGTAAGTGAGGCACAGAGAAGTGAAGTGACTTGCCCACAGTCACACAGCGGCCAAGTGGCAGAGCCGGGATTAGAACCCACGACCTCTGACTCCCCAGCCCGGGCTCTTCCCACCGAGCCACGCTGCTTCTCTAGACTACTGAGTGCTTACGGTGTGCAGAGTGGACCTCGGGAAAATATAATACAATGGAGTTGATAGACACAAAGCCTGCCCATGAAGAGCTCGTGGTCTCGTAGGAGCCAGATATTGAAATAAATTACAGATAGGAGAAATGGCAGGGAATACGGCTACGTATATGAGTGATGTGGGGCAGAGGATGGGGTGAATATCAAGTACTGAAAGGGAACAGATGAGTGTGCAGAGATCTCCTGAGGCACAGATTGATGCTTTCGACACTCTCCTTTCTACCAACACACTCACCCCCCTATTCCTTAGCCAATCTCGTACCGCTAACTCCCACTCTGGATCACCACCACGGGACAGTCAATCGTATTTATTGAGCACTTCCTGAATGCAGAGCACTGAACTATGCGTCTGGGAGCGAACGATACAAAAATATGAGAGACACATTCCCTGCCCTCATTTCCTTTGCTCTTTGCGTGAGCGGTGGAGTGCTGCTGGTGGAAATGATGGACCTCATCCAACTCAAGTTCCTCCTCTCCTGCTTTAACTCTGCCCTCTCCTCTGCCAGGCAAAATGGCTTCTCCCTCCTCACTGACCCCCACGCCCACTGCCCTCACCAGGTGTTTCAGACGTTTAACTCCCTCGAAGTCCCCGCCGTCCCCTCCCCACCACACACGCTCTCTTGCCCCTGATGACCCGGCCACATTCTTTATTGAGAAAGGAGAAACTTAGGGGCGTGATCTCCCTAACATCTCCCCTGCTTTTCTCCAGTCCTTCCCTCCTCCTGCCCTGTCCGATTCTCCCATCTTTCCCAGCAGTAAGTCAAGAGGAGGTCTCAAACCTCCTTTCAAAATCTCCCCTCTCCACCTGCGCATCTGGCCCCATCCTTTCGCACCTTGTCAAAACACTCGCCCGCTCTCTCCTTCTCTTCCTGACCTCCATCTTCACTTGTTCATTCTCCAGTAGCTTCTTCCCCTGTTTTCCAACATAGTCATGTCTCCTCTTCTTAAAAAAAAACCCCAAACCCTCCCTTAATCCCACGGCTCCCTCCACTTATCACCCCATCTCCTTCCTGCCATTCCTCTCCAAACTCCTCCAGCAACGTGTCCATACCTAACGCCTCCCCTTCCGCTCCTCCATTTCCCTCCTTGACCCGCTACGATCGGGCTCCTGCCCCCTTCACGCCACAGGACACCGCCCTCTCAACAGTCGCAAATGATTGCCTTCTTGCCAAATCCATCGCCCTCTCCTCCATCCTAATTCTCCTCGACCTCTCGGCTGCCTCCGACACTACGGGCCACCCCCTCCTCCTGGAAATATTATCTACCCTCGGCTACACTGATTATCGCCGTCTTCTGGCTCTCTCTCTGGCTGCTCCTTCTCAGTCTCTTTCACGGGCTACTCCTCTGCTTCCCACCCGTTCCACCGCTTACTATAGCGTCCAGAGCTTAGTCCAATGCTTCGCACGTAATAAGCACTTAAATACCGTTATTATTATTAATAGTGGGAGTGCCTCAAGGCTCAGTCCTGGGTCCCTTTCTATCGTCCATCCACACCCACTCCCTTGGAGGACTCATCGGCTCCCACGGCTTCAAATACCACCTCTACGTGGATGATTCCCAAATCTCTATCGCCCTCCCTGACCTCTCTGAAAGGACATCTTTACCTGGATGTGGAAAGGACACCTTAAACTCAACGCATCCAAAACAGAACTCCTCATCTTCCCACCCAAATCCTGTCTTCCACCTGACTTCCCCATCACTCCGTCTCCCACGCCAGTAATTCATGACATGATCTTCAACTTATCTGCCTCATTTAACCTACTCATTCAATCCGTCATCGAATCCTGTTCGTTCTCCCTAAACATCGCTGAAATCTGCAATCTTCTCTCCAATCGCAACTCCTACCTCGTTGATCCAAGTACTTATTCTATCCCGTCTCGACGACTGCACCCGCCTCTTTGCCTCCTGTCTCTCCCCACTGCAGTCCCCACTTCAATCTGCTACCCAGATCATTTCCCTCAAAAGAGCCCAATCCACATCTCACTGAAGATGGAATGATCATTAAATCGATCCATCAATGGTATGGGGGATTGAGAAGTGAGTGAGAAGCAGAGTGGCTCAGTGGAAAGAGCCCAGGCTTGGGAGTCGGAGGTCGTGGGTTCTAACACCGGCTCCGCCGCCTGTGTGACTTTGGGCAAGTCACTTCCCATCGCTGTGCCTCGGTTACCTCATCTATAAAATGGGGATTAAAACTGTGAGCTCCGCGTGGGACAACCTGATGACCTCGCGTCTCCCCCAGTGCTCAGAACAGTGTTTGGCACGCAGTAAGTGCTTAACAAATATCATGATTATTTATGGAGCAGTTACTGTGTGCAGAGCACTCGGGGGACTACAATACTGAGTTGGTGGACACTTTCCCTGCCCATGAAAAGCTTACATTCTAGAGAGGGAGACAAACACGAATAAAAATAATGTATAGAGGACAACATAAGGGCCGTCTAGAGGGGAGACAGATTTAACCGATCTTCATGTATTCCACTAACCTCAAGGGCTTTATCCTTTCTGTTAGTCTACTTGTACCGTCAATAGTTACACAATCAACTGTGCTAAAGATCAGTGGGTAGAGCAGGGGAGGAGATAGAAGGGTGGTGGATCGGGGTGAAAGGGTGAAGGAGAGGAACGGCTGCCGGTGCGGCTCAATATATCAATCAGTGGGATTTATGGACCACATACCACGTGAACATTGTACTAAGTGCTTGGGAGAGTACGACACAACAGAATTAACAGATACGTTCCCGGCCCATAACCAGTTTATGTCCGAAGCAGTTTATTCTCTCCCAGCAAACGTGTGTGATGTGGGGGGAAGGGTGTTTAATGGAGGGGGGAGATTTTGCAGTCCCCTCAGTAGCATGAAACGATTCTTCTCTCTTAGGAGCTGGTCTGATCTTTCTGGGTGGGAAGTTTTGATTTTTCTCAACAATTTTGTTTTTCTCTACTTTGAACAGCAAAAGTTGCAAAGATATGGACACCAACCTAAGAAACTGTAGGTGGCGGTGACTGCACCTAGGTAAGACTGCAGATTGCCAAACCATCTCGAGTTTCCATTTGGCTGGAAAACTTTGGATTTATTACCCCATCGACAGATCAACAAGTCGTATTTATCGAGTGCTTACTGTGTGCAGAGCACTGTAGTAAGTGCTCGGGAGAGTACCGTATAATAATAATAATAATGTTGGTATTTGTTAAGCACTTACTACGTACAGAGCACTGTTCTAAGCGCCGGGGGGGGATACAGGGTAATCAGGTCGTCCCACGTGAGGCTCACAGTTAATCCCCATTTTACAGATGAGGGAACTGAGGCAGAGAGAAGTTAAGTGACTCGCCCACAGTCACACAGATGACAAGCGGCAGAGCCGGGAGTCGAACCCATGACCTCTGACTCCGAAGCCCGGGTTCTTTCCAGGGAGCAGCGATAACAATGTAACCGACATTTCCTGCCCACGTGGAGCTTAAAGTCTAGAGGGAGAGTAGGTACATATCCAGATTGGGAAAAGTATATACCCCACAGAAATCACGAACCTAAGACAACTAATCACTGTAACAAGAGGGGAATATATACGAATATGATTTTTAGAAAGGTGAAAAATCAAATCAAATACCTAAGAGTCCAGTTCAGTAAACATTTGGGAGAGTGCAACACAACGGAATTAATGAACAGACGCATCCCCTGCCCGTAAACGAGCTCATGCCTGAAGCGGTTCATTCTCTCCCAGAAATGTGTATGACGGGGGAATGGTGGTGAATGGAACATCACCCCTTTAAATTGGGAAGCACCAACTGATTCATATCCTAGCTACTTTTTAGCTTGAAACTGAGAAAAAGGGGGTTGGGGAAAACATTTCATTCCACGAGGAGCGTGGAATTCTTCACTAGGCACAACACTCTACTGATTTGGGATGTTACTCGGTGTACCTGTCCTTGTGTTTTATGCTCCTTTACTGTTCCATCACTCCAGATGTGTCTGTTTCCAGCGCTCTCTCCAATTTATACGTTTGGATTGCGAGTCTCCCCCTCGCTCCGCCGAGGGACAGGGGCTGTGTCTAATATGGGAGAAGCAGAGGGTCTAACTGCAGCTCCGCCGCCCGTCTGCTGGGTGACCTCGGCCAAGTCACTTCACTCTTCTGGGGCCTCAGTTACCTCATCTGTGAAATGGGGATTGAGACTGTGAGCCCCACGTGGGACGGGGACTGTGTCCCACCCGATCTGCTTGTATCCACCCCAGCACCTAGTACGGTGCCTGGCACATAGTGAAGCGCTTAAATACCCTAAAAAAAAAAAGACAAAATTCCCACCTGTGTATTTTTCCCCAGCACTTTGCACACTGGTCTGCACACAGTGCTCAATAAATGCAAACACTACTGTTAATTACAGCAATGGAAGGCGTAAAGTAGGGAGGGTTCAATCGACCGATCGATGGTATTTATCGAGTGCTCACCGTGTGCAGAGCACTGTAGAGAGCACAAGGGAGAGTTCATACCATAGGGAGGTTAGACGTGATCCCTGCCCCCGAAGAGCGGCCACTTGCAACGACAGACAATTCCACCAGAAAGGTTTTCTCAGAGAATACTTATCCTCTTTCCACCTGGTGTTCACAAATCTCTGTCAAGAGAGTCCCTCCCCGGCAGGGGGCTGCTTCTGCACTGTTATGCAGAGAAACGGATAGGGAAAAATTATTTTTATTTACCTGACAATCTTGAACTGATATTCTAGCCAGGAAAAACGGAGCCACTGAAATGTTTAGGTAAGGCAAAATTTGACCTTCCCCCTTTTTATCTTATTTAGGGAACCGATATAATTTCAAGCATATGTGTATGGTTTTGAATGAAGTGGTTCCATTCATTCTTGATAAATATAAAAATATTAACTCATGATTAGCGATGCTAATTATACGAACGCACACGCAGGGAAGAAAACCCCCGTTCGGCAAAAGGTTTGCTGTTGCGGGCATACTGGACATCGTTTTCAACAATAAAAACAACAGCGACTTTAAGATGTATTTTTAAGAACTTTAAAATTTATTTTTGGCGTCATCATCATCAAATGCCGTCAAATCATTTCCGATCCACAGCGACTCTACGGGCATATTTCCTCCTAGGTATTTAAAGGAGGTCACGAGAGTTCACGGAGTAAGTTGGACTTCGCGATCCGTAACGGCAATACACAAATCAGATTGTTTTCCAAAATCTAATCGGAGAGGTAAACGATATTTAACTTTCGTATTTATTTTTAAAGCACAGTCCCGGCTCTGCCACTTGTCAACCGTGTGATCTTGGGCAAGTCACTTAGCCTCCCTGTGCTTCAGCTACCTCGTCTGTGAAATGGGGATTACGACTGTGAGCCCCACGTGGGACAACCTGATGACCTTCTATCTACCCCGGTGCTTAGAACAGTGCTTGGCACACAGTAAGCACTTAAGTACCGTCATTATTATTATAATTACATTTTTTCTCCTTTAAAAGGGACACCCAAAAATGTCACTGCGGTATTTCATTTCTAAATGAAGACAACAAGCTTTGGTGAACTTTACACGGCTTAAACTAAGAACTGGAGAGGTTACACTAAAATGTGAGGGTTTGACAAATAATAATAATGATATTTAAGCGCTTACTGTGTGCCCAGCACTGTACTAAGCGCTGGAGCACTGCTCACAGGGCGCGAGCAGATTAAACCTCTCCCTGAAGACTGTAAAATCATCAATCATATTTAGAGTGCTTACTGTGTGCGGAGCGCAGTATTAAGTGCCTGCGAGAGCATAAGATAACGGAGTTGGTAGAAACGTCCCCGCCCACAACGAGTTTACAGTCCGGAGGGGGAGACAGGCATTAATATAAATAAATCATGGATATGTGCGTGAGTGCTATGGGGCTGAAGGAGGGCGAATAAAGAGTGCAAATTCAAATGCAACGGTGATGCGGAAGCGAGAGGGAGAAGAGGAGAGGAGGGTGTAGTCAGGGAAGGCCTCTTGGAGGAGATGGCACTTCGATAAGGCTTTGAAGGTGGGGAGAGTGATCGTCTGTCAGAGGCAGCGTGGCTCAGTGGAAAGAGCCCGGGCTTGGGGGTCAGAGGTCATGGGTTCGAATCCCAGCTCCGTCACTTGTCAGCTGTGTCATTTGGGGCAAGTCACTTCACTTCTCTGTGCCTCCGTGACCTCATCTGGAAAATGGGGATCAAGACCGCAGGCCCCACGGAGGACGACCTGATCACCTTGTAGCCCCCTCCCCCCCCGGCACTTAGAAAGGTGTTTTGCACACAGTAAGTGCTTAACAAACGCCATCGTTATTATTACTATTTTTATATGAAGAGGGAGGCCGTTCCAGGCCAGAGGCAGAATACGGGCGAGAGGTCGGCAGCGAGATAAAGGAGATCGCGGTACAGTGAGTAGACCGGCATTCAGAGGAGCAAAGGGCGCAGGCTGGGTCGTGGTAGGAAAGCAGCGAGGTAAGGGAGGAGGGGGCCAAGGTGACTTGAGCGCTTTAAGGCCGACGGTAAGGAGTCTCCGATGGATGTGGCCGAACGTTTCTTTAGAATAAACGACCTGGGCAGCAGAGTGAAGTAGGGAGTGGAGTGGGGAGAGACAGAAGGCAGGGGAGATCGGCCAGGAGGAGGATGCGGTCATCGAGGCCGGACAGGATCAGTCCTGAGATTAACCGGGTAGCCGTTTGGACCGAGGGGAAAGGGTAGATTTTAGCAGTGTTACGAAGGTGGAACCGACAGGATTTACTAACCGACTATGTGGGTTTAATGAGAGAGGTCGATAGAGGATAACGCCAAGGTTCTGAGCTGGTGAAAAAGTTCCTTGTGGGAAGGGAACATGTCCAGCAACTGCCCTGTGCTGTACGCGCCCTAGCGCTTGGTACAGGCCTCCGCGCACACGGTAAGCACTCAGTCCGTACAACTGATTGATTAAAGGTCTAAATGCCAATCGGGCCGTTTCGCCGCAACAGGATCTCGGACGGGAATAGATTTCAGGAGAATGATAATACAAAGGTTACCTACAGTAGTATTCGCTTAGTAAAGTTAGTGCTTAAGACAGTGTCCGGCACACTGTAAGCACTCAATACACTCTGCCAAATGATATTCTGGGATCTCAATCATTCATTCATTCAAGAGTATTTATTGAGCGCTTACGACGTGCAGAGCACTGTACTAAAGCGCTTGGAATATACAAATCGGTAACAGATGGAGACGGTCCCTGCCCTTTGACGGGCTTACGGTCTCATCGGGGGAGACGGACAGACGAAAACGATGGCAATAAATAGAATCAAGGGGATGAACATCCCATTAAAACAATAGCAATAAACAGAATCAAGGTGATGTACACCTCATTACCAAAATAAATAGGATAGTGAAAATATATACAGTTGTGAAAATACATATCTCTCACTGGTGTACTCTGCTGCTGTATCAACGATACGATCCTCAGTTCATAACTTGGGCATGTCACTTCACTTCCTCTGTGCCTCAATTACCTCCTCTGTAAAATGGGGATTAAGACTGCGAGCCCCCCATGGGACAACCTGATGACCTTGTATCTTCCCCAGTGCTTAGAACAGTGCTCGGCATATAATAAGGGCTTAACAAATGCCATCATCATCAACTGTATTTCAAGGGAACGACATTTTTCAGTTTTCACTATTTATCCTCCAAAAAACCGAGGATGATAGCAGATTTGAAATTTAAGATCAAATCTGAGAAGTAGCTTTGCCAAGTAGAAAGAACACAGGCCTGGGAGGCAGAGGCCCTAAATTCTACTCCCGGCTCTGCCATCTGTCTGCTGGGTGACCTTGGGTGACAACTTCTCCGGGCCTCAGTCTCCTCATCTGTAAAACGGAGATTGAATCCTACTCCCTCCTCTTAGACCGTGAGGCTCATCTGGGCAGGGACTACGTCCGCCCTGATCATCTTGAATCTACCCCCGGGCTCAGTAAAGTGCTTACCACACAGTAAGCACTTAGCAAACACCATGATTATTAAAGTGCAGTGGATTAGGAAAGAGTTTACTACAGTGCCCGGCAGACAGTAAACGCTTAACAGATAGACTCTGAGCCGGCTGTTGGGTAGGGACTGTCTCTATCTGTTGCTGAACTGTACTTTCCAACCACTTAGTAGAGTGCTGTGCACACAGTAAGTGCTCCATAAATATGAGTGAACAAATACCACAAACAAAGAGAGGCAAACAATCTTTTCTAATACATTTTAATGAATCACCTTTCCCACTTTTTAATTCCGGAGTTGATACATTCTCCCCGATTCCTCAATGGCTCCGTACGCATCTTAAAGATCTACTTCGAGGGCCTCCCCAAACCCCGGTTATACGAGAGCCCCGGGCCGGGGGGAGACGGGGGACCTGGGTTCTAATCCCAGCTCTGCCGCTTGTCCGGATGTGTGACCTTAGGCAGATCACTTAACTTCTCTGTGCCTGCTTCCTCATCTGCAAAATGCAGATTAAATACCCACTCCCCCTCCCCCTTAGACTGTAAACCCCAGGTTGGACAAGGGCTACATCTGAGCTGTATCTCCCTCAGAGCTTAGCACGATGCTTGGCCCCTAATAATGTGTTTTATAATAATAACGGAATTGGTTAAATGCTTATTAGCTGGCCCAAGCCTCAGCCCCCAAATTCTTTTGGCCTTTAAAGAAAACTTTTCATTTCCTTTTTCAACTTTTATCTCTAAATGCCCCCTGTGGGATTCTTGGTCTGGCCAATATTTCCAAGCTCCATTTTGTCCTCCTTATTCTCCTCATAAATAACTTTGAAAATCACCTCTCATTGCTATTGTTTTCCCTATCTTTCTATCTACTGCTCCCTTTCTCAAACTCACCCAGCGGCTCCTGAAAATTTCCAAACAAAACCACAGGAGCATCCAAACTCCCTTTAGAAGAAACCCTCAAGTTAATCACTCAGTGTGATACTTATTCAACGGCTACCGTGCGCCCAGTACATCGGTACATCCGCCTCAGACAGAAACTCCTTTCCGTTGGCTTTAAAGCACTCAATCACCTTTCCCCCACCTAAAGCAGCGAGGCTTGAGAGTCGGAGGATGTGGGTTCTAATCCCGGCTCCGTCACTTGTCTGCCGTGTGACTTTGGGCAAGTCGCTTAACTTCTGCGCCTCGGTTGCCTCATCTGTAAAATGGTGATGAAGACTGTGAGCCCCGCGTGGGACAACCTGAGTACCTTTGTATCTACAGTGCCTGGCACATAGTAAGCGCTTAACAAATACCATCATCATTATTATTAGTAGTAATAATAATAATCTTATCTTGCTAATTTCCTATTACAACCCAGCACATTCACTTTGCTTCTCTAACGCCAACCCACTCACTGCCTCGCCACTGACCCCTTGCCCACGTCCCGCCTCCGGCCTGAAACTCGCTTCTCGTCCTCCTTCGACAGACCACCCCTCGTTCCGCCTTCAGCCCCTTATTAAAATCACATCCCCGGGGCAGAGGCTTTCCCCGACCGAGCTCTCATTTCCCCTACTTACCCTCCCTTCTGTGTCGCTCTTGCATTGGGATTTACACCCTTTATTCACCCCAACCTCGGCCCCACAGGACCTATGTACATATCCATAATTTCTTTTGATGGTATTTAAGCGCTTACTAAGTGCTGGGGTAAATGCAAGTTAATCAGGTTGGACGCCGTCCACGTCCCATATGGGGCTCACAGTCTTAATCCCCATTTTACAAACAAGGCCCGGAGACGGGAAGTGACCTGCCCGGCGTCACACGGCAGGCAAGTGGGGAAGAGGGGATTAGAACCCAGGGCCTTCTCTCTTCCAGGCCCGTGCACTATCCACTTTCCCATAATGACTGCCTTCCCCTCTAGACTGCGAGCTTCTTATGGGGAGAGAAGGGGTCTACCAAGGCTGCTATATTGGACGCTCTCACTCTGGCGCCCTGCACATGATAAGCACTCAATAAATACCACTGGCTGATTAGCGACACTGATTAGCAATTAGCAATACACAGTCTAAAGATGACACCATAGAATGATAGGCAGTCTTTCAGATCCGTGCAATAACTCTCAAGTTCACGTAACCATGAGGTTATCTCACAGGTCAAGGCCCTTGAGACGTGACGGTAACAACCCCACCTCCATTCCCCCAAGTGTGCAACCTCAAAGTTTCTTCAGTTCCCTCTCCCATCTGTTACATCATCCCGATGCTTCGGGTTTCACAATTCTTTCATTCGATCGCATTTACTGAAAGCTTAGTGTGTGCAGAGCACCTGGGAAAGTACGACGGAACAATAAACGGTGACACTCCCTGCCCACAACGAGCTTACAGTATGGGGAGGGGGCAGAGATCAAATAAATAAAATGACAGCTATGGACTTAAGTGCCGTGGGGCTGAGAGGGAGGGGGCCAGTCGGGGTGACGCAGAAGGGAGTGGGAGAGGAGGAAAAGGGGGGCTGAGTCTGGGAAGGCCTCTCGGAGGAGATGGGCCTTCGTAAGGCTTTGAAGAGGGGGAGAGGAATTGTCGGATTTGAAGAGGGAGGGCCCGGGTTGGGGGTCAGGGGTGAGGCGGGCGAGACGGAGGCCCAGTGAGAAGGTTGGCACTAAAAGAGCGGAGTGTGCGCGCTGGGTTGTAGAAGGAGAGGAGCGAGGTGAGACAGAAGGGGGTACGGTGACGGACGGCTTTAAGGCCGATGGTGAGTTTTTGTCCGACCCACCTCCACAGTATCATCAAGCTGAAAAGTTTATTAGGAAAGTGACCATTCTCCTAACCGCCAACATTATCATCACGCATGGCCTAGTGGACTGAGCACGGGTCTGGGAGTGAGAAGGACCTGGATTCTAATCCCCGCTCTGCCACTTGTCTCTTGGGTGACCTTGGGCAATTCACTTCACTTCTCTGGGCCTCAGTCCCCTCATCTGTAAAATGGGGATTAAGACGGTGAGCCCCTTGTGAGACGGGAACCGCGTCCAACCTGATCAACGCGTATCTACCCTGGAGTTTGGAACCGTGCTTGGAACACAGGAAGCGCTTAACAATGATCATTATTATTATTACTACAAGCTAGTTAGGTTGAATGCAGTTCCCGTCCCACGTGGGGCTCAGAGTCTTAATTTCCGTGTTCAAGACGAGGAAACTGAGGCACAGGAGAGTTAAGTCAATTGCCCAAGGTCACCCGGCAGACAGGTGGCAGAGGCAGGATCAGAAGCCAGGTCCTTCCACCTCCCAGGCCTGTGCTCTATCCATCGGGCCACGTTACTTCCGCCAAAGATGAAGATATCGATTAAGTACTTGATATCAAGGGTAAATAGTCCTTTGCTATAAATGTCGGTTCTCCTTTCGAGATTCCTCTGTTCCTCCTTTGGCCTCCGTCTTCTCTTCCTCAGTCGCAGAGATGACCCGGAGGATCAGGGTGAGAGTTACCTATCCACTGGGGCTGCCTCCTGGAAAGCGGAAAAGAATAACGATAATGACGGCGTTCGTTAAGCGCTTACTACGTTCCAAATGCCGTACTAGGTGTCAGAGTGGATACGAGCAAGTCGGGTTGGACACGGTCCCCGTCCCACCTTCGATCCCCATTCGTCAGATGAAGTAACCGAGGTCCAGAGATGAGAAGTGACTTGGCCAAGGTCATCCTGCGGACGCGTGCGTGGTGGGGCCGGGATTAGGCCGACGTCAGCCCTGGTTCTAAGGGCGCGGGCCCCGGCCGGCCTCGCCGGGCCTGGGGGTCCCGGCCTCGGGAGGTCCACTACGCTGGGGGCGCAGGGGACTGAAGCGGCGTGGCTCGGTGGAAACGGCCCGGGCTTGGGAGTCAGAGGTCATGGGTTCGAATCCCGGCTCGGCCACCTGCCAGCTGTGTGACTGTGGGCGAGTCACTTCACGCCCCTGTGCCTCAGGTACCTCATCTGTAAAATGGGGATTAACTGTGAGCCTCCCAGGGGACAAACTGATGACCCTGTATCTACCCCAGCGCTTAGAACGGTGTTCTGCATATAGTAAGTACTTAAATACCAACGTCATTATTATTAATTGGTGCACTGGGCTCTTCCGAGCGCTTTGCACATAAGCAAGGGATCAATCAACAGCAGCAACTGGTCGACTGATTGAGGGGGAAGCAGCAGGGGGCAGAGGACAGAAGACGGGCCTGGGAGTCCGCAGGTCGAGGGTTCCCGGCCCTGCCACTCGTCTGCTGTGTGACCTTGGCCAAGTCACTTCACCTCTCTGGGCCTCAGTTCCCTCGTCTGGAAAATGGGGATGGAGACTGGGAGCCCCACGTGGGGCAGGGGCTGCGTCCGACCCGATCGGCTTGTATCCACCCCAGCGCTTAGAACAGGGTCCGGGACATAGTAGGCGCTTAACAGATACCATCATAAGCAGCGTGGCTCAGTGGAGCGAGCCCGAGCTTGGGAGCCAGAGGTCGTGGGTTCTGATCCCCCTTCCCCCACTCATCTGCTGGGTGACCTGGGGCAAGTCACTTCACTCCTCTGGGCCCCAGTTACCTCCCCGTCAAATGGGGATGAAGGCTGTGAGCCCTACGTTGGACTACCTGATTCTATCTAACGCTTCTGTTTTAATGAGACGTCCATCCCCTTGATTCTATTTATTGCTACTGTTTCTGTCCGTCCGTCTCCCCCGATTAGACTGTGAGCCCGTCAAAGGGCAGGGACCGTCTCTGTTGCCCATCTGTCCATTCCAAGCGTTTAGTACAATGCTCTGCACATAGTAAGTGCTCAATAAATACTATTGAATGAATGAATTTACCTCGTGTGTCCCCCAGCGCTTAGAACGGTGCTCGGCACATAGGAAGCGCTTAACAAATACCAACATTATTAGAAGCAGCGGGGCTCAGTGGAAAGAGCACGGGCTTGGGAGCCGGAGGTCATGGGTTCGAATCCCCCTTCCGCCACTCGTCTGCTGGGCGACCTGGGGCAAGTCACTTCACTTCTCTGGGCCTCAGGGACCTCATCTGTAATATGGGGATGAAGACTGTGAGCCTCACGTGGGACAACCTGATGACCCTGGAGCTCCCCCGGCGCTTAGAACAGTGCTCGGCACGTAGGAAGCGCTCAACAAATACCAACATTATGATTCTATTTATTGCTACTGTTCTTGTCCGTCCGTCTCCCCCGATTAGACCGTAAGGCCGTCAATGGGCAGGGACTGTCTCTATCTGCTGCTGACTTGTTCATTCCAAGCGCTTAGTACGGTGCTCTGCACACAGTAAGCGCTCAATAAATACTATTGAATAAATGAATGAATTTACCTCGCGTCTCCCCCAGCGCTTAGAACAGTGGTCGGCACATAGAAAGCGCCTAACAAATACCAACATTATTATCATTACAGCGTGGCTCAGTGGAAAGAGCCCGGGCTTGGGAGTCCGAGGTCATGGGTTCGAATCCCGGCTCTGCCACTTAGCTGTGTGACTGTGGGCAAGTCACTTCTCTGGACCTCGGTTCCCTCATCTGTAAAATGGGGATGAAGACTGGGAGCCTCACGTGGGACGACCTGATAACCCTGTATCTCCCCCAGCGTTTAAAACAGTGCTCGGCACGTAGTAAGCGCTTCACAAATACCAACGTTATTACTGACAGCGGCTCCAACCCCGGCGGGGGGGCGCATGCGCAGAGGGCGGCGGGGGGCGCATGCGCAGAGGGCGGCGGCGGCCATCGCCCCCCGGGACCATTTGACAGCTCAGAGGGGGCAGCGGAATAGAGGGGGCGGCGTGGAGGGGCGGGAGGGAGGGATGAACGAAAGGAGGGAGGGAGGCTCCTCGTCCTCCTGCGGCGCCCGGGAGGAACGAAAAAGAAGCACAAACCCCTGTCGGGGGAGTCCCACCTACCTTGGCTGGGCCCGCGGGACGCCACGGCCGCCATCGCTACGGGGCTCGGAGGGCGCGCATGCGCAGGAGCAGCGGCCTGGCGCCGGAGCGGCGGCCTGGCGCATGCGCAGGAGCGGCGGCCTGGCGCATGCGTCCTGGCGCGGCCCTGAGGGCCGCGGTGGGCGGGGCCAACGGGGACCGAGGCCAGCGCCCGCCCGCCATTCATTCATTCATCCATCCATCCATCCATCCATCCATCCATCCATCCATCCATCCATCCATCCATCCATCCATCCATCCATCCATCCATCCATCCATCCATCCATCCATCCATCCATCCATCCATCCATCCATCCAGTCCTGTTTATTGAGCCTTTACGGCGTGCAGGACACTGTACTAAGCGCCTGGGAGAGTACAAGAAGCAGCGTGGCGCAGTGGAAAGAGCACGGGCTTTGGAGTCAGGGCTCATGAGTTCGAATCCCAGCTCTGCCACTTCACTTCTCTGGGCCTCAGTTCCCTCATCTGGAAAATGGGGGTTAAGACTGTGAGCCCCACGTGGGACAACCTGATTCCCCTGTGTACTAACCGCCTGGGAGAGTACAACATAGCAGCAGGCATGTTCCTGCATTCTTTCTAGACTGTGAGCCCGTTGTGGGCAGGGATTGTCTCTCTTTCTTGGTGAATTATACTTCCCAAGTGCTTAGTAATAATAATGTGCAAAACGATGTGCAAAACACTGTTCTAAGCGCTGGGAGGGATACAAGGCGATCAGCTTGTCCCACGTGGGGCTCCCAGTCTTCATCCCCATTTGACAGATGAGGGAACTGAGGCACAGAGAAGTGAGGTGACCCGCCCAAAGTCACTTAGCTGATAGGTGGCAGAGCCGGGATTAGAGCCCCTGACTCCTAAACCCGTGCTCTTTCCACCGAGCCACGCTTATTGAGTGCTTATGGCGTGCAGAACACCGTACTAAGAGCCGCTTAGAACAGTGCTCTGCACATAGTAAGCGCTTAATAAATACCAACATTATTACAACGTGACAGCAGGCACGTTCCTGCATTCCTTCTAGACTGTGAGCCCGTTGTGGGCAGGGATTGTCTCTCTTTCTTGGTGAGTTATACTTCCCAAGCACTTAGGACAGTGCTCTGCACACAGTAAGCGCTCAATAAATACGACTGAATGAGCTCTGGTCCTCCAGGCATAACCGCCACCCCCATCCCCAGCCCCCTTTTAGGTGAATATTGTCACCAAAATGCTCATTTCTGTGCCCCCCGTAAGCCTTCTACAGAGAACACTCCAGTCTCCTGTGGGCAAGGAAATACATGTATCTGTTCATTGTTATGTTGTCCTCTCCCAAGCGCTTAGTACAGTGCTCTAAGCAGAGTAAGCGCTCAGTAAATACGATTGACCGACTTACAGCACACTGCATACCCCAACAGCCCACCCAGCCTCACAGCACTAGCGTACGTATCTCTAATTTTATTTATTTGTACTGGTCTGTCTCCCCCCAAGTAATAATAAAAATAATGATGATGATAATAATGATGGTATTTGTTGAGTGCTTGCTATGTGCCAGACACTGTTCTAAGGGCTGAGGTAGATTCGAGGTAATCAGGTTGAACTCAGTCCCTGTCCCACATGATAGTAATAATAATCATAATTATGGTATTTGTTAAGCGCTTACTAAGTGCCAGGCACTTTACTAAGCGGTGGGGTGGATACAAGCAGTTCGGGTCGGACACGGCCCCTGTCCCACATGGGGCTCACAGTCTCATTCCCCATTTTACAGATAAAGTAACTGAGGCCCAGAGAAGTGAAACGACTTACGCAAGGTCACACAGCAGACGAGCGGCAGAGCCGGGCCTGGAAGCTCGTGGGCAGGGAATGGCACTGTTTATTGTTGTGTGGTACTTTCCCAAGCGCTTAGTACAGTGCTCTGCACACAATAAGTGCTCAATAACTATGAACGAATGACAGGTACCAATCGATACATTGGATTTATTGAGCGCTTACTGTGTGCAGAGCACTGTTCTGAGGGCTTGGGAGAGAACCACAGAGTCAGTAGACATTTGCCTCTAGAGGGGGAGACAAATATGAATATAAATGAATAAAATAAAGATATTCATCCAGTTGTATTTATTGAGCACTTCCTGTGTACGGACAACTGTATTAAACACTTGGGAAAGTAGAATACAAGATAAGCAGTGACATTCCCTGCCCACAGTAAACTCAGTCTAGGGAGGGAGAGACAGGCTTGAGTACAAGTCAAGTTACAGTCAAGGGAGGGGGGAAGATCAGAGGGATAAATAAAATTACAGATTTTAAATTACTAATTAAAAATTACTATGGGCAGAGCACTGTTCTAAGCACTGGGGTATACCGGGTAATCAGGTTTTCCCACATGAGGCTCACAGTCTTAATCCCCATTGTACAGATGAGGTAACTGAGGCCCAGAGAAGTTAAGTGACTTGCCCACAGTCACACAGCTGCCAAGTGGCAGAGCTGGGATTCGAACCCATGACCTCTGCCTCTCAAGCCCGTGCTCTTTCCACTGAGCCACGCTGCTTCTCACGTAAGTGCTTTGGGACTGGGAGGAGGGAAAGAGCAATGGGATCAAGTCAGGGTGACGTGGAAGGGAGTGGGAGATGAGGAAAAGTGCGGCTTAGGGAAGGCCCCTTGGAGGAAATGTGCCTTTTAATAAGGCTTTGAAACGGGGAATGGTGGTTATCTGTCAGATTAGAGGAGGGAGGACTGTTCCAGGCCAGAGGCAGGACGGGGGCTAGGGGTCGGCAGCGACCCGGGTGAGATCGGGGTACTTAAATGCTGTGGGGCTGAGCTCGGGGTGGATACCAAGTAACCAGACGGTATACAGCCGAGAGCAGGTTGTCCGTGCCTCCACTTCAGAAATGCCCTGATGTTGTTTGGTGGGTTTCTAGCAATCAGTCAGTGGTATTTATTAAGCGCTTACTCTGTGCAGAGCACTGTACTAACCACTTGGGAGAGTGCAGTACAGTAGAATTGGCAGACACATTCCCTGCCCACAGTGAGCTTGCAGTCCAGAGGTGGTGACAGACATTAATATAAATGAATAATTTCTCATGTATAATTTAGAGATATGGATATAACTGTTGTGGGGTTGAGTCGGGGTGAGTCTGAAATGCCCGGAGGTCACAGATCCAAGCAGAGGGACATAAAATGTTTGTGGGGTTTTCATATTCTCCATCTCCCCCATATCCATCCTCTTTCAAAATCTACATTTTTTCTCAAGATATACCCTTGTTTTCCTGAGCACAGAGCGGACCAAGTTGAACGTGAAACAAGCCTGTGATTTTTCCGCTACAAGTTCCCTAAATACTACACTGAATCATCAGATATTCTACATAACTGTGCTAACCGATGATTTGTGGGGGGGTTTCTTTTCGGTGGGGGCGGGGGGTATCTTATTTTTTTCTTCATTATACTTTTATTTGAAGACTTGAAGAATTGGAAATTATTCAGCCTGGAAGGGAGATAGGTGGAAGGCAATTTAATCATTAGCTTGCCCGCCCTCCACTCAGGGGAGAAAAGGAGGAAATGGTCTTCGGCTGCAGCGTGAACCTTTCAGATTCCTTGTAGGTAAGTCTTTTTTAACATTTCTTGTTGTCAAACACTAAACTGGGGGAGTGGAGTCTTCTCTAGAAAGCTTTAAAAAGAGATGATTAGCATTAGGATGAGATGCTGGAAGGTTCTGTCTGGAGAAAGGAAAAAAACAGAAGAACCTGCTCTTCGGACTTTGTGACCTCTGAGGCAAAACCATTCGTAGACAGGGAGGTTTTGAAGCTGAGGAATCCTTACTTCATATGGGAAGGTTTCCTTCCTGAGATGGGATTTTTCTGTGACCGAATGAGGAGACCAAAAATTCGATCATTTAGATGGGACCAGAGACAAGGGTCTGGAAAGAGAAAGGTGGGAAGAAAAGAATAAAGGGGAGAGAGTTTTGCCCCGTTCTCTCCAGTTCCTTCTTAGAGAGTTCCAAGTAGGACAAGACTGGGTCCAACCTAATCATCTTATATTCATTCATCCACTCACTCGATCGTATTTATTGAGCACTCACTGCCCGTAGAGCACTGTAGTAAATGCTTGCGAAAGTATAATGCGATAATAGTGACATTCCCTGACCACAGTGAGCTTACAGTCTGGGGGGGGCTGGAGGGGAGACAGACATCAATACAAATAAATACATTTACACACATGTACATTGTATCTACCCCAAGCATTTAGTACTGTGCTTGGTAATAATAATAATGCTGCTATTTGTTAAGAGCTTACTATGTGCAGAGCACTGTTTTAAGCGCTGGGGTAGATACAGGGTCATCAGGTTGTCCCACGTGAGGCTCACAGTCTTCAACCCCATTTTACAGATGAGGGAACTGAGGCTCAGAGAAGTGACTTGCCCACAGTCACACAGATGACAAGCGACAGAGCCGGGAGTCGAACCCATGACCTCTGACTCTGAAGCCCAGGCTCTTTCCACTGAGCCACGCTGCTTAATAAATACCATTATCAAGTGCCTTCAGAACTCTTAAGGTAGATAACATCCAATCCCAGTGATTCGTATAATAATCTAGCCTCTCCATTTGGCCCAAAACGTCTTCTGCAGTTACTCTGATCGTTAGCAGTATTTATTGAACATCTACTGTGTACTTGGCAACATTCGAGAACATTTGGAGGCACATTCTCTGCCGTAATTTGTTTCAGATCTTCTGGCCCATCTGCCAAAATAACCAATCTGGAGATGAAGATCTTTAAAACATTCTCCAGAAGATCATTAAATTTTATCGCGTTGTGATTCTTATTGTAGGGAGTCTTCCCCTTGCTTCAGATCCTGTTCTTTGAGGTAATAATGATTGTGATATTTGTTAAGCGCTTACTATGTGCAAGCTTAGAGAAGCAGCGTGGCTCAGTGGAAGGAGCCTGGGCTTGGGAGTCAGAGGTCCTGGGTTCGAATCCCCGATCTGCCACTTGGCGGCTGTGTGACTGTTGACTTCTCAGGCCCTCAGTTCCCTCATCTGGGAAATGGGGATTAAGACTGTGAGCCTCACGTGGGACAACCTGATTACCCTGTATCTACCCCAGCGCTTAGAACAGTGCTCTGCACATAGTGAGCGCTTAACGAATACCAACATTATTATGTGTCTTGCACTGTACTAGGCTCTGAGGTAGACAGAAGATAATCAGGTTGGACACAGTCCCTGTCCCACATTGATCAGAGAATCAATATTGAGTGCTTACTCTCTGCAGAGCATCGTACTAAGCTTTTGGGAGAGTGCAGTCTAACCGGTTTAGCAGACACGTCCCCTGCCCTTAAACAGCTTACAGTCTAGAGGGGGAGGCAGACTTTAATATTTATCTCTGTACCCTACTCAAGAACTGGGGTAGGTACAGGATCATCAGGTCCCATGTAGGACTCCGAGTCTGAGTGGGAGGGAGAACAGATAGCGAATCCCCATTTCACGGATGAGAAAACCGAGGCTCAGAGAAGCTATGTAACTTGTCCAAGATCACTCAGCAGAGAAGTGAGAAGCAGCGGGGGCTTGGGAGTCAAAGGACATGGGTCTGCCCACGTCTGCTGTGTGACCTCGGGCAAACTGCTTAACTTCCCTGTGCCTCAGTTACCTCATCTCTAAAATGGGGATTTAGACCCTGAGCCCCAGATGGGACAACCTGATTACCGTGTAACTACCCTAGTGCTTGGCACATAATAAACACTTAACCAATACCGTTCTTATCTGTATTATTATTTTTAAGTGGCAGAGTCGGGATTAGAACCCAGGTCCTCTGGCTTCCCGGCCCGTGCTCTTTTCGCTAGGCACACACTGCTTCCCAACAAAAGTAGGAGAGCCAGTCTCTGCCACGATTCAGTTCAGATCTGATCCATCCGCCGCAAGAACAATCCGGAAATGAGAGTCTTCAAATATTCTCGGGCCGACTGTCAGTTTTATCGAGCCGCGATTTCTATTGCGAACACTCTCCCCTATACCTCCTGCCCCAGATCCTATTTTCTGAGGTCAAGCAACTACTCGCAGCAAGAGAAGATATAGATCATCACCACATTCAGATGCTAATCTGACAAAAAGGTTGTCTAGCGAAGCTTTTTTAACGTGGAACAGAGACCAAGCTAAGAGGCCGGTGGAATGCCAAGTAGACTGATAAAAGTGTTTATGAAGTGTTCACTTGGTGTGGTATACTCTAGTAGGCTCAAGGGAAGTATACAATAAAGAAGTGCCATGTTCTCTGCCTGCAAAGAACTTCCACTGTAATCAGGCAGACAAGCGTCAAAAGATTTACGACTACACGGTCAAAATAAATCATTAAATACATTCATAGAGAAGAGGAGTGGCCTAGTGGATAGGGCGTGGGTTTGGGAATCGGAAGGATCTAGGATTTAATCCGGGCTCTGCCACTCGTCTACGGTCTACTGAATCCTGTGGGTTTGACCTTCACAGCATCACTAAAACCCACCCGTTCCTCTGCGTCCAAATTGCTACCGCGTTCACTCAATCATTTATCCTATTCGGTCTTGGTTACTGTTATGAGCCATCCTGCTCACCTCCCCCCGGCCTGTCTCTTCACACTCCAGGCCGTACTACGCTCTGCTGCTCCCGTCATTTTCCTACAAAAACGTTCAGGCCGTGTTTCCCCTCTACTCAAGAACCTCCAGAACCTGAAGAGCACCCACCTCCGCATCGGACGGAAATTCCTCACCATCGGCCTTAAAGCAGTCAATCCCCTTGCCCCCTCCTACCTCACCTCGCTAGTCTCCTAGTACATCCCAGCCCGTAAACCTCCCTCCTCTAAGGCCCACCTTCTCACTGTACCTCCATCTTGACTGTCTTGTCGCCGACCTCTTGCTCACATCCCGCCTCTGGCCTGGAATGCCTTTCCTCCTCCTATCCAATAGACTCTCCCTCCCTTCAAGGCCTTAATAAAGGCAGCTCTCCTCCAGGAAGCAGCGCGGCTCAGTGGAAAGAGCCCGGGCTTGGGAGTCAGAGGTCATGGGTTCGAATCCCGGCTCGGCCACAGCTGTGTGACCGTGGGCAAGTCACTTAACTTCTCTGGGCCTCAGTTACCTCATCCGTAAAATGGGGATTATCTGTGAGCCTCACGCGGGACAACCTGATGACCCTGTCTCTACCCCAGCGCTTGGAACAGTGCCCTGCACGTAGTAAGCGCTTAACAAATACCAACATTATTATTCCCTGACTAAGCCCTCCTTTCTTCTTCTCCCACTCTCTTCTGCATCATCCAGACTTGCTTCCTTTATTCATCCTCCCTCCCAGCCCCACCGCACTTATGTACATGTCTGTAATTTTCATTTATATTAATGTTTGTCTCCCCCTCTGGACTCGTGAGCTCATTATGGGCAGGGCGTGTGTCTGTTTATTGTTGTAGTATACTCTCCCAAGTGCTTAGTACAGTGCTCTGCACACAGATAGCTCTCAATAAATAAGATAGACTGACTACTGAGTGACCTCGGGCAAGTCCCTTGACTTCTCTGTGTCTCACTCACCTCATCGGGAAAATGGGAATTAAGACTGTGAGCCTTAGGTGAGACAGGAACTGTGTCCAATCCTATTACCTTGTATTTACCCCGGGGCTTAGTATATTAATAGTAATAATAATAAATACGTGAATCCTGAAGAGAAGCAGTGTTTCCTAGTGGAGAGAGAATGGGTTTGGGAGTCCGAAGACGTGAGTTCTAATCCTGACTCTGCCCCTTCTCTGCTGTAACCTTGGGCAAGTCACTTCACTTCTCTGGGCCTCACACTCTGTAAAACGGCGATTAACGCTGCGAACCCCATGTGGGACAAGGACTGTTTCCAACCCAATCACCTTATATTTATCCCGGCTCTTAGTACAGTGTCGGTCGCGTAATAAGCACTTAACAAATACCATGAAACCAAAAGGGCTGAACAGTTTTGCGGATCAAAACCAGCCGGGGACATCTACCAGTGCAACCTTAAAGCGGGCTGTACACGTAGACACCACTGCAGGAGCACCGAAGCACAGAGGTGGCCCCATCCTCGTAGCAGACAGAACAAGCATCTCAAAGAGTCGTCTAAGAACACCTCGATGATCTCCTTACCACCGTGGAGGACGATGCTGTACAGAAGTCCTTCCGCCTGCCAGTGCGTAATAGCCTAATTCTCTCTCTAGTACAGGACCACGCCCCATCGTGGGAAAGCTTCCCTTTGTCATCGACCCGTTGCTGACCCAGTCGCTGCTCCGCCTCGCCAACAGTGAAACCTGGATCTCCCCAGATGACCTCTGCCTAAATAACTCCGTTGTATTGTACGCTCCCAAGTGCTCCCTTCAGTTCTGCGGGCATTGTAAGCCCTCAGTAAATACCATTGATCGTTTAACTGACTGGCAAAGGTGTGATGATATGAGATTCATTCATTTCATTCATTCAGTCGTATTTATTGAGCGCTCAGTGTGGGCAGAGCACCGTACCGAGCGCTTGGAACGTACAGTTCGGCAACAGATAGAGACAGTTCCTGCCTCCAAATGGGCTCACGGTCTAAAAGGGGGAGACAGACACCGAAACGAAACAAGCATCAGTACCATCAAGATGAATAGAATCATAGATATAGACACATCATTCATAAAATAGAGCAATAACTAATATATACAAATATGCACAAGTGCCGTGGGGAGGGGAAGGGGGGAGAGCAGAGGGAGGGAATGGGGGAATGGTGAGGGGAAGAGGGGCAGAGGGAAAGGGAAGGCTCAGTCTGGGAAGGCTTCCTGGAGGAGGTGAGCTCTCAATATGGCTTTGAAGGGGGGAAGAGAACTGACAATAATAATAATAACGTTGGTATTTGTTAAGCACTTACGACGTGCAGAGCACTCTTCTAAGCGCTGGGGAAGATACAGGGGAATGAGGTTGTCCCACGTGAGGCTCACAGGCTTCATCCCCATTTTCCAGATGAGGGAACGGAGGCCCAGAGAAGTGAAGTGACTTGCCCACGGTCACACAGCTGACGAGGGGCAGAGTCGGGATTCGAACCCACGACCTCTGACTCCTAAACCCGGGCTCTTTCCACTGAGCCACGCTGCTTCTCTGGTCCTATGTCGACAGTGCCCTCTGTTGCAGTTTCAGACAAAAGTAGGCACAGCAGACCTGACCTCTCCTGTGGGTAAGGCGCAGGAGAAATGTAAAGAACAATATCAAGGCAGCTATAAGGTGCCCGCACCCCTTACAGGAAGATCTGACACCAGAAGACGGAAAATCTGGACTAGGTTTGGCTGTCCTGGGGAGGTCGGTTTTATACGCAAACTCGTCTGCGGTGATACGGCTTCATCCTGTTGGGAATCGGAGGGGCCTTAACCATCCTGGGCGTGAAGGTGGAGCAATGCGGGGGGCGGGACGTTGAAGGGAGGGAGCTCAGAGGATAAGAAGGGGGTGGTACAGGAGCAGGAAATAGAGGGTAGGGGGAAGAGGCAGGAAAGGGGGCTCACTGGTACTTCTCCCCGTCGGTTGGCCCTTTTCGTATCTGCCGGTGGTCGGGGTGAGCTGGCGGGGGAGGGCTGGAGGGTGAAGCTCTAGAATTGCCGCCTCACGGGCCCCACGGGGGAATCCCGTGAGGACATCCCTCTGACAGGCAACGTGGCCTCTTGCGCCACCACCCCCCAGTTTCCCACAGGGAGGGCCCGTCGGCCTGGCTCGCCTCACCCCGGGTGGACCGGAGACCCGATGGGAACCTCCCGGGGGCTACCGTCCCACCGACCCACTCGACACCAGCCGCCGCCCGGGCCGCGAGGCCTTCCCCGGGGGCGGCAGGGACGCGAGGTGTCTGCGGGCTGACAAGCCGTGGCGGATCTGGAGGACCGTTCGTCCACTCATTCATTCAGTCATATTTATTGAGCGCTTACTCCGTGCGGAGCACTGTACTAAGCTCTTGGGAGAGCACGATACAGTGACAGACGGACATGTCCCCTGCCCACAACGAGCTCACGGTCTAGATGCGGGGAGACAGGCATCGATACTCAAAAATAAATCAATAATAATGTTGGTATTTGGTAAGCGCTTACTACGTGCGGAGCACTGTTCTAAGCGCTGGGGTAGATACAGGGTGATCGGGTTGTCCCACGAGAGGCTCCCAGCTAATCCCCATTTTCCAGATGAGGTAACTGAGGCCCAGAGAAGTGAAGTGACTCGCCCACAGTCCCACAGCTGACAAGTGGCGGAGCCGGGAGTCGAACCCATGACCTCTGACTCCGAAGCCCAGGCTCTTTTCCACTGAGCCACGCTGCTTCCCTGATTACAGATACGTACGTAAGTGCCGTGGGGCTGGGATGGGGGAAGAACAAAGGGAACAAGTCAGGACGGTGCAGAAGGGAGTGGGAGAAGAGGAAAGGAGGGGCTGAATCTGGGAAGGCCTCCTGGAGGAGGTGCGCCTTCAATAAGGCTTTGAAGGGTGGAGAGTAAATGTCTGTTGGATATTATCGCTCCCTATCCACCAAGGTTCAGGTGAGGCTGTCTACCTGCGCCCTCTCATACTGTACATCGCAGTAACTTCACAACACGGGACCATCGTTATGATTTTTTTTAATGGTTACTGCTGAGCGCTTACTATGTTCCAGGTGGATGGATGCGAGCTAGTCAGATTGGACCCAATCCCTGTCCTACATGGGGCTTGCAGCCTTCATCCCCATTTTACAGATGAGGTGACTGAGGGACGGAGAAGTTAAGCGACTCCCCCGCGGTCCCACAGCAGACAAGTAATGGAGTTGGGATTAGAACCCAGGCCCCTCTTACTCCCAAGCCTGGCCTCTTTCCACTTGGTCACGCTGCTTGTTAAAATGCTGTGATCTGTTAAACATTCACATTATTAGAAAGCATCATGAGAGGGATCAAGCAACCCAGTGACTCCCGTTCCCCTTATTGCTCACCCGTAAAATGCCGCGTCCAACTGAGACAGTGAGTGTGGCTTCCTTTAAATGGATATCTTCTCCTCTCTGCCACTTGGCTGACCCAGATCTCAGTTGGAGATGGGCAGCAGATTTTCATCTTTGGATCATAATCTTGGATGCTGTCTACCTAAGGACATTGCACAAACAGAGCGTGCAGGTAAGAGGGCAGATTTCCTTCCCTGGCACTTAGCGTGTGTTTGCCGATCTTATCGTCATTTACAAGTGTTGATTGAGCAACACCTGCTTGCAAGGGCACCCGTGCTAGAAAGACACTCATTGCAAGAGATCAGTACGACTGAATAAATGAATGTACGAGTGAGGGACAGCCTGTGAAGCGGTTGCACCCTGATTAAAACAACATCAGAAGTTAGGAAGAGGATCATCCCATGCTTGGCACGGTGCAAAATACTCAAATCTGGAAAAGGGGACATTTCCTAGTATGTTATAATGCTTTTTAGGACAGGAAGGAATGAGATGTAATTATGTAGAACTGACCTTATAGAGGGAAGGTGTCATTAGGGAACATCATTTCTCAAAAAACACACAATCTCATCCAAATAATTTTCAATCATTCCATGAAGAACATGATGAAATGTTCAAGGGGTAAATCTTCCTATCATTGGTTCTGGGGTCTACAGAGCGGAAGAAAAATTATACCGACCCCCACATTTACTCCGTGGCCTCATTCCTCCTCAGAGTGTTGGTCCTCGTTCTCAGAAATGTTAGGCAAGTGAGACTCGGTTCTGCAGCCATCCTAGAAGAGTCAGTTCCAGTGACTTTCCTTCAAATCTTAGTCAACCCGAAGGGTTGGCACTCTTCCGAGGCTTTTGGCAAAGTTCATCCGTAGGCCGGTCCAAAATTTCTGGACGGAAATGGCGACTTCTAATACTTTCGATCCTGGAGTCTGGTAAGTCTCCTCATTTGCCTCTTGGATAAATTTCCCAAGACTATTGGTATGGTTCAGAATGTGCTCCTCGTCTATTCAGTTTATCTACAGCGTCAAACAATTCAGTCAACTTAAAAATAGTGTTCGAACATTTCACTCTAATCCAATTCTAGTCAGACTTTCCTGCTACCCAGCATCACCCCGTCCCCCAAACCTCATCTAATTCCACCTCTGTACCCACATAAGCTCAAGGCTTAAAATGGGTGATCACTGACCTAACAACAAGAATTGCAAGTAGAATGATAATTATGGAATGGTGTAAGTGCTTGGATAGGTGAAAGACAATCAGATTAGATAAAGTTCCTGTCCCACATGGGGTTTACAACCGAAGGAAGAGGGAGAACAATTTCATACTTAATTTCCATTTTACAGATTGAAGAAACTGAGGCACAAGGAAGTGAAATAACCTGCCCAAGGTCACACACAGTAGGCAAGTGACAGAGCCAAGATTAGAACCCAGGTGCTCTAACTCCCAGGTCTGTGCTTTTTCCACTAGGTCTCGATGATTCAGATCGAATGCTGAAACTCAACTCTGCTACTTGAGTATCGCGTGGGTCTGATGCAAGGATCGACAAAGAGGTAGGAAACAGACCTGAGAGGGCTAGTGACCAAACTGAAAATAAAGAGAAAAATTCTAGTTTCATTTTAATGTCTGGGAGACTTGGATCTACTTCAAACTTAATGGGCCCGAAAGAGAACTCCTCATCTTCCCACCCAAACTCCATCCTCCTGCTGACTTTCCTATCACTTAAGACACAACTACAATCGTCCCTGTATCGCAAACCCATAACCTAAGCATTATCCTCCCCCTCTAGACTATAAGCTTGTTATGGGCAGGGTACAGGTCCATTCATTCTCTTGTATTTTACTCTGCAAAGCGCATAGTACAGTGCTCTGCCCAGAGTAAGCTCTCAGTGGGTACCACTGATCGAGTTCTTGATTATCCTTGATTCATCCCTCTCATTCAAATTACACATTCAATCTATTCCAAAATCCTGTCAGTTCTGCCTTTACAGCAACTCTAGGATCCACCCTTTCCTCTCCACACACATTGCTACCACGCCGATAATAATAATAATAATAATGTTGGTATTTGTTAAGCGCTTACTATGTGCCGAGCATTGTTCTAAGCGCTGGGGTAGACACAGGGGAATCAGGTTGTCCCACGTGGGGCTCACAGTCTTAATCCCCATTTTACAGATGAGGGAACTGAGGCACAGAGAAGTTAAGTGACTCGCCCACAGTCACACAGCCGACAAGTGGCAGAGCTGGGATTCGAACTCATGAGCCCTGACTCCAAAGCCCGTGCTCTTTCCACTGAGCCACGCTCCTTCTCCGATCCAAACGCTCATCATTTCCCACCTTGACCATTACATCTTCTTCCTTATTGACCTCCCAGCCTCCTGTCTCGCCCCTCTGTAGGCCCAATTTCACTCGGCTTCCGGGATGATTTTTCCGAAAAACTGTTCAATCCGTAGTTCCCCGCTTCTCAGCAACCTCCAGGGGTTGTCCATCCACCTCCAAGACAAATAGATACTCCTTACCATCAGCTTTAAAGCATTCAATCAGCTCTCTACCCGCTTTTAGCATTTCCAGTTGAAAAGTACAAACCTTAACCCCTCTCCTCCACCCCGTTTTTAAAGGATCTGTTAAGCTCTTACTAAGTGTCGAGCACTGTTCGAAGCGCTGGGGTAGACACAAGATAATCAGGTTGGACATTATCCCTTTCCCACCTGAGGCTCAGAGTCTTGCTCTGGTGCAGGAAATAAGTCAGATATTCTTAAGGTGTTAAGAAACATGTGCGTTCTTTGAGATTTTTTTCAGCTTGGGGTTTCCTCTGCAGACCTGGCCCAGGAGTATGTTTACATGAGTCAAGTGAGTTTGGGTGGAAAAAATATTTCCCTTCAAAAATATTTCTCTGGCCATGTTTCTAAACGGGCCAAGTCTAATGCCGAGTGCCACGTAACAATAGCAATTTGGGGGCCAAGAAGACAAAAAAATGCCGAGGCCTATAAGCCCCGTCTGGCTCCTGAGTCCATCCTGTTTCTGATGGTTGGCATTGGCAGTCACCCTCGTCTTGACTTCCCTGGGGACATTTCCCGGGTGGCCAGAAATGTGTCAATCTGGCCAGGCTGGACCCATTCAGTGGTATTTATTGGATGCTTACTGTGTGTGGAGAGCACTGTATAATATAACCTTTATTAGCATCAAAATGAAGTTTTAACTCTTGAATGAGAATTGATTTGAGAGGCGGCGTGGCCCATTGGAAAGATCACGGGCCTGGGAGTCAGAGGACTTGGCTTCTAACCCCAGCTCTGACACTTGTCTGCTGTGTGACCTTCCTAGGGCAAGGTACCTCTCTGTCTTTCAGATACCTCCTCTGTAAAATGGGGATTAAGACTGGGAACCGCACGTGGGACAGGGACTGTGTCCAACCTGATTATCTTGGGTCTACTCCAGCGCTTAATACAGCTCCGAACCAGAGTAAGTGTTTAACAAATACCGTTAAGAAGACAGAAGGGATCGGTTAACCTTCTGAAAATGTATTTAGGAGTGTTGGCCAGTTAATTTCACCAAGACTCGTTCCATAACTAAGCTCCGGAGGAGGATAGGCAAATATAAAACCCTCATTTCGAGGGTAAACTCAAACGTCATTGTGAAATGAAAGTAAATTATTAGGGGCTGACAAGCAGTCATAGATGAGCATTCCCGTAGAGGACAATCCGTCCACGTTTTTACTGAACCTTCTAGAAGATGAGCGGTCTTCTTAATTTGATTTATATGCTAGAGCTTTGCTCATCCTAGCTTGTTGTTGCAGCTCTTTGGTAACCAGAAAATCCATTTAATTCTCTTATAAATCAAAAATGAGTGCTCTTGTAAATTCATTATCATCCCTTTCTTTCAATTCATTCTCACCGAGTTCTTCTACATTATATTCAGATTTATTCATTCTTGTTTTCAAACCACTGAATGAAATTAATTACTGGGTTCCCAAGATGAATGTGAACTGAGTATCTACAGTACTGTTCATGATTTCTCTCACCTCCATAGGATAATAACAATAATAATAATAATAATTGTGGTATTTGTTAAGTGCTTACTCTGTGCGAAGCACTGAACGAAGTGGTGAGGTGGACACATGGAAATCGGGTTGGGCACAGTCCCTGTCCCACATGGTGCTCACAGTCTCAATACCCATTTCACAGATGAGGTAACTGAGGCTACAGAGAAGTGAAGTGACTTGCCCAAGGTCAAACAGCACCTGGCAGAACCAGGATTAGAACTCATGGCGTTCTGACTCCCAGGCCTATGCCATGCCACTTCTCTGCACTAAAAGAAACTGCACTCTACTAAACGCTTGGGAGAGCGCAATAGAACGGAGTTGGTGGACACGTAAAATGAAGACAGTGTGTTGTCTCTTTTCTTCATTATATTCTTATTTTGGTATTTTATACTCTTTTCAACTGAGACATTTGGCAGTTGAATTTTTAAAGTCTAGGGAGAAGCTAGTTTAACACAATGCTATAGAATCTGATTTCAATTTGCCATTTTTCTTTTAACCGTTCATGTTTGTATTTTTGAAATTTGTGACAACTTACTATTCATAGCTATGATTTACTAATGTGAATGGAATTTTTACAGTTATACCACTAGAATATCCTCAAAGCTCCGCCTAGAAGTACTTAAGATAAACTAGCTTATCTTATAGTGACACTGTGAATATTTTTCTATAATTGACGACGTGAACATGATCTTTAAACTTCACGTGCCACATTACAGTACAACTCCGATGGAGCAGAATTTAGGGCTTGAGGTCCGAATTTAGAAATATGCAGGTGTACATCCTTTGAGGTTGATTTTTCAGGTTGGAATTTGCGTCTTTAAATACTAAACAGGTTCTTCTTGTACAAAAATCTTTTGGCTTCTGGCTTAGTGCTTTCTCTTTGGTTTTGCATCTTTTCTTCCTTGAACAGAGATAAAATGGTCCCTTTGATATTCTTTTCCTGATAACTAATCTTGCAGGTCTGTAATGTATTTTGCCTACCTGCTGTCATCATCGTTATCATCATCATCAGTTGTATTTACTGAGTACTTACTGTGTGCAGAGAATTGTACTAGACGCTTGGGAGAATACCATACCACAGAATTGGTAGACACGTTCCCTGCCCACAGTGAGCTTCTGGTCTAGAGGGCAAGGTAGAAATTAATATAAATGAATAACTCGCAGTATGTAATTTATAGATATATACATTCGTGCTGTGGGGCTGAGGGTGGGGCGAATATCAAATGCCCAAAGGTCACAGATCCAAGGGCCTAGGTGAGCCAGAAGGGAGAGGGAGCTGGAGAAAAGAGGGCTTAATTGGGGAAGGTCTCTCCTAGGAGCTGTAACCTTAATAGGGCTTTGAAGGCGGGGTGGGAGATGGTTTGGTGTATGTGGAGGGGGAGGGAATTCCAGGCCAGAGGGAGGATGCGGGAAAAGGGTCAGTGGCAAGATAGATGAGACCTGGGGACAGTGAGAAAGCCGGTCCTGGAGGAGTGAAGTACGCCAGCTGGGCTATAGAAGGAGATCAGTGAGGTAAGGTAGGAGGGTTCAAGGGGATCGACTGCTTTAAAGTCTGTGATAAGGAGTTTCTGTTTGCTGTGGAGGTGGATGGGCAACCACTGGAGGGTCTTGAGGACTGGAGAAACATGGACTGAAAGTTTTTTTTAGAAAACATGATCTGGGTAGCAGAGTGAAGTGTGGATTAGAGTGGGAAGAGACTGGAAGCGGGGAGGTCAGCAAGGAGGCTGATGCAGTTGTCAAGGCGCGCGAGGATAAGTGTTTGGAATTAAAGGATAGCAGTTTGGATGGAGAGGAAATGGCAGATTTTCAAGATGTCGTGAAGGTAGACGGACGGGATTTGTGACAGATTGAATCTGTGGGAAGAATGAGAGAAAAATATAGGTGGCCACGTTTATAGGCTTGGAGATAGGGAGGATAAGGGTATTGTTTACAGTGATGGAAAGTCAGGGAGAGGACAGGGTTTGGCTGAGAACATAAGGAGTTCTGTTTTGGACTTGTCTACCTTGAGGTGTCAGCGGAACAGCCAGGTACAGATGTCCTGAATGCAAAACTGCAGAGGAGATCAAGGCAGGAGATGTTGATTTGGGAATCATCCATATAGAGATGGTAGTTGAAGTCATGGGAGCCAATGAGTTCTCCAAGGGAGTGGGTTTAGATGGAGAATAGACGGGGACCCAGAACTGAACCTTGGAAGACCTCCACTATCCAGGGATGGGAGGCAGAGTGGGAACGAGAAGAAGCTGTCTGAAAGATAAGATGACAACCAAGAGAAAGGACGGTGCCTGAGAAGCCAAGGTTAGAAAAAGTTTCAAAGAGAAAGGGGTGGTCCAGAGTGTTGGAAGCAGCTGAGAGGTCCAAGAGGATCAGGATGGAGTAGAGGTCGGCAGATGTGGTGAGAAGAAAATCATTGATTACCTTAGAGGGGGCTCTTTCTGTGAAGTGAATGGGAGGAAACCAGATTGGAGGGGATCGAGGAGAGAATTAGAGGAAAAGAAGTGAAGACAGCAGGTGTGGACAACTCACTCAAGAGGTTTGGAGAGAATGGTAAGAGGGAGGTGGAGAGGGGGGTGGGGCGATAACTGAAGGGAGCAGAGGGGGTCAAAAGAGTTTTTTATTAGGATGGAGAGACATGAGCATGGTTGAAAACACTGGGGAAGAAATTTTTAGAAAGTGAACGGGTGAAGAAGGCGGACAAGGAGGGAAGAAGGAAAGGGGCAGGTTTTTTGATAAGGTATTAAAATAGATGAAGGGGGTAGATTTTGATTGTAAAATCCTTGAGGGCAGTGATTGCGTCTACCAAGACCTTAGTAGGGATAGAACCATTCTGTGGAACTCGGCCTGAGATGTGATCCAAGGCACTCGTTTATTTGGGATCCCCTTTATAAAGTAAGCACTCAATACCATTGATTGATTGATTAGGGAATATTCTTCCCCTCAACACAAGTGTTATAACAAGAACCGCAAGTGTGGCTTGGTGTTAAAAGAAAATTGTGCGTGTGTGTGTCAGTCATGGTATGATGGTACTACTGTTCCCAGCTAGCCTCTGCCTAAACCTTACTAAATATTGACAGTTTCTTTTGTTTCTGCAAAGTTGTACTGTTAATATAGTAAAATAACAATAATATCTAAGCGCTTACTATGTGCCAAGCACCAGGGTAGATACAAGGTGATCAAGAAAGACAGAATCCTTGTCTCACAGTCTAAGGGGGAGGAAGAGTAGGTATTTAATCCCCAAATGTGTCTGCTGATTCAGTTGTATTGTACTCCGTTGCTTCTAGTGGCCTAGTGGATAGAACACGGGCCCCGGAGTCAGAAGGACTTGGGTTCTAATCCCTGTTCCGCCACATGTCTGCTGTGTGACCTTGGGCAAATCACTTCTCAGGGCCTGAGTTACCTCATCTGTAAAATGGGGATTAAGACTGTGAGCCCCACGTGGCACAACCTGACTACCTTCTGTCTCTCCTAGAGTTTAGTATAGAGCCTGGCACATAGTTAGCACTTAACAAATAGCACAATTGTTATTAGTATTATTACTCTCTCAAACGCTTTGTACGGTGCTCCGCATATAGCAAGTGCTCAATAAGCACCAATGATTGATTTTATAGATGAGGAAACTGAAGCACAGAGAATTGATTTGGCCAAGATCACACAGCAGGAACGTCGCACGAGTGTCACAGTTGGGATTAGATCCCGGGACTCCCGACTCCTAAACCCATGCGCTTTCCACGGGGTCATGCTTTGTAATGAATGGCAAGATTAGAAAGTCTTCTGATGGTGGTGGAGGACATGATAATGCCATAAGATTGAGTAATGAACAAATTCTGTCATGATGGTATCTTTAAATCACTTATCCTCTGACCTATTAATCCCCACTGACCCAGTAGTCACTATAACACAATTTTCCCATTTCTTCAAGAACACATTTCTTGTTAAAAGCAGATCTCTATGAACTATGGATTGATCGGTTGATTTTTCTTCTCAGTTCAGCTATAAGCTATTGTTTTAAATCTTGTTTATAGGGTTTGCCAGGGTCAGACTTCCATTTACTTCAGGCATATTGTCAGTTATTTATTTATTTTAATGTCTGTTCATTCGATCGCATGTATTGAGAGTTTACCGCGTGCAAAGACCAGCGCTTGGGAGAGTACAGTGTAACAATAAAAAGACACATTCCCTGCCCACGACAAGCTTAGAGTCTAGAGGCCTAGCCAATAACTCTGTTGTATCTTACTCTCCCACGCGCTGAGTACAGTGCTCAGCACAAAGTAAGCATTCAGTAAATACCAACGATAGATCTATTGATTAATTCATAGATCTGAGCTGAAACAACAAAGAGATCCACAAGCCAGGAGCAGGGGGATGATTTCCACATCTCCATCTCCAGCCCTGATCTCTCTCCGTCTCTGCAGTCTCACATTTCCTCCTGCCTCCAGAGCATCTCTGCTTGGATGACCCACCAACACCTCAAACTTAACATGTCCAAAATAGAACTCCTTGTCTTCCCACCCAAACCCTGTCCTTCCCTTGATTTTCCCATCGCCGTAGACAGCACCACCATCCTTTCTGTCTCAAAAGCCCGTCACCTTGGCATTATCCTCGAATCATCTCTCTCGTTCAACCCACGGTTTTTATCTATCACCGAATCCTGTCCGTTCTTCCTTCACATCACTAAAATCCATCCTCTTCTTTCCATCCAAACCGCTATCACATTAATCCATTTAACCTATCCTGCCTTGATTACTGCCTCAGCCTCCTTGCTGACCTCCTTGTTTCCTTGTCCCTCCCAACTCCAGTCCATACTTCACTCTCTCGTTCAGATCATTTTTCCACAAATGTTTCCCCATTCCTCGAGAAGCTTCAGTGGTTGCCCATCCATCTCTACATCAAACACAGCTTCTTACCGTCGGCTTTAAAACAGTCAATCACCTTCCGCCCGTCCTACCTTACCTCGCCGCTCTCCTATTACAACCCAGCCCGCACGCTCCACTCCTCTAATGTCAACCTACTCACTGTGCCTTGATTTCCCTTATCTCACCGCCGACCTCTGCCCACATCCTGCCTCTGGCCTGGAACTCCCTCCTTCCTCATATCCGACAGATGATCAACTCTCCCCTCCTTCGAAACCTTATTAAAAACACATCTTCTCCAAGAGGCCTTCCCCAACTAGGCCTTCATTTCCTCTTCTCCCACTCCCTTCTTTGTCCCCCTGGCACTTGGATTTCCACTCATTATTCACCCCTCCTTCAGCCCCACAGCACAGAGAATGGGCCCGGGAGTCAGAAAGTCACGGGTTCTAATCCCAGCTCCGCCACTTATCTGCAGTTTGATCTTGGGTAGGTCACTTCACTTCTCCGTGCCTCAGTTACCTCCTCTGTAAAATAGGGATTGAGTCTGTGAGCCTGGGACCCTGAGGCTGTGTGGGACAGGGACCGCGTCCGACTCGATTTGCTTGGATCCAAGCAAATCGTACCCACCCCAGCACTTAATACATCCAGGAGGTCACAGTCTAGAAGGGTTCAGCTAGCCAGTACTGTAGCTTCAGGGCAGTCTGCTGAGAGCAGAACAAAGAAAATATACTAGTCCCCGTTACGATAGCAAGACTCTAAATAAGTAGGCTCCACACTCTCGACCCACAAAATTCCATTCTTGGATTATAAACACACTTCGCTAAGTTAAGAATTTCAACAGCTGAAGTAGTTATTCAACAGAATCTTAAAAGTAGATCTGGGAATTACCTCCTTTCCCTGTTTTGTAATTCGTTTCTAATTTACTCCGGGGATTACAGGTCTTACTGAATCTACTGCTGTACTTACTGTAAACTGTAGGCCGTAAGCTCACTGTGGGCAGGGAATGTATCTGTTTACCTATAGTACTCTCCCAAGCGCTTAGTACAGTGCTCTGCACACAGTAAACACTCGATAAATATGATCGAGTGATTGATTGACTTTAGTAGCTCCTCTTTGGGGATCTGTCCAGAGAACCTACCTTGGGAAGGTTTCCGTGATGTACCTTCAGCTTCTGAGTAAATGGCCGCTCTGAACGCCCATTCCCTCCAGATGCGTAAAATGCACTACTTTCTCCAAGGCCCTAGAATTTTCTTCCCACCTCAATATCCCCCTCTTCACTGCTCAAATGCTCCAATGAATTTAGCTTTGCTCCAGCTGATGTCTTTAGGTGAATGACAGACATCCTGTGTACATCTTTTCCGCTGAGGGGGCCTGAGGCGTAAGCGGTTCCTCGGTTTTAGAAACTTCTGGGTCTTTCCCACTTTCGTGGGGGCAAAATCAGCCGCTTTCGGACCATCACCCGATCTCAAAAACTTTTGAAAGTGCTTGTGACCTGTGAAGTTGGAAATTTTTTCCTGGAGGAGTTGGTTCGTTCATCCATTCATTCAATTGTATTTATTAAGCACTTACTGTGTACAGAGCGCTTTACTAAGCCCTTGAGAAAGTACAATACAACAATAAACAGTGACATTCCGTGCCCCACAATGAGCTCACAATCTAGAGGAGACTTCCTCTGGCTTGCTAGGAGTAACCATTGCTTTCTGGAGTTGCTGGAGTAAATTTGTAAATGGTAAATTTAAACTTGTAAATTCGTTCCTGGAATAAATTAGGAACAAGCTCCAAAACAGAGAAAGGAGGTAATTCCCGGATCTGCTTTAGGATTCCGTTGAACGGTTTCGGGTTGGGCTGAAGAGAGGAGCCGGTAGAAGTGGAGTGTCGCTGCAAGCGGTGGAAAGGGATTTTAGGGGAGCTTGGTGTGTAGGTGAGGAGGACAACAGGGATAGGAGGTCGTCTTTCCCAACCGTCTCCGTTTCGCTATCCTCAAGATCAATCCGGCACAAAATGCAGTTTGTTCACCCTGAGAGACCCTTCCCTTTTTGCCCCTCTTCTAATGTGACATTAACAATTACCCCATCTATAAAATGAGGATTGAGGCCGTGAGCCCCACAAGGGACAGGGACTGCGTCCACACTGACTGTGTCCAACCCCTGTGCTTAGAACAGTGCCTGGCACATAGTAAGTGCTTAATAAGCACCACAATTCTTCTTCTTCTTATTACTAAGCCACCTGGATAGAACGTGTTTGAGTTAGGTCAACACAGGCTAAAGAGCAGAACAAGGTTGATGAGAAGAACAGGTGAACTGGGTCAAGATCCCTATATCTGACCCTTCCCTGACCTGTGAGTTAGAGCCTGTTGTGGGCAGGGATTGTCCCTGTTGCTGAATTGTACTTCCCAAGCTCTTAGTAGAGTCCTCTGCACACAGTAATCGCTAAATCAATTGAATGAATAAATGAATGAACAGGCCCTTTGGTAGAAAACAGAGTCGACAGCCAGATTTAACCTTGAAAATTACTCTCAGAAAAGAGAATCCCTGGGTTGGAGGAGGGAGTCGGAGAACTGGGGACTTTGTCTGACCTCCCTCTCAGTTTTACGCTACCTCACTAGACTTACGGAAACACACAAGTCTTACTGTACCGCACCAGTATTAAAGTATGCCGCCGTTCTTTGTGTTGCTTTGTGTTTTTGCGCCTTTACAGAGCTGTATTTAATGAAGTAAAATAATGCTTCAAAGAAGACTTGATGCAAGTCAATGCTACAGGAATTTGTATCAAAAAGGTACGGTACCATTCTTTGTGTTGCTTTGTGTTTTCGCACCTTTACAGAGCTGTATTTAATGAGGTAAAATAATGTTACAATAAAGTCCTAATGCAAGTCAATAAAACAGGAATTTGTATCAAAAAATATCAGTCACAGTAACATCTTCAAAGCCACCAACCCATTAATTCCTGTTGAATCAAAGGTTTCTATAACACAATTTTTCCAGAACACGAGCTTCTCCAGGAACAAGACTATAGAATGATAAGACTAATAATGATAATTAGAATAATAATATTGTTAATTGCTTAGTAATGATGCTAATGATAATAATGGTATTTGTTAAGTACTTACTATGTGCCAAGCACTCTTCTAAGCACTGGACTAGATACAAGGTACTCAGGTTGACCCACGTGGGGCTCGCAGTCTTAATCCCCTTTTTACAGATGAGGTAACTGAGGCACAGAGAAGTTAAGTGACTTGCCCAAAGTCACAGAGCTGATAAGTGGTGGAGCTGGGATTAGAACCCAAGCCCTCCGACTCACAAGCCCATGCTCTTTCCACCAAGCCACGCTGCTTCTCTATGTGCCAAACACTGTACCGAGTGCTGAGGTAGATACAAGATAATCAGGTCCCACATGGGGTTCGCAGTCTAAGAAGGAGGGAGAACAGGTATTGAATTCCCACTTTGCAGATGAAAGAATTGAGGCACAGAGAAGTTAAGTGACTCATTAGCCCAAGGATACAGAGTAGAGTCAGGATTAGAACTCTGGTCTTCTGACTCCCATGCCCGTGCTCTTTCACTAGGCCACACTGACATTTTAACGGAACTAGGGGTATGAGCTTTGGAACATCATCCATTATGCATTTTATTTCTAGTAAAAAGGCTTATATATAAGAACGGTGTATTTAAAAATACTAAGTCCCCTTTACAAAACCGCAGATGTGGGCTTCAGCCAGTGAATTTGGTTATCACTTAGTCATTTTATTCAGAAAATGCACAATTTCTTTGTTGATAGGTTATTGTTTTTCCTGTCCAGTCTTTTCATGCTTTCTCTTTCATTATCTTGGTCCTGTTGAGCCTAAAAAAATATTTCCTGTTTTGCTCCCGAGATTATTACTTCAAGGAGGAAGTGTGGTCTTCTGGCAAGAACATGAGTCTGGAGGTCAAGAGAGTTTGGTTCTTGTTCTGATTCTGCCTCTGATCTACTGGGTGACCTTGGGCAAATTCCTAACTTCTTGGTGCCTTTAATTCCTCATCTGTAGGATGGGAATAATGATACCTGCCTCTTCTTACTCACAGGGCTGTTGTGAGGAAAACAACAGTATTCATTTGAACCTACTTGTGAGAAATAAAATGCCAAGCAAATTCAAGATCTTATTATTATCTTCAAGTAGGAAACTGATTAAGATTGGCCTGAACCCAACACTAACACGTCAGGCTGAGATAGGGTTGTTTACATTTTTCTTCATCCTAATTCCAGGACCTTGACTATCAACCTTTAAAATGCTATTTCCAATCCTAAGCATTAGACCTTTTTAGTGTACGTAACAGGAACAGAGATTTTATATATAAGTAGATGACCGTTTGCTATCAGGACTGATTTCTCTGTGCAAAAGGATATTTTTGATGACAAAATAATACTTCTTTACTCCCCCGCTAGCCCAGTTAAATGGAAATTGTTTCGTTGCCACATAATTTAGTGTAAAAAGCTTACAGAGTCAGCAAAGAACTATAATTCGCTGCACATGAAAGCCATCCAATGGCGTAAATGCTCGGCTGTTTTCCAAAGGGAGCCCGGCTAGGAGATCTTGATGGCGAAGAGGTATCCAGTAATTTTCACAAGCGGTTTTCCCGTCATTTTTTGGAAGATGGTGTGACCTTAAGTGCACTTGACTGTGACCTTGGGCAAGCCACTTTACTTCTCTGGGCCTCAGTTGCTTCATCTGTAAAATGGGGATTAAGACTGTGAGCCCCATGAGGGACAAACTAATTATCTTGTATCTATCCTAGCGCTTAAAACAGTGTGTGGCACATAGTGAGCGCTTAACAACTACCATTTTCATTATTATTATTATGCTACTTCTCTCGTTGCTCTTCTCTCACCACAACCCAGAAAACACACCTGGCTCCTTCAGCCCCAACCTACTTTCTCTGCCTCAGTCTCGTCTCTCTGCCGGCTCCTTGCTCACACCTTCTCTCCTGAAACTCTGTCCTCCTTCGTACCCGACGGGTCGCCATTCTCTCCACTGTCAAAGCTCTAGTAAAACCATTTTCACTTTAGGAAAGCCTTTCCTGAGCAACCCCTATTTTCTTCATCATCTGTGACGAATCCTTCATCTCCCCATCCTCTCCCCACTTCTTAGGTACTTCAATTCGTACCATGGAAGCCATGATCTGGTCGTGAGCTTGTGGAGAAGGTCTTTTTAGCAAAGCAGTGATGTCTACTCTACAGTGGTGCTGGCCACATCATTTGATTAAAAAATTAAGTGAAGTTCAATCACCACTCCTCCCACCCCACTTCTTGCATCCTGGAGCGTGGCTTAGTGGAAAGAGCCCGGGCTTGGGAGTCGGAGGTCATGGGTTCTAATCCTGGCTCCGTCACTGGTCAGCTGTGTGACTTTGGGCGAATCACTTAACTTCTCTGGGCCTCAGTTACCTCATCTGTGAAATGGGGCTGAAGAATGTAAAGTGAGATGAGCCCCACGTGGGACAACCCGATTACCTTATATCTACCCCAGCGCTTTGAACAGTGCTTGGCCCATAGTAAGCGCTTAACAAACTCCATCATCGTCATTATTATTCTTATTATCTCCAGAGAAAACACCTCCACACCCGTTTCTTTGTATCATTAGAAGTAATGAAATTCAGCAGATCACAAAGACACAGATCATCAAATACAAAGACATAAAACCAGCAGCGTTCTTTTATTCGGATTAGAAATCCTATCCATGTATTTACACTTCCACACGACTGTGTGTTATTTAGTGTGCACCTCGAAGGTTAAAAGCATTTCCATATTCTCTGCTATCAAATTAAATTAGCAGATAATAATTGACTCAGTTGTTTTCATCTTAATTTAATTTCCCCAGTTTTTCAATCCCACCTGCTTCTGAAAATAGATACAGCATTATACTTAAGATAGCAGAACTGTGCTTTTCAACATCAATTTAATCTGAAGCCCCAACAGGCTGAGCTTTCACCTGATGAATGAACAAATCAATCAGCGGTATTTACTATGTGCAGAGCACTGCACGAAATGCTTGAGAGAGTAATAAATTGTCACTATGGTTTTAGATACCTGGATAAAGATCCTTGCTATAATGTCTTATTCTCATAAGAAAATTTTTGGAATTGTTAAAAGTGGAATTTCATGTTTGGATGATCAAATATGATTTCCTTATAATTGAATTTCCTTAAGAGACAGCCACTGGTGTCTTTTTGGCCGATAGAAATACAATATCTTCATTATGTAGTTCATTACGCTAACGGTTAAGCTCACATCTAGGCAGCTGATACACAGATATTCAAGCACCTCACTTGATTCTGATGAAAGGCTTTTCCCTCTCAAGCAGAAAATAATAATAATAATAATAATAATGTTGGTATTTGTTAAGCGCTTACTATGTGCCGAGCACTGTTCTAAGCGCTGGGGTAGACATAGGGGAATCAGGTTGTCCCACGTGGGGCTCACAGTCTTAATCCCCATTTTACAGATGAGGGAACTGAGGCACGGAGAAGTTAAGTGACTTGCCCACAGTCACACAGCCGACAAGTGGCAGAGCTGGGATTCGAACTCATGAGCCCTGACTCCAAAGCCCGCGCTCTTTCCACTGAGCCACGCTGCTTCTCCAGAAAATGTGAAAATGTGATTCTGAAAGACATTACCCTGTATTTGCTAATCTGATTAGAGATCTGCATTAGGAAAGGATTCTCAAGGTTATTCTGAATATTGATGGTTTACAGATGACACAGAAGGAGTATCAATAATGCAATTCTTTAAATGCTAAAATGTCAAAATAATTCAAACCACAGAAAATATATAAGTAACAAATTATAAATAAGAATATATATAAAAATAATACTCTGGAATATATAATAAAATTAACTAAAACATATGTATTTTTAAAACCCTTCTCACATGAATGAAACCTATACAGTTCAGTGCTGGAAAGATAATAATAATTATGGTATTTGTTAAGCACTTACCTTGTGCCAGGCACTGTACTGAGCGCTAGAAGAGAAAACGAAATATTCATATCTATGAGATGAAAGCGAACCCTCATCAAAATGGGTCCAAATGCATTTTATTAAGAGATCATTTTGGCATTTAAAGATATCTCTAGTAATCTATCTGTGATATAAAGTTGGCAAGACGTGATAACCTGAGTTTGCTGTAGTAGTTAGATTGCTTTTTTTGCCAAAAAAATGTCAGACTTTTACATGGTAGCATTTCAATTTATCAACAGTATTATAGATGAAATGAAAACTCAGGATTTTGGGAAATCCCTCTTTCCATTCCCATTACAGTTTTTGAGGTTTGATTTAACACAGTTGCTATTTCTGGCATTCTTGCCTTTTGAATTCAGACCCACGGACATTACTTTTCAAAATTCTTCAGATCTAAGTGCAAAAGATCTTATGCAGGCTCAATGTGAGGGAAGTTTCACTTTGCCTCAGCTGATTTTTAGGGCAAAAAAAATTCAACCTAGGAAGCATCAGTAGTATTTCTGTATTTGGACAAAAGGTTTTAGTTGAGCAGTTAGGATGTTTAACAAAATACATATAGCTTTAAAAATCAGAAGTCCTTCGTGAATATTATCTGAATTTTTAAGTGTTGAAATCTTGAGATGCAGCCTTGCTAAAAATAAGGAAATTCCTCTATCAAATGAAAAAGCCCTAACTCAGAGCCTGTAAAATGTATTATTCAATTTCTCAATACTGAACTCAACAACTTTTCGTAGCAGTCATATGGTACCTTGTGTTGCCAAAAACTGGAGGCTTGAAAAAAAATCACATCTTTTCTTTTTCACACAAAGTCTGTATTTTCAGGGGTGATCCGATTCTAGTTAAAATATAACTGTTATTATGGTAATGTCCTATTCTACAGGGTTATTTTATTGCAGTCGAAGTTAGTGGTAAGAGTTGAAATAGGCTTATCTGACTCCAGACGAAAGAGGATTGAATTCAATAAAAAGATGGAAAGCAAGAAAAAGCTAAATATCTGAAGAGACTCATTTATGGGGAAAGAGGGTAGGATATTAGGTGATACATACCTAAAATATTGAAAAGATATCGATATCAGGGAGGATAAATAATTACCAGAAGTAATTATTCAGCAGTAAAAGTAATTACTTCTGAGAAAACTTGGACAAATCACTTAACTTCTTTGTGCCTCAGTTTCCTCAGCGTGTAAAATTGGGAGATCCGATACCCGTTCTCCTTCCTGCTTAGACTGTGAGTCCCATGTGGGACAGGGTTGACTATCTTCACCTACCCCATTGTTTGGGACACAGTAAGCACATAACAAAAACCATCATCATTATTATTATTATTATTGCCTTAGCATGGTGGTCCCAAATAGGAGATTTAGAATGAAATGAAAGTAGTGAGGAGAAAACAAATCCTAGTCGGGCAATCTCAGTGAAGGCAATACAGTGCTCTCCCAAGTTAAGTGCTTAGTAAATACTATGCAACGAAGCACCTACTTCAATTTTAATCTGATTAATTTTGTCCATTTCTAAGGAAAATCTTAGGAAACGCCTTGCTTCCTTGTCACTAACGTGTAGAGGAAATCTAACGAGAGAATTCCTGGGCATCAATTCTCTACAACCTTGCAGCGAAACACTCTGAGGAAAATACCTTCACTTGTCATTTCTACTATGTTCAATCAATCATTCAACCATATTTATTGAGCACTTACTGTGTGCAGAACACTGTACTAAGCGTTTGGAAAGTACAATCTGGCAACAGACTGAGACAATCCCTACCCAACAACGGGCTCACAGTCTAGAAGGGGGAGAAACCTTGTTTCGTGAGTGCTCACTTAATATAACATCTTGCCAGATGATTGTCATACGTCTGCCCTTTGTTAAAGGTTTTTAAGTTCAATTATTACTATTATTCTTGTTAACAACAATAATAATCATAACAATGATGATAATCGTATATATTTGTTAAGCATTTACTATTTGCCAGGTACCGGGTACCTGTCCCTGTTCCACATTAGTGCCACAGTCTGAGAGATAGAAAGAGAGGTGTCTTACCTCCATTTTACAGATGATGAAACTGAGGCACAGAGAGGTTAAGCAAATTTCCCAAAGTCACAGAGGAGGTGCATGTCGTGCTCTGCATTCATTTATTGAGCATTCGGTAAATAACACTGATCGATGGTGGAGCTGAGATTAGTCCTATGTTCCAGCCTCGAGGTCACACTACTTCTCAATTTTCTTCACAAGGTTTTCTTCGGACAAGGTTAACGTGATTCTGAAGGGAAGATGGAAGAGCTTGAAGAACTATCCAATAAAATGATATTCTTATGAATAAACGATAGGCATATCAATGTAAAGTCGGTCTTGGTCTGGGAATCATCGGGAATTATTACTGTTTTTAAGACAGGAAGCAAGTTCCTTGGGTCACCCAAAAATGTCCGGGTGCGATCACTCTTCCCTTCAGATTGGGGCTTTTAATAAATGCAATGATTAAATAATTAATCAACTGTGGCCCAGGCAGACATCAGGATAAATGTCATCTCTGTTAGAATTTAGAGCGTAAGCTCTCTGTGGGCAGGGAACTTGTCACTCTGTTATTCTGTCTTTTCCAGTCATGTAATACAGTGTGCCCCATTACGTGGGTATACAATAAATTCAACCGGCAGATCTAAACGACGCCCATTGATACGACTAGAGGATAGTGGGAAAAGGTTAAAATGAAGAAAAAAAGGACAGGAAAAAGAGAAAGAGGAGGAAAGTTTATCCATTAGGTGGAGGGCTGGTAGAAATTGCCTCAGTTGCCACTCGGTGGCACTGGTGCCATAAATTATCGGCATTTTGACTAGTCCAGACTTTAAACTGCACAATAACTTCTAGGATCCCGATATGGTGCCTTTATTTTTGGATTTTGGAGCCGACACCGAGAGAGACGATATAGAAAATGTTCCCTGCTTGGCATAGGGAGTAGCACGATCTGGTAACTTAAATTTCAGTGTTACCATTTTGTGATTTATCTTTGGCCGTCATTTCTTTTAGGAGCCAATGCGCTTATAAAGTTCCGGGGTAGAATGGTTGAAAGCAGCTTTCTTTAAATAATATTCCTTGAGGGCCATGGGGAATGGAGAGTGAATGTCACCTCTCCTCGACAGTAAGGCGAGCATCCCTATTATCTGGAATGAATTTATAGAAGCATAGGTGATTACGCTATTTTCAAAGATGGCACTGCTGACCGTGAGATTCTCTCCATACAGAGGGATAAGGATGAAAGAAACAATCCCCAGCAAACACTCCCATCTGCATATATAATCCCCAGCTAACTACACGATGAGCTTGCCTCGGTCTTTGAGGCAGCCCCTTGGTATCCCAAAGAATGGAGAACAGTAATGAAAGTATTAGGAAAAAAGGAGCAGATAGAATCAATACTAACAAGAAACGTCAATACGATTAGAAGCGTAAACGTCATCTCCGTTAGAATTTAAGCTCCTCCTTTAGGGTGTAAGCTCTCTGTGGGCAGGGAACTTGTCACTTTCTTATTCTGTATTTTCCAATCGTGTACTGCGTAGGCCCCATTAAGTGGGTATACAATCAATTCAACCAGTACTGATATTATTAATATCCAAATGGACCTCCAGACAATGAAACTGTTTATTGGCATGGGGGACGGAGAGAAGTTTGAGATACAACATTTACTTTAGAGGAGAGTCTGATCTGTTGGGGAAGATGTGGCAAGTGGCCAAAACGAGGGTGTGGAAGGATGGATAGATAAAAAAAAATAAAAAATTAAGATTTAATTTAAATGAAATTTAAAAAATAAATAAATTTCCCGGCTAAGCCCTCTTTTCTTTGGCTCCCTCTTCCTTCTGGTCATCTATGTACTTGGATCTGAGACCTTAGGGCAGTTGCTGTCCCCCCCCCAACCTCAACCCCATTATATATTATAAATTATATTAATGTCTGTCTCTCTATACTGCAAGCTCTTTTTATGGGATTTGTTAAGCGCTTACTATGTGCCAGGCACTGTACTAAGCGCTGGGGTAGATACAAGCTAATCAGGATGGGCAGAGTCCCTGTCTCGCATGGGGCTTCCATCATAATCCCCAGTCTACAGATGAGGTAAGTTAGGCACAGAGAAGTCAAGTGACTTACCCGAGGTCACCCAGCATGCCTGGAAGTCAGAAAGTCTTGGGTTCTAATATCGACTCCACCACTTGTCTGCTGTGTGACCTTGGGCAAGTCATTTAACTTCTCTGGGCCTCAGTTACCTCATCTGTAAAATGGGGATTGAAACTGAAGTCCCACATGGGATAGGGACTGTGTCCAACCCAATTTGCTTTTATCCACCCCAGTGCTTAGTACAGTGTCGAGCACACGGTAAGAGTTTAAAAAATGCCATGACTTTTTTTTTCTGTCCTAATCCTCCTCTACCTTTTGACTACCTTTAATATTCCTTTCTTCTGGAAACATTGTCCTCTGTTGATTTTTCTGAATCTTTTCTCCTCTCTCTCTTCTGGAGGCTCCTTCTCCGTTTCTGTCTCTTTCTCCAGCTCTTCCTCTTCTTCCCACCCCTTCTACTTTCGGTCGCCTCTCCTGTCACTCAAAATCACTCCTTTGGGGAGTTCATCCCCTCCTATAGCTTCAACTCTTGCCAATTATTTCCTCTTGCCTTCCTCCTCCTCTAAATGGATGTCACCCTGGCAAATCAAGCTCAATCTATTTGTATTTGTTGTACTTATTGAGCTCTTACCCTGTGCCAAGTACTTTTCTAAGTACTGGGGTAGATTCAAGTTAATCAGGTCTGACAGTCCCTGGCCCATATGGGCCTCACAGACTAGGTCACGTATCCCAAACTGAGCTCATAATCCACCCCAAATCTTCTCCTCACCCTCTTTTTCCCACTATACTTGACAACACCACAACTTTGGCATTATCTTTGACTCCTCCCTCCTTGACTCCTCCCTCTCTCTCAATTCATTCAATCGTATTTATTGAGCCCTCACTGTGTGCAGAACACTATACTAAACACTTGGAAAGAACGATACAGCAATAAAGAGAGACAATCCCTGCCCAAAATGGGTTTACGGTCTAGATTCAGCCTGTGGCAAAATCAATCAATCAGTGGTATTTATTGAACACATACTGTGTGCAGAGCACTGTACTGATTGCTGGGGTAGATGCAAGAAAATCAGACCAGGCACAGGCCCTGTCCCACATGGGGTTCACAGACTAAGAGGGCGGGAGAATGAACATTTCATCCCCATTTTGCCGATGACGAAACTGTTACACGGTGAAGTTAGGTGACTTGCCCAAAGTCACCCAGCAGACAAGAGGCAGAGCCAGGATTAGAACCCCGTACGCTTTCCGTTAGGCCGGGCTGTTGTTCCGAATATTAGTTTATTAATTTTATCTCGGGTCTGTCTGAGGGAGTGGATAGGTTGGAAAAAAATAGGGGACTAGTCTCTTATACCTAGATTTGATGGATTTATATGGACATTCGGCATTCATGAGAGATTTAATTGTTTTTGGAGATTTATAAGCTCAGAAAGTATTCTAAACATTTTGGTGTGGTGTATCTAGAAATGCTGATGTCATCTTTTCTCAGCATGAGAAGGCCCAAGTTTGCAAACTGACTGGGCAGAAACTCAATTAGAGCATAGAGAGTATTTATTCTGAAGCATAAGGTCCCTGATGGAGGCACATTTTAGATTATTTATTTGAGCTATTTGTGAGGATTTGTTATTAGACTCAGAGATTTCTGAGCCTGGAGAATTCTTGCTAATAAACGCTGAATGTGGAACAGAATGACCAGGCTGAATGTGATCGGAATTCGGTTGGGAGCTCTAAGGAAACTTGGTGAACGTAATATCAATAATGATGATATTTGTCAAATGCTTACTAAGTGCCAGGCACTCTACTAAGTTCTGGGGTAGTTAGAAGCAGATTGGGTTGGACACAGTGTCCTGTCCCACGTGGGGCTCACGGCCTCCATCCCCATTTTACAGATGAGGTAACTGAGGCCCGGAAAGGTGAAGTGACTTGCCCGAGGACACACAGAAGACGTGTTTAACAGATACCATAAAAAAGGATCGAATGGAGTCTGTTCGGGGACGTGGCAAGGCGTCGTGGATAGTGTAAGGGCCTGGCGATCAGAAGGTCATGGGTTCTAATGGGAAGGTCATGGGAAGCAGCGCGGCTCGGTGGAAAGAGCCTGGGCTTCGGAGTCAGAGGTCATGAGTTCCACTCCCGGCTCTGCCACTTGGCAGCTGTGTGACTGTGGGCACGTCACAACTTCCCTGTGCCTCAGTTACCTCATCTGTAAAATGGGGATTAACTGTGAGCCTCACGTGGGGCAACCTGAATACCCTGTATCTACCCCAGTGCTTAGAACAGTGCTCTGCACGTAGTAAGCGCTTAACAAATGCCAACATTATTATTATTATTATTATTATTAATCCCAGATCCACCACTTATCCGCTGTGCAACCTTGGGCAGTCACTTCACTTCCCTCTGCCTGTTACCTCTTCTGTAAAATGGGGATTGAGATTGTGAGTCCCACTTGGGCCAGGGACCGTGTCCAACCCAGTTTGCTTACTGGGATTAGAACCCCCAACCTTCTGACTCCCAGGCCTGAACTCACTTGAAAAGGGTTGCAAGAGAAGACCCAGATTGAAATCACAAATGCAGAAACAGTGTGACTTAGTGGATAGAGCACAGGTTTGGGAATCAGAAGGACCTGGGTTCTAACCCTGGCTCCACCCCTTGTCTGCTCTGAGACCTTGGGCAAGTCACTTCACTTTTCTGCGCCTCAGTTTCCTCATCGATAAAATGGGGATTAAAACTGTGAGCCCTGTGTGGGACAGAGACTGTGTCCACCCTGATAAGCTCATATCTCCTACAGAGCTTAGTACAGTATCTGGCACATAATAAGCCCTTAACAGATACCATAAAAAGTGCAGAAATAATTTGAAAAACAGACAACCTGAAGAGCAGGCTCATATTGCTGGTTTAACTCTTCCCATAAAGGCTGACTAGTTGGTGAAGATGCTCCTTCCCAAGAGTTCATTCATTCAATAGTATTTATTGAGCGTTTATTATGTGCAGAGCACTGTACTAAGCACTTGGAATGTACATATCGGTAACAGATAGAATCAGTCCCTGCCCTTTGACGGGCTCACGGTCTAATCGGGGGAGAAGGACGGACGAGAACAATGGCAATAAATAGAATCGAAGGGAAGAACATCTCATTAAAACAATAGCAAATAAATAGAATTAAGGTGATGTACATCTCATTAACAAAATAGATAAGGTAATGAAGATATATACAGTTGAGCGGACGAGTACGGTGCTGAGGGGATGGGACGGGAGGGGGGAGGAGCAGAGGGAAAGCGGGGAGAGCTAAAGAACCTTAGTCTCTAAGCAAGGGCAATTTTACTCTACAGCTTTCACAAGGAAAGCTAAGATTTAAACTATAAAACCCTAAAGAAAGTCACCAACACTTACTTCTATTTTCCTATAGGTACTGATTCATCTCCCCTTTCGGGGTCACGCTTGGAGAGTTTCCAGTACTCCACCCGTCTCGACTACGGGAGGGAGAGTCAAGCAGAGGCCTACCCATTCCATTCCTAGTTTGGGTAGTGGCTAGCGAGCGGAAGGCCATCTGCTACTAGTCAAAACTCACCCGTGCTGGGCAGCAGCGGCACGGGAGAGAGTCGAGGGTGGAGACTCGAGTTTCCCGCGCGGAAGGAAGCACCGGTAAACCACCCCCGTATTTTTACCAAGAAAGCTCTATGGATCTTACCAGAACGATTGCAAGTTTTCCGGGAGAGATACGTCCATGACGTCGCTATGGTTCGGAGACGACTCGACGGCATACGACAAGACTGGACTGATTCATCATCGTCGTGATCATCATCGCTAATGGTAGTCATTGAGCGCTTACTATGAGCAGAGCACTGTACTAAATGCTTGGGAGAACACCACGTGAGAGTTGGCAGACATGTTCCCTACCCACAGTGAGTTTATAGTCTGGAGAGAGCAAAGAGAAAAAGGAGAGATCTCCAGCTCTGTCAACCGAGTGACCTTATTCCAAGTGATCCCACGTGGCTCAGTGGAAAGAGCCCGGGCTTGGGAGTCAGAGGTCATGGGTTCGAATTCCGGCTCGGCCGCTTGTCAGCTGTTTGACTTTGGGCAAGTCACTTCACTTCTCGGTGCCTCAGTTCCCTCATCTGTAAAATGGGGATGAAGACTGGGAGCCCCACGTGGGAAACCTGATTCCCCTGTGTCTACCCCAGCGCTTAGAACAGTGCTCGGCACATAGTAAGCGCTTAACAGATACCAACATTATTATTATTATTCTTCCCCTGGGAAAAGAGGGCACATAATCCTGTCTCTACCCCTCCACAAGAACTCTGAGAACTTGACTCTCCCCTTTAATTTTGTGAAATGCAGTGAGTCAGCCCCCTCACTTCTTAGGAAATGTAGTTTCTCCTTTCCTCCTCTGCAACTGCCTTGCCAAGTTTCAACCAGCCCCTTGAATGGATATTTTGAAATCACTGAGGAGAGGCCAACGTAGCCTAACTTTGTACATTTAAGTTTTAATGTATAGAACCTCTTGGCTCTTCCTTCTGAGTAAATCCCTCAGGAAATCCCGGGCTCTGGATAATTTTAGGGATTTATGTGTGAGGCAATACATATGTCCTGCAAAACACTTAAATCCCACTCCCTCCTTCGTAGACTTGCGAGTGCCATAGGGAGAGGGCCTGTGTCCAACCTGACTGTATTATATGTACCCCAGCGCTTAGCACAGTGCTTGGCATAAAGTAAGTGCTTAACAGACGCCATCGAAGAAGCGGTCAAAAACCGTTTGCGTCTTGATGAAGTGGTTAAAACCCGCTTCACCTTCCAAGGTGTTCACGGAGACTCTGCAGAGAACCAAAGTGGCACAAGGAGAAATCACTTGGATTTCACAGAATAACTTAAGTCTGTGCCAGCACAGAGTGTTAAAATAAAAGCTGTTAGGAGTGAGGCTTAGTGAAAAAAGCAACCCAGTCAAAATCAAGCTATTCTGAAGGTGCCTTGAGGTTAAAAGAGCTTTGGATTTTCCCTGCAACACCTTAGTGTTGAAACTATGGAGCTAATCCTCAATATAAAATCCAGAATATTCTTGAAAACATTGCCTTAGAAACTGCGGCATAAGAATACTGTGGTTGGAGAAAAGCAGAATATGGTAAAGAGAAACTCTGTGTTCAGCCACAGTATTAAATTAATTCAGAGACACAAAAAGTTATATCATGGGGCACTGCTCTAGCAGCAGCTCTTAAATATGGTGACATCTCAGTGACATTTTGAGGATAATAGAGATACTCTGAAGGATTTTCACCCACTTGGAGAAGTAATAATAATAATAATGATGTTGGTATTTGTTAAGCGCTTACTATATGCAGAGCATTCTTCTAAGCGCTGGGGTAGATACAGGGGAATCAGGTTGTCCCAAGTGGGGCTCACAGTCTTCACCCCCATTTTACAGATGAGGTAACTGAGGCCCAGAGAAGTGAAGGGACTTGCCCACAGTCACACAGCTGACGGGTGGCAGAGCTGGGATTCGAACCCACGATCTCTGACTCCCAAGCCCGTGCTCTTTCCACTGAGCGACGCAGAGTAGGCATAAGGCGCTGCAGACATGAGGCCGGCTTTCCTGACACAAGTCAGACGAGACCGTAGTCCAACAGTCCAAAACAGTGGAAATTTCTGGCGTTCATTTATTAAATGGGACCTAGGAAATATTCGTGGCAGGCAGAGCACTTTCCTGGGCACTGTGTGAGGTTATGAAAGAGGGGTCAAGGCACGGGGAGGACGGAGTTCGGGTGGGAAGATGAAGAGTTCTGTTTTGGACACATTAAGCTTCGGGTGAGATGTCTCGAAGGCGGGAGGAGATGTGAAACTGCAAAGAGGGAGAGGGATCAGGGCTGGAGATGTAGATTTGGGTGTCATCCACCTAGAGACGGTAGTTGAAGCCGTGGGAGCGAATGAGTTCTCCGAGGGAGTGGGTGGAGATGGAGAATAGAAGGGGACCCAGAACTGAACCTTGAGGGAACCCCACAGCCGTAGTGGGGAGACTGAGAATGAGTGGCCAGAGAGTGAGGAGGAGGAGAACACGGCTATTGTTTTCCCTCCTTTTTTATGGTAAGTGTTAAGCACTTATCCTGTGCCGGGCACTGAACTGAATGCTGAGGTAGATCCGAGATAATCAGGTTGGCCACAGCACTCTGTCCCACGTGGGGCTCACAGTCTAAATTGGGGGAGGATGATTAAATCTCCATTTCATAGCTGAGGTAACTGAGGCACAGAGAAGTGAAGTGACTCTCCCAAGGTCCCAGAGCAGGGAGGTGGCAGAGACGGATTGGAACCCAGGTCCTCTGGCTCCCAGGCCTGGGCTCTTTTCATAATGTCAGCTGTCTATGACTTTGGAAGCAGCATGGCCTAATGGCAAGGGCATGGGCTTGGGAGTCAGACGATACGCGTTCTAAATCTGGCTGTGCCACTTATCTGTTGTGTGACCTTGGGCAAGCCACTTAGCTTCTCTGGGCCTCCGTTTTCCTCATCTGTAAAATGGGGATTAAAACTTTGTGCCCCATGTGGGACAGGGACTGTCTCCAACCTGATTAATTTGCATCTACCCCAGGGCTGAGAACAGTGCTTGACACATAATAAGGGCTTAACAAATACCATTATCATTAGGGAACTGCCCTTGAAGTACTCTGCTTGTGTTTTTCCCCAGCCTCCAGTAGAGCGCTTGGCCCAAAATGCCCCAAAATTTAATAAACAGTCAACAGTAATAAACTAATGAGTAAGGAATGCAACTGGTTAGAGAATATAGCTCTATTTTATCTCAGGGAACAACTTAGTTGTTCCAGGAATGCACCTGGAACTGAACAAGAACTGAAAGGAAAGCTTCTCTTGTCTTATGCTGTCGAGTCGTCTCTGATCCACAGCGACGCCATGGACACATAATAGTAATAATAATGGTGGCATCTGTTAAGCGCTTACTATGTGCAAAGCGCTGTTCTAAGCGCTGGGGGGATACAGGGTGATCAGATTGTCCCACGTGGGGCTCACAGTTCTAATCCCCATTTTTACAGATGAGGTATCTGAGGCACAGAGAAGTTAAGTGACTTGCCCAAAGTCACACAGCTAGCAAGCGGCAGAGCTGGGCTTCGAACCCATGACCTCTGACTCCCAAGCCCAGGCCACACATCTCTTCCGGAACGCCCCGCCTCCGTCTGCGGTCGTTCTGGTAGAATTTTCTTGTCTCCTTCTGCGCAGTGAATTTGAGTCTCCACCCTTGACCGCCTCCCGTGCCGTTGCTGCCCGGCACGGGGGAGTTTCAACGTGTAGCGATCGCCTTCCTCCCGCTAGCCACCGGCCAAGCTAGAAGTGGAGTGGACAGGCCTCTGCTTGACTCCCTCCCGTAATCGAGACTGGTAGAGGACTGGAAACTCTCCGGGGGCGATCCTGAGAGGGGTGAAAGGAAAGCTACTCCCTTTGAAATGTGATGAAAGGTAAAACTTCCTATGACTTTGAATATCCGCGTAAATCACCGCATGACTTCCAACGGCGTAGATATCTGGCAAGTGACAAGCTGAAACTGATGACAGTTGGATACAGAGGGCAGAATCGATAAATAGGGAATCACTAAGGACATCATTGGCATATTTCTCTAGGTTGAGGACAAGGGCAGTGTCTACCAGAAGCAGAGGAGCTCAGTGGAAAGAGCCCGGGCTTGGGAATCAGAGGTCGTGGGTTCTAATCCCACCTCCGCCACTTTCTGGCTGTGTGACTTTGAGCCAGTCACTTCGCTTCTCTGTGCCTCAGTTGCCTCATCTGGAAAATGGCGATGAAGACTGTGAGTCCCACGTGGGACAACCTGATTATCTGGTATCTCCCCCAGCGCTTAAGCCAGTGCTTAGCACATAGGAGGCGCTTAACAAATATCATTATTATTATATCAATTCTATTTTACTGTACTTCCCCAAAGCATCGAGTACAGCGCTCTGCACACAGTGAGCGCCCGATGGATCCCGCAGATTGGTTGGTTTGGAGAACTGCTGAGTCACTGCCTCATTTGATCCAGCAAGATCAAAAAGATTTCAGTGGATTCCTGAGGTGATGGATTTTGCAGAATTCAATTCAGGAATAAATGTGGTTTTCTTATGACTTCTCAAAGTCCTTTGGGTACTAAGCACTGGGGAAATGTGTATCGCTACTGAGTCAAACAAGGTTATTGGCAGTTATTGGTTATTGGCTACTCCTAATGTAATAATCATTACGGTATTTATTAAGTGCTTACTATGTGCCAAGCACTATTCGAAGATAACTATTAATAACGATAATAATAATAATAATAATAATGATGTTGGTATTTGTTAAGCGCTTACTATGTGCAGAGCACTGTTCTAAGAGCTGGGGTAGATACAGGGTGATCAGGTTGTCCCACGTGAGGCTCACAGTCTTCATCCCCATTTTACAGATGAGGGAACTGAGGCACAAAGAAGTTAAGTGACTTGCCCACAGTCACACACCTGACAAGCGGCAGAGCGGGGATTCGAACCCATGACCTCTGACTCCCAAGCCCGGGCTCTTTCCACTGAACCATGCTGCCTACTACTGTTTGTTCATTCATATATATATCTGTATTTATTTACTTATAATAATGCCTGTCTCTCCCACTAGACTGCGAGCTGCTTATGGGCAAGCAGGCTTCTGTTGTTATATTCTACTCTACCAATAATGACAATGATAATTTTGGTATTTGTTAAGTGCTTACTATGTGCCGAGCACTGTTCTAAGCACTGGGCTAATCAGGTTGTCCCATATGGGGCTCCCAGTCTTAATCTCCATTTTTCAGACTGAGGCACCGAGAAGTTAAGTGACTTGCCCAAGGTCGCACAGCTGACGAGTGGTGGAGCCTGGATTAGAACCCATGACTTCTGCCTCCTAAGCCCGTGCTCTTTCCACTAACCACGCAGCTCCCCAAGCGCTTAGTGCAGTGCTTTGCACACAGTAAGCACTCAGTAAATACGATTGAATGAATGAACGAATCCCGACTCTGCCCCCGGCACCTGTGTGACTGTGGGCAAGTCCCTTCATTTCTCTGGGCCTCAGTTACCTGATCTGTAAAATGGGGATTAAGATTATGAGCCTCACTTGGGACAACCTGATTACCCTGTATCTACCCCAGCGCTTAGAACAGTGCTCGGCGCATAGTAAGCGCTTAAGAAATACCAACATTATTATCATGAATCGATTCATTAAATTACACCGATCGAGTAGACTGGGCGACAGAGAACGGGATGTGGGACCAAGAGCATTCAAACGATAATAATGATAATGAGAATAATTGTGTTATTTATTAAGGACTCATTATATGCCAAGCACAAGGGTAGGTATAATGCAGTCAGGTCAAACACAGTCCTTGTTCCACATAGAACTCACAGTTTAAGTACATGGGGGAACAGAGGGTGAATCCCATCTCACAGATGAGGAAACCGAGGCACAGAGAAGTGAAATGACTTGCCCGAGGTCACACAGCAGACAAAAAGCAGAGCTGGGATTAGAACCCACGTTCTTCTGACTTCCAGGCCCTTACATTTCCACCAGGCCTCAGAGTACATAGCGGACAAGACAGAGACAATGTATTCTTTATTGAGAAAATCAGTTATCATTTAAGGGGGACGAATAAATTGTCCTTCAAGCTCTCCTCCAAGAGGCCTTCTCTGATTAAGCCCTCTTTTCCCCAGTTCCCTCTCCCTTCTCCATTGTCTATGCATTTGGATCCTGGAACTTTGGGCATTTTATATTCTATAAAATACAGTCCTATATGTATTTTACAAATTTAATATTATAAGCCGTTTCTTTATCTTACCATCTATCTCCTGCTCTTTTATGTCAGCTCCATTTGGGCAGGGAAGATGTCTACCGACTCTGTGTTATCGGTACAGTGTTCTGCTCCCAGTAAGCGCTCAATAAATACCACTGACATAAAAACCCCGAAGAAGTTAGTTTTTACAGATGGAAAATGGATTCCGACTCAAAAAATGATTAGGATGTGGTATGAGAGATTATCTCTCTGTACAGAGTTGTCAGAACGCTTGGGATAACAAGATGCATATTCAAAAGAGCGACAAGAGCTATCGGGAGGAAACACATTAGTACAGAAAAGAACAATATCGCCCTGCAAACACACACATAGTGTAGAATGGATTGCCAGACACATATAAATCTTTGCAGCTTCACTTTTATGCCAAGAGAGGATCTCGCCGTTAGAAGGGACTTTTGGCGTTTAGGGACTGATAGTGGGTGAGAGGCCGATAAAGCCGACACATCATTTACAATCCCTTCTGCGTAATGTCTAAGTAAAGATTATTCATTCATTCATTCAATGGTATTTACTGAGCGCTTACTATGTGCAGAGCACTGTACTAAGCGCTTGGGATGTACAAATCGGCAACAGATACAGTCCCTGCCCATTGACGGGCTTACAGTATCCCTTGCCGTTTGCCACCCTGAGTGCCTAGCGCCGTTTTTATTTCTCCCTCCGAGATTTTCTGGAAGCATCTATTTTAATTAGGTAATCGATCTTGAATTACCAGACACCACACCCACTACGATGTCTAGACTGTAAGCTCTTTGTAGGCAAGAAACACGTCTACTAAATCAGTTGTATTGTTCCCTCCCAAGTACAGTGCTCTGCACAGGGTAGGCACTCAATAAATACTTTCGATAGATTGATTTCACGTAAGGCGTTGCTTAATTGTATCTTAAATAATAACAATGGTGTTTGTGAAGTGCTTAATATAACCAGGTTGGGACATGTGGGGCTCACAGTCTCAATCCCCATGACCGAGGCACAGATAAGTTAAGTGACTTGTCCAAGGTCACACAGAAGACAAATGGCAGAGAACATTTCTTCTAGCCACCTATCCTTTTCAGTTTCTCCAATTCGGTTCAATTTAGAGCAGTCGTTTGGGCATCTCCACACATCCCATTCAGCCAAGTTGTGAGAGAATGAGTATTACTTGGAGGATCGTAATCCGTGTTCTAAGGTCTCACTATTTAAGGGTAGATATGACACAGAAGTTTTCTCTGATAACCTCTGGCACTGGTCTCACAGTCATAGAGAAATTTGGACCTTAAATTAGGTCATTAGAACGGACCAAATCTCTATGACGGGTTGGTGACAAATACTTCCCCTCAATCCCCAAAAGTAAAACTAGCCTTTAAGAGCGCGAATCTATCAATCAGTGGTATTGACTGAACTTTTACCTTGTGCAGACACCGTACTAAAGAAGCACTTGGGAGAGTTCAATAGAACAGAGCTGGTAGACACGTTAACTGACCACAGGGAGCTTTCGGTCCAGTTTAACGTAGGAAGAAAAGTGAAAGTCATCTTATTTCTGAGTCCGATCAGTGTTTCACCCAGGCTGATATTCTATCTTTTGTAGTGCCATCAAGATACTTGAAGAAGAGTGCCACGGGTACTATTAATGATGTCCATTTTGGTGGTTAGGGAGGTGCCATCTAATATTTCTGACTTTTCTCTCTCTCCCCCTAACCTTACTTCTAGGATCCCAAAATGGGCATGTCATCCATGCGTGTATCCAAACCCCTCTTAAACCTACTCCTATATTTTCAGCCTTCACAACTTCTTAAACTAATGAGTTCCATATGCTTACCACCCACTGTGTGAAAACACGTTTCTTTCATTTTATTTCGAACCTACCACCTTCAAGCTTCAGTGGATACCCCCTTGCCCCGACGTTGCGGGATCTGGTGACTGACGGTTTTGGGTTTGCCCCGTCCAAACCCATCATGATTCCGTAAACTTCAATCAGATCTCTTCTCGAGGCTGAAGCGCCTTAATATTCTCAGTCCATCCTCATCCAGAAGCCTTTCCGTCCTTGTAATCCTCTTGGCAGTCTCTCTGTGTTGCCTTCTCGGCACCGATATCCTGAGTTTCGGCGGTCGGAGCGGCATTCATGCCGTAGAAACGTTTGAGGGTGGGAAAGAGTGGAGGGGGATTCCTGTGGAATTTGGAGAACCCACCTCTACCCCAGAGACAAGAGCTCTGATTGAAAGTCTTAGTTATTTAAAAACAGACATTACTGTGTTTCGTTCGACATGACTATCCCCTAAAGAGATGGAAAAAATGTAAAGAGCATAGTTGCTGAACAAAGCTGGAAGAAAATCCACTGCAAAATTGGTGATTTTCTGCCCTTTAGAGAGAATTATGTTATTAGATACAATTAAATTGATAGGCACCTCCGATTATCCAGCCCAGGTGGTGTTCATTCCAAGGATACGGATAGTAGTGTTTCTAATCTGAATACGTGAAGTAGTGAGGAGGATTAAATTTAACTGGTGGAATGTGGAAGGCAAACAGGCGAACTGAGAATCAGTGGTCATGTGCTTGACGAAGCAAGCAAGAAAACACTAAGAAAACAGAAGAAATGAAGAGCATCAGAGACTAGAAGAAGATAAGTGCCGGTGCCTGAGTCTGTTTTATCCCAGGGTGGGACCAACACTATGCTAAGAAAAGAAATGATAGGGCAGATTTAACACCACGACAACGACGGCAACAAAAAGGAAAGAAGGGCGGTTAGGCTTGTCGCAGCATCAAAACTGCCACAAATCTCTCATTGTCCAAAAGGTGGGAGTGGTTTGTCCACTTTGTCCGCTCACAGGAGGGAGAGCGGTAATCGAATCCCCATTTTACAGATGAGGAAACTGAGAAGTGCCTGGCATATAGTAAGCACCTGGGCTAGTAGCTAGAACATGGACCTGGGAGTCAGTAGGACCTAGATTCTAATCCAGGTCCACTACTTGTCTGCTATGTGACCTTGAGTGAGTCACTTTTCTGTGCCTCGGTTCCTTCATCTGTAAAATGGGGATTAAGGCTGGGAACCCCATGTTGGACATAGACTGTGTCCAACTTGATTGTGGCTCAGTGGAAAGAGCACGGGCTGGGGACTCAGAGGTCATGGGTTCAAATCTCAGCTCTGCCGCTTGTCAGCTGTGTCACTTTGGGCAAGTCACTTCACTTCTCTGGGCCTCAGTTCCCTCAACTGTAAAATGGGGATGAAGACTGCGAACCCCCAGAGGGGACAACCTGATCACCTTGTATCCTCCCCAGTGTTTAGAACAGTGCTTTACACATGCTTTACACAGTGTTTAACAAATGCCATCATTATTATTATTAGCTTGTATCTGCCCCAGCACTTAGAACAGTGCCTGGCACCTTGTAAGTTCTGGAGCGCTTAACAAATACCAACATTATTATAGATGCCACACACAAAAAAGCCACAATTAATCTAATTGATGATTTTGTAAACTTCACTTGCAGAGCTTCGGTAAGGCAAAGGAGCGCAGGAGAATTATTTCCTAGGATAGGGAGCGTGAGCCTGGGGGTCAGAGGACTTGGGTTCTAATCCTGACTCTGCCACTTACTTGCTGTGTGACCTTGGGCAACCCACTTAACTTCTCGGTGCCTCAGTTCCCTCATGTGTAAAATAGGGATTCCATACCCGTTTCCTCTCCTACTTAGACTCTGAGCTGCCTGTGGGACCTGATGATCTTGTACTAAGTACCTCCAGTGTACTTAGGACAGCGTTTGGCACATAGTAAGCACTTAATAAAAGCCACAGTTATTATTATTATTATTATTATTCAGTACTGAATGATCATTTAGTCTCTAGCTCCTCAAAACCAGCTTAGTAGCAACTTAGAGTGATGTAAGGGTTTAAAAGCAAATTTTATACAGTCACCATGATTTCATTAAAACAACTTTCTCTTGCAATAAGTATAAACTTTGCAGAAGTAGTCTGAAATAGCACAATTGGGAAAACTATTAAAAAGGCCATCGATCCAGCCAATTTAACACTAGGGCATCTTGACCACAACTTTGGAATTACAAGAAGCGAGTTGTAAAGCTCTGAGTTCTTGGAATTAGGAAATCTGATACAGAAAAGGGCCAAATCAAGTCCATAATAATAATGAGGATGGTATTTGTTAAGTGATTACTATGTACCAAGCACTGTTCTAAGCCCTGGGGTAGATACAAGGTAATCAGGTTCCCAGCCATAGGTGAACTCAGAATGTATGTGTGTGTTTGGGGGGGTGTTCCATTTTTTATGCACACCTGTAATCAGTCTTATGGCTTTTGTCCGCGGGAAAGAAAAACTGTGAGTGGCAGAAGGAGGAGTGCCTGGGATTGGAACTAAAAACCAGCCGAGCAAAATGCATAAAAATATGTTGTATGAGCAAAAGGGAAGAGCAATAGAGGACCTAGAATCCATCAGGTTCTTCTCTAATGAGGTGATCGTGTTCCTGAGGAAGATCATTTTATTTAACGCAGACACGTGCTCTTTGTGGGAAGGACACTTCTTAATTCCTTAACCATGTTCTATCCAAAATGGGCAATGAAAATAAGTGCTATAAAAGAACTGCCTGCCTGTGGTAATAAAGGAGCGAAGGTTTGGCTCAGAAATTTGGAAATTGCAAATGAAGGAACAAGTCAAGTGGAACGGAAGATAGGGAGGAATGAAAAATCCCATAATCAAGCCGACGTAGAATAGTGCAAGTATCTCGCGTGTGTCTTGAGTAGTTAAAGGTCATTCTACACTTCAGCTCATACTCTTCGGTCTTTCCCATTTGACATCTTCAGCTCTCCCGCTGCTGACTTCTTGCTTAGGCACTCCTCCAAGCTTGGAACTCTTTCCCCCATCAAATTCAACATCCTCAGATCTCCCCACCTTCAAAGTCCACCTGAAATCACATCTCCTCTGATAAGAGACCTTTCTTGGTCAAATTCTACCCTCCCCAGGTTATGAGGTAACTGGGGCACAGAGAAGCTGACTGTGGGCAAGTCAATTAACTTCTCTGTGCCTCAGTTACCTCATCTGTCAAATGGGGATTAACTGTGAACCTCACGTGGAACAACCTGATTACCCTCTAACTACCCCAGTGCTTAGAGCAGTGCTCTGCACATAGTAAGCGCTTAACAAATGTCAATGTTATTATTGTATCCCAACTGCCTCTTCAGCACTTCTACATCATGTTTTTTATGGTGTTTGTAAAATGCTTATTATGCGCTAGACACTATACTAAGTGAAGGATAGACACTGTGCTAAGCAAAGGGTAGATATTCAATCATTCATTCATTCGGTCGTATTTATTTAGCGCTTACCGTGTGCAGGACACTCTACTAAGCGCTTGGAAAGTACAGTTCAGCAGTAAAGAGATACGATCCCTACCCACAGCGGCCTCACAGTCTAGTAGGGGGAAGACAGACATCAAAACAAGTAAACGGGCGTAAATAGATCAGTGTAAATAAATAGAATTAGTGCTATATCTACTATCATAACGAGTAAAACAGGCATTAATATAGATAGAATTATAGATATGTACATATCTATACACGGGTGCTGTGGGGCAGGGAGGGGGTGTAGAGCCATCTCTAATTGCTTATTGCTATAATTGGGTAGGGATTGTCTCAATAACAATAATAATCATAATATTGGTATTTGTTAAGCCCTTACTATGTGCCACCCACTGTTCTAAGCGCTGTAATAAATACCGATGATGATGATTACCCCAAGAGATACAATATGGATTCAGACCACAGAGGGGCACAGGAAACATGACCTTTCTTCTATGTCAAACACAAGAGAAGCTCGGGGATGACCAAGACCTTTGCTTGTTATTCAGAGAATTTTACGAAGGAGTCGACATCAGCCGGATCGGGGATTATTGAAAAGGTTTATCTCCTGTGAAATGCTTATCAGAGTCCTAATCTTACTGGAGAGAGGATTGTAGTGCAATTGAGGGGGCTTCAGCTGTTGCTTTCCCTGCCATTGAAGAAATAAAGAATTGCTGAGTGTTAGATCAGAGAAGCAGCGTGGCTCAGTGGAAGGAGCCTGGGCTTCGGAGTCAGAGGTCATGGGTTCGACTTCCGGCTATGCCACTTGACAGCTGTGTGACTCTGGACAAGTCACTTCACTTCTCTGTGCCTCGGTTACCTCATCTGTAAAATGGGGATTAACTGTGAGCCTCACGTGGGACAACCTGATGACCCTGCATCTCCCCCAGCGCTTAGAACAGTGCTCTGCACGTAGTAAGCCCTTAACAAATACCAATATTATTATTATTATTCAATTAATGGCATTTTCTGAGTGCTTATTGCGTGGATAGTATTGTACTGTCTGTGTTGGTAGACATATTCTCTGCTCTCAAGGAATTTACGGTCTAGAGCATGGCTCAGTGGAAAGGGCACAGGCTCGAGAGTCAGAGGTCATGGGTTCGACTCCCGGCTCTGCCACTTGTCAGCTGTGTGACTGTGGGCGAGTCACCTAACTTCTCTGTGCCTCAGTTACCTCATTTGTAAAATGGGGATTAAGACTGTGAGCCTCACGTGGGACAACCTGATTACCCTGTGTCTCCCCCAGCGCTTAGAACAGCGCTCTGCACATAGTAAGCGCTTAACAAATACCAACATTATTATTATTATTATCTTACAGTCTGGTTCCATTACAGAATATTTGGCAATACTCGAAGCCTCATTGAGAAATCTCTAATCTCAGTAGGCTTAAGCGACTCCTTGAAAATTCTTAAATCAGTCCAGATTATGAATCACTAATAAATTCGTGGGTTCTCATCCCTGCTCCGCCACTTGTCTGCTGTGTGACCTTGGGCAAGTCACATCACTTCTCTGTGCCTCATTTACCTCATCTGTAAAATGGGAAGCAAGAATGTGAGCCCCACATGGGACAAGGACTGTGTCCAACCCGATTTATCCACCCTGGTGTTCTGTACAGTTCTCTATACCCGAATCGGGGATATTGGATTTATTTTATCTATATCTTGATTTCTTATAAATTTAAATTATATTCCTGGCACCTAGTAAGTGCTTAATGATACCATTATTGTTGTAATTATTATTATTATTGTTTGGGTAACTTTGAATTATTCATAATGTGGGGACGCATCCTGGCCCGGTGGCAAGAAAATGGATCTTGTCAAGAGACCCAGTTTCTCACTGCAGCTCTGCCATCAGCTGTCTATGTGACCTTGGGCAAGTCACCTAACCTCTGTGAGTCTCAGTTTACTCATCTGTAAACTGGAGATAAAATAGACTGTGAGCCTTGTGTGGAACAGGGATCTGTCTGATCTCTTCGCCTCGTATCCACCCTGGTGCTTAGCATATAGAAACTAATTAATAAATGCCATAATAATTATTACTGCTTGGCAGAATCAGCAGAGCGATGTGAATTGGCAGTCGATCTGAAGAAGATTGAGTTCATGGAGACCCCTATACATAATGAGAAGCGGTGGGGCTTAATGGCAAGAGCCCGGGTTTAGGAGTCAGAGGACCCGGGTTTTAATCCCGGCTCCGCCACCTGTCTGCTGCGTGACCTTGGGCAAGCCGCTTTACTTCTCTATGCCTCAGTTTCCTCATCTGTAAAATGTGGATTAAGACTGTGAACCCCACGTGGGACAAACCGATCACCTTGTATCTATCCCAGGGCTTAGAACGGTGCTTGGCACATAGTAAGAGCTTAACAAATATAATAATAATAATTATTATTATTATAATGGAAGACCTCAGTTGGTGGCACAGATTCAAATACCAACATTTAAATATGCAACCTAGGAGCACATTTTACATACTGTACGGGCTAGGCAAAAGACTGTAAAACTGAATTTTAAAAAGCCCACTGTTCCCTCTGGCCCGAAATGTGATTTTGGCTCAGTCACTTGATTTCTCTGTGCCTCACTTCCCTCATCTGTAAAAGCAGGATAATAATACCTGACCCTTGCTAAATCACAAGGCCGTGGTGACGATGAAATGAAAGCTCGCCTCTAGAATGTCAACTTATTATGGACAGGGAAAGTGGACGCTAATTCGGTTGGACTGTACTCTCCCAAGTGCTTAGTACAGTACTCTGCACATAGTATCTGCTCAATAAATGCTATCGATCGACTGATTTATATCTGTGAAGAAAATGCTCTGGGATATACAAGTCCTTTACAAATTCAGGGAAGCGGCGTGGCGTAGTGGAGAAAAACAAAAACGTGGGCCCGTGAGTCAGAGGATTTGGGTTCTAATCTCAGCTCTTTCATTTGTCCGACGTGTGACCTTAAGCAAGTCACTTCGCGTCTGTGTGCCTCACTTTTCTCAACTGTAAAATGGGGATTCAATACCTGTTCTTCCTCCTTCTAAGACTGTGAGCTCCATGTGGACAGTGACTGTTTCCAACCCGATAAACTTGTATCTAACCCAGTGCTTAGAACAGTGCTTAACACATAGAACAAGCTTAACAAATATAATCGTCATATTGGGAGTCAGAAGTTGTGGGTTCTAATCCCGGCTCCGTCACTTGTCAGCTGTGTGACTTTGGGCAAGTCACTTCACTTGGAGAAGCAGCGTGGCTCAGTGGAAAGAGCACGGGCTTTGGAGTCAGGGCTCATGAGTTCGAATCCCAGCTCTGCCACTTGTCGGCTGTGTGACTGTGGGCAAGTCACTTCACTTCTCTGCGCCTCAGTTCCCTCATCTGTAAAATGGGGATTAAGACTGTGAGCCCCACGTGGGACAACCTGATTCCCCTATGTCTACCCCAGCGCTTAGAACAGTGCTCGGCACATAGTAAGCGCTTAACAAATACCAACATTCTCCGTGCCCGTAAAATGAGACCGTGAGCCCTCCGTGGGACAACCTGATCACCTCGTATCTACCCCAGCGCTTTGAACAGTGCTAGTCACCTCTCTCCCAGAATACCCCACCTTCCGCTGCAGTCATTCCGGGAATGTATCCGTAGAGTTTTCGTGGTAAAAATACAGAAGTGGTTTACTATTGCTTCCTTCCGCGGTAAACTTGAATTTCTGCCTTTGACTCCCTCCCTTGCCGCTGCTCCCCGGCACGGGTGAGTTTTGACTTGTAGCGGTTGGCCTTCCACTCGCTAGCCACTGGCTGAGCTGGGAATGGAAAGGGGTAGGCCTCTGCGTGACTCTCCCTCCCATAGTCGAGACTGATAGAGTACTGGAAACTCGCCAGGTGCGACCCTGAAAAGAGGGGACTTACAGAGTAGATATCTACTATACGTATAAGGACAGAATATATATACAGATCATCTTTGGGCCCTTTCATTTTATATGAAAACAATCAGAAGCACTATAAATGTTCAATCTACGAAAGCAGCTAATGAGGCATTCCATTTTTATGGATTCAGATGCAAGTTAATTTAGAAAGAGGTTATGATATAGATGGGGTGAAAGGGAAAGACCATACTAACCAGAAGGAATCTCTCAAAAATAATACTTCCCTGGGCTTTTTCTTATGTTTGATAGAAAAACAAATACTGAATTGTTTTGGTTAACTAGGTATATTCTAGCATTCTATTAGCAAAATGGAAATCTTATTATACATTTAGGTGGAATGATTTCAGTTAGTATTCTTAATGTAGGTCTGCATATAAATATTCTAACTTCAGAAGACTATCCAGGATCCAAATCAAACAAAATTAGTTCATTTCATCTTTCAGTAAAACCCTGTACAGCTAGCACACAGGTGGACTCACTGGAAGGAAGCCAGCCAAAACTTGAAATAGAGTATGGAGAAATTAGAAAGAATTTGCTCCAAGATCAAAGGTCACACTTTTAATTACTTAAAGAGCCATTTATTCAAATAGCCAGGAGGGGTTTTCATCTTAGCTGAAAATGCTTGGGCAGGTGTCATTTTCTTTAAACTTAGCTGCAGCATTTAAATCTCATTATTCTCTTTTCCCAAAGAATATAATTTTATCGTTTGCTATTAAACACATAAGACTTTTACTTTTAGTAGGAATGGGGGCATTACTCACCGTTCAGACTCAGTTGTTCTAAATTTAAGATATCTGGATATATATACCTGTCTTTTTGGTCAGTAAATAAGACTAGAAATCTCAAAAGATTACATTTCTTTTTTTTTGCAAGATTTCCAGTAACAATATTAGGGTACATCAAGAATGTCTGTATTCACGTAAAAATAATACTTTGCATGAATATAGCATTCTTCAAAATGTGTTAATTATTTAATCCTTATACACACCTTCAAATAAAGAAGCTGGTAAGCACTTGATAATTCACATTTCATAGCCTTGAACGTTATCGTTGAAGCATTTCTGCCGTATGATATTTTCTTGTCCCAGCTGTGTTGGATGTAGTGTGCAAAATTCCTCTCATAGCAGCAACAACAACAATGATGATACTAATAAAAACAAAAATAATACCAATGATATTCGTTAAGGACCACATATTTGTTATGTGCCAAGCGCTGTTCTAATCACTGGGGTAGATACCAGATAATCAGGATACATACAGTCCCGATCCACGATTTAATCCACATTTTACAGATGAGGAAATTGAGGCCCAGAGAGACATAGAAAAGTTAAAGATGTATTTGAAAAGTCTATTTGAACACTGGCAAAAGTAATGGGAATGTTAATGTGACAGATAAAAGCTCAGGTTTTCCTTTCTCTTAAAATCCTAGTTCTGTTTGCCATCTGTGACCGTTAATCACCCTTAGTATTTTTAGTTACATTATCTCATTTCAGTTTTGCCTAGCTTTTCTGTGACCAAGATTTTATAAACATTGGAAATTAACTCAGGGCACAGAGAGTCTCAAAAATACACCCAGTTTATCATGAGTAAAATCTCTAAGCGGGGTCCAATTTTAGAGAGGAGAAAACCCCTGAAAAACAAAATAAAATGTAAAATAAGCTGAAAATATTAAGCAACGCATGGTTTAAAGTAATTTAATAAAAGAATCAGAAAACCAAAAGGAGATACTCTGGCCCACCTTCCCTGGCTGGGTTCACAGTCTGAAACCTCTTCAGGGCAGAATATTGTCATGCCATAGCTGTATATGCATCAATACAGGATATTCACGGTGTAAATTTATATGCGCAAAGTATAAATGTATATCGTAAACTTTGAGAAGCAATTCAAAAGTCTTGCAGACATTTTCTAATTTTTCCTTTCGAGATTTGATGTTCAATGGGATCAACCTTTTTATTACTCCACAAAGAGATTCCTTTTACAATTACTAAACGCTAGGAATCTGAAAATAATAATAACAACCATATTGGTATTTGTTAAGCGCTGACTATGTGCCCAGCGCTGTTCTAAATACTGAAGTGAGAAACACGGTAATCAGGTTGTTCCACGTGGGGCTCGTAGTCTTCATCCCCATTTAACAGATGAGATAACTGAGGCCCAGAGAAGTCAAGTGGCTTGCCCAAGGTCACACGGCAGAAAAATGGCCGAGCTGGGAGTAGAAGATTTCCCTTTCCCAACATTGGTCGGAACTCGAGGAGGGGGTTTAAGATTAGAACTCAGGTTTTGATATCAAATAATAATAATGGCATTTAGTAAGTGCTTACTACATGACAGTCACTGTAATAAAACACCGGGGAAGAAACACCCTAATCAGGTCCCACCTGGGGTTCACAGTCTAAGTATTGCCTCGATTGTATTTATTGCCATCTTGATTCTATTTATTGCTATTGTTCTCGTCTGTCCGTCTCCCCCGATTAGACCGTAAGCCCGTCAAAGGGCAGGGACCGTCTCTATCTGTTACCGATTTGTATATTCCAAGCGCTTAGTACAGTGCTTTGCACAGAGTAAGCGCTCAGTAAATACTATTGAATGAATAAGTAGGAGGGAGGACAGGGACTGTGAATTCCCATTTTGCAGAGGAGGGAAACAGAGAAGTTCAGTGACTTGCCCAAGCTCGCACAGCAAGCAAGCAAGTAGCAGAGTCAGTTCCTCTGACTCTCAGGCCCGAACTCTTTCCACTAGGCCACACTGCTTCTTCCAGACAAGAAACCCTCAGAGAGGACTCGGCGTTGCTTTTCCGAACTTGCAGCTGGTAGGAAGCAGAAAGGTGATTCAAGGCACTCTTGCCTCAGGGCCAGTTCCAAACTGGCAAATCTAGTGTAGGTTTCTGAGAAGACATTGACCTCACCTGACCATGAAGTACTAGATGGTATTATTTTCGGCAATATGAGAAATGTTACAGTTGGAGACTGTAGCGGGGTTGATTATGGCTTGGTGATGTTTCGATGAAGAACTTCGCTGGACTTTGAAGAAAGGAGACTGTCGAATGCTTTCTTACTACAACAGACTCAATAAGTGTCAAATTTTCGAGGTTGGTGGCTGAAGTGAATTCTTGACCAAAGTATTAACCTGGAACAGAGGAAGATAATGCATTAATAATTTTATAAACCTGGATTTCTTAAGGTAGACTATAAAAGGAAAATGCTATTGAAATTATGATGGGTAGGGTTTTCAAAGATTTCTTCATAGAATAAATACAAGACTTAGCTTGTCAGGAAAAAAAAAATCTACAGCAGGACATCATCTAACAGGTACTGGTAAAAATGTAGGTGTAAAATGAACCTGTGATTTATCTAATCTTTGATTTCTCAACTCTGCCTTGGAAAGTCCTCCTATAGGAATGAAAAGTTCCCGGTGATAGGATGTATCTTATGGTCTTGGTAGCTGGTTCTTCTGGTACTGCCTGATTTAATGAACTGGATGAGTTTAAATTATTCAGTAGGAAATCGCTATATTTCCTCTCACTGGCTCTTCCTGATAATAATAATGTAGGTATTTGTTAAGCGCTTACTATGTGCCAAGCCCTGTTCTAAGCGCTGGGGCAGATACAAGGTCATCAGGTTGTCCCACGTAGGGCTCACAGTTTTCATCCCCATTTTACAGACGAGGCACGGAGAAGTGAAGCGACTTGCCCCAGGTCACACAGCTGACAAGTGGCGGAGCCGGGATTAGAACCCATGACCTCTGACTCCCAAGCCCGGGCTCTTTCCACTGAGCCACGCTGCTTCCTAGAAATAATAATAGTGGTATCTGTTAAGCTCTTACTATGTGTCAAGCACTTTCCTTGATACAAGATACAAGGAAATCAGGTTGTCCCACGTGGGGCTCACAGACTTAATCACCATTTTACCGATGAGGTCACTGAGGCACAGAGAATAATAATAATAATGTTGGTATTTGTTAAAGCGCTTACTATGTGCCGAGCACTGTTCTAAGCGCTGGGGGAGATACAGGGTCATCAGGTTGTCCCACGTCAGGCTCACGGTTAATCCCCATTTTCCAGATGAGGTCACTGAGGCACAGAGAAGTGAAGTGACTTGCCCACAGTCACACAGGTGACAAGTGGCGGAGCGGGAATAGAACCCGTGACCTCTGACTCCCAAGCCCAGGCTCTTTCCACTAAGCCACACGTCAGTCAATCCATAAGAGGTATTTATTGAGCGCTTAACATGTCATACTATGTCTTTCCAGACTAGAGGCATTACTGACCCACCACCCTTCCATGCTCTCTCTCTCCAAGCTCTCTGGCAGTAATTTCTCACTATTCTTTACTGGCTCACCATTTTCTCACACTTTAACGGTGGGTGTTACAGAGCCAGGTTTGCCGCATCCAGTAACCATTCAATAAATACCATAGATTGGTTGAGAACACGGGGAAAATAATGCCAGGTGATAGGTAGACACGGTTCCTGATCATAACAGGACTCACAGTCTTAAAATGAAGTTTGACAACAGGCACGCTAAAGGAAGATGAAATAACACGGATCCGAAGCAACCTAAAAGACAAATCTCGAAGTCCATCAAGTCCGGTGGTAGAAGGGATCAACTGGAGTCTTGCCAGATCAACTAGAGTTCAGTCGCGACTAAAGCTTCCCAGTGTTCTAAAATGTGTTGAGGCCTCAGGCCTGGGATTCAGAAGGACCTGGGTTCTAATCCCGGCTCCGCAATTTGCCTGCTGTAAGAACTTGGCTAAGTCACTTCACTTCCCTGTGCCTCGGTTACCTCATCTGTAAAATGGGGATTAAGACTGTGAACCCCTATGAACTGCGTCCCACCTGACAACCTTGTATCTATCCCATCGCTTAGTACAGTGCCTGGAACGTAGCAAGCGCTCGACAGAAACAAATGCCATTAAAACTCAAATCCCGCGTGACTCGATCAATAGACGTGGGACGTTTAGGGAGCCGGGTCTGAGTACTGCAGTGGGGAAGTGGCGGGATTCTTGGTGGTTTTGATTTGGGAGTCACCTGGGAGAAAAGGTCAAGGGGAGCATTAGCTCGCTCCATCCCAAATCTCTCACAGCCCTGCCGGCCTTATCTTTGAAAATGAAGGACATCTTTACATCGCGTAGATGTGCACACATTCATGGACCTTTACAAGCAGGTAAACTACTTGATAAAATATTTTGAATCAGACCAGGAGATTTGAAGACTGATTCCTAACCCTCAAGGTAGAATATATTAAGGATTTCCTTTTTAAAGAGAACAGATTTTTTTTTTTGAATTTTCGTTTCAATCTAATTTTAAATGACTGAGGCGGCCTTTGCTCTTTACTTCTTAATTCACATTTGAGTATCATCCCACCTTCAAGAGGCATCTTCTGATTTTCTTTTTGTGCGCCTGGGCTCAATCCCAGCTTACTATTCCTAAATCCAGTCTCCCGTGCTCCCGCCCTCCCCCCGACCTTGTATCAGATGTATGTTTTCCTTTCAGGCAAAATCTCGAACTGGTAAGAACCGCCTTAGATATCGGTGGCTGCAAAATTGAGCGTTGGCTGTCGAGTGAGGTCGTGTGAAGTCCTTGGCTGCTGCTGGCGTGGCTTTTGTGGTCCTTAAGAGTTTTGGTTGACATTTGGAATTTGAACCGAAATTCCAAGCATATGTCCGAGACATGCCGCTAAACGCTTCAGAGATTCGATTCCACCGAGCGGCTTGCAGGGCTCTGTTAAATGGACTTTTTTTTTCCACAAACGAAACATTGGACCTCCAGAATTAGCTTGGTCTTGCATCCTGCTTCCCAGAAAGGCCCTAACTGTGGGTGGTAAAACCACATCAGGAAGCTGAAGGGAGTCGAATGGGCTTGATGAGGCTCTCCAGTGGTTTAGACCTCAGCTGGTTTTAATCCTATGAAGTTGAAACTCAATATACAAGCCATTCAAGATAAAAAATATTTTTTACACTGCATCAGCGTTCCATACTGGATTCAGAAGTTCAGTGGTTTTAATTGAACGCTGAAAAATCTGGCTGGAAACGAGGCAGAAGAGTCGGCCCGGATTTACGTTAGGCTCCGCGACGTAAGGTGACCCCGCTTTGGATTATATTTTCCCCCTTAACCTGGAGCTTGGGAAGGGAGAAGGGTTTTGAGGAATTGATTGTTTAAGGGCCTTCGGGGAGCATTGGAAGACCATCCCGTTTGATGAGAGTCAGAGGACCTGGGTTCCAATCCCGTGGCTCTGCCACCTCTCGGGTGAGCGACCTTGGCCAAGTCACTTAACTTCTCCGTGACCCAGTTACCTCATCGGGACTAAGACTATGTGCCCCTTGTGGGGCGTGGACTCTGTCCAACCTGATTAGGCTGGGGCACGGTAAGCGCTTTTAACAGATACCATAAAAAAACTCCCAAATCTCCAAAACCTTCGTATGCCACAGGCCAGTTAGACTTGAACTAGAATCTGGAGTGGAAAGCACAAATCAATCGGTGGTATTTATTGAGCGCTCGCTGTGTGCAGAGTAGTGGAATTAATGAGTGCTTGGGAAAGTATTATACGATGGAGTTGGTAGCTCCTTAGCCAGTCTAATCATGCAGGTGGAGGATTATGATTATGATCCTTGCCAGCCTAATTATGCAGGTGGAGGACTTCTGTTGGAGGGAATGATAATGATGATGACGATGATGATGGTATTTGTTAAGCGCTTACTATGTGCCAAGCACTGTTCTAACCATAAACCTCAATAAGGAAATTTCCAGCTGACACCCATCTACACCTTCAGCCAATCCTATTGTTCCTATAGCCTAAGAACCTAGGTTCAAGCTGGACAAGCACTTAGTACAGCGTTTTGCACACAGTAGGCACTCGATAAATACGATTGAATGAATGAATGACACAGTGGTGAATTGCCCACCCCACCAGGGCAACAAATTTGAGGAGGAAAGAGGCCGAGGGTGTCAGTGTTTCCAGGGAAATGCAAAGCTAGTAAGGACACGGAGTCCCCCGACATGGTTTTTCCACTGCAGTTTGAACCCTGCAGATTTTCAGAGCATATACTGCAACACGAGAGTCAGCGTGACGCGGTTTGCTGTGAAACTGTCGTGGAATGGAAATAAGCTCTCACCGGGGCAGGTGAGACAGCACTTTTTCTAAAAATAATGAATGATGGAAGAAAGACGTTGAAGAGTGTTCATTATAAAAAATGAGCTTAAAATAAAAGGTGATTAAAAAAAGATTTTTTTCACAGTTATTCTCTTCAATCTTCAAGAGCATCATTGACTTCTAGGCTGCAAAGTAGGGAAGGGATTGTGCTGTGTACGTTTCAAGGCTCATAATCCAGGGAACATATTTTTATACTTAGCTAAATGTCTGTGAAGCCTTAAAGTCTTATAATTAAGTCTAAAGCCTGGCAACGGGCATATTGCCTTTAGACACCGCTCCTGCCCACGAGATAAGGTGGAACCAAAGCCTTCATTTCTTGCTCTCTCATTTGAAACTGGGCCCAAAGCTTTGAGGTAGCATCCTTAGGAAAAAAAAAACAAACAACTAAGCAGTGCTAGATGACATTTAAAAAGGAAAAAAATATAAAGTTTCAATTCATGGACAAAATTCACAGCATGTGTTAATCTGTAATCCTACACCACAGAACGAAGTTAATTGTATTCAATCATCCTGTAATTTGCAAACCAATTGTTAAGAACATGCTAAAAGATGTCAGGCACATTTGTATATGTTGGGCAAGATATCAAGTAGTCCATGTTTTTTGCTTCAGCCCTTTGGATGGTTATCGGGAAATGGACCAAGATTTCAAAGCAACATTTTCAAAGTGTGTAATAGAAGCAAGGAAACCCCTATTATGCATAGTTTCTATCATTCTCCTTATTACTCCTTTTCATTGTACAGCTGTGTAGTAATCTGTCGCTAGGTAGGTCCCCTTAACTCTTTCTCACCTTGTCAGGTGAATCAGAGCTCTCCAATTTTGGAAGCGGGATTTCATGAACTCTTGACTGTGAAGGAGGAAGCGTGGCTTAGTATAAAGACTCAGTGCCAGGGTAAGTGGTAAATGGTAAAAGTTGGAGGGTGCTTAGAACTTTTAGAAAAACTTAGCATGGCACTGGGGATCAGGATTAATAATAATAATGATGGCATCTGTTAAATGCCTACTATGTGTCAAGCACTTATACAAGGAATTAGGTTGTCCCACGTGGGGTTCACACTCTTAATTCCCATTTTACAGACGAGGTAACTGAGGCCCAGAGAAGTTAAGTGACTTGCCCAAGGTCAGACAGCTGATAAGTGGTGGAGGTGGGATTAGAACCCGTGACCTCTGATTCCCAAGCCCGTGACCCTTCCACTGAGCCACACTGTTTCTCAACTTCTCAGGAAGCCTAGCTCCTATTCCTGCTTTCTCCACTTGGCTGGTGTGCAACCTTGGGTAAGTCAGTTAACTTCTCTGTACCTCAGTTTCCTCATCTGTAAAATAAGATGACATAGAGTGAGCCCTGTGTGGGACGGTGACTTTGCCTGCTCTCGTAATCTTGTATCTCTTAGCACATTTTAAGGATTTAATACAATTATCCATTTGATCATATTTATTGAGCGCTTACTCTGTGCAGAGCACTGTACTAAGCACTAATACAGGCCATAGTTATTATTAGTCAGATTTTTTTGGAAGGGCAAGTTCTGGCTCATTTCAGTGCCGCTAAAGTTTGAAAGAGTAGCAAGCAAGGTAGGATGGCGTTTCCAAGTTTAGTGACATGGGTTCTCGCCGGACCGTTATGCTTCTCTGTGAGTTCCTTGAGGGCAACAGATCACGTCTTCTCATTGCGCTTAGACCTGTGTTCTGCATTTGGTAGGTTTGCATTCAGTATCAGAAAGCAGCATGGCCTAGTGGGTAGGACACAGGCCTGGCAGTCAAAAGGATCTTGATTCAAGTCCCCGCTCTGCCCTTTGTCTGCTGTGTGACCTTGGGCAAATCACTTCACTTCTCTGTAATTCGGTTCCCTCATCTGTAAAATGGAGATTAAGACTGTGAGGCCCATGTTGGACGGGGACCGTGTCCAACCTGATTAGCTTACATCAATCCCAGTGCTTAGAGCAGTGCTTGACCCATAATAAATGCTTAAAAATATTATCATTATCATCATTTATTGATTTTTTTTAACAGTGCCATTCTGAGACTGATGGTTTATGTTTCTGTTTGAGAGCAAATGGCATACTCGGTTTTATGTTAAAGGAAAGAAGTGGAATACGGTCAATTCAGCAGAAAAAACTCTCCGAGCACTCCACATTTGACCAGTTAACACCACTGTGTCTTAACCTGAAGCTTTTCTTTTAAGAATGGTTCAAGTAGCTTAGAGCAATGTAGAATCCTTGCCAGAATTCCACCTTTGCCTGGAAGAGAGTGGAGATTTCATTCTGTAAACAGTGACATCTAGTATATGAAAGCGGAGGCACCAAAGACAAATTCACTTAGCACAGAATAAACTTGTTTTTCAATGTGTTCTCCACTCTTACCTTTCTTGCGGACTGGAGTAGGACTTAAGTGGCCAGGAATTCGAACTACTGTGACAGAGAGCTAAGATAAGAGGTGAGTAGCATGGCTTAGTGGAAAGAGTATGGGCCTGGGAGTTAGAGGATCTGGGTTCTACTCCTACCTCCGCCACTTGTTTGCTGTGTCAACTTGGGCAAGTCCTTTAACTTTTCTGTGCCTCGGTTACCTCATTTGTAAAACGGGGATTAAGACTGTGAGCTCTATGTTGGACAGGTGCTGTGTCCAACCTATCTTGTGTCAATCAATCAATTGTATTTTTTGAGCACTCACTGTGTGTCGAACACTGAACTAAGTGCTTGGGAGAGAGTTGGTAGCACATTCCCCGTATCTACCCCCAGTCCTTTTTTTTTTAATTGTATTTGCTAAGCGCTTACTGTGTGCCAAATGCTGTTTTAAGTGCAGGGGTAGTAATGTTGGTATTTGTTAAGCGCTTACTATGTGCAGAGCACTGTTCTAAACGCTGGGGGAGATACAGGGTAATCAGGTTGTCCCACATGAGGCTCACAGTCTTCATCCCCAGTTTACAGATGAGGTAACTGAGGCACAGAGAAGTTAGGTAACTTGCCCAAGGTCACACAGCAGACAGGTGGCAGAGGCGGGATTAGAACCCACGACCTCTGACTCCTAAGCCCTTGCTCTTTCCACTCCGCCATGCTGCTTCTCATTGCTTACATTCCCTGGCACATAAATGCTTAACAAATACCATTAAAAAAAGGTGTTCTTTTACGACAGCTTAGAAAGGCATTGTTACCTCAGGACAGAGGTTGGCTACAGATGTTTAAACTTGCAATTATTCAATGCAATTTATGTTGCAACCTCAGTCCATAGTGACTGTTACCGAATTGCGTACAACAGTCAAAAAAATCAGTGTAAATCCGGGGCAGATCAGAACTAAAATAAGCCAAGCTGCATCACAGCTGTGATGTTGAAAAGGATCACTGGGTTAATAAGTATGATAGGTGCTTACTATGTGCCAGTCACTATACTAAGCGCTGGGGCGAATTCAAGCACATCGGTTTGGACAGTCCCTATCCACATGGAGTTCACAGTCTCAATTCCCATTTCACAGATGAGGGAAGTGAGGCATAGAGAAGTGAAGTGACTTGTCCAGGGCCACTCAGCAGACAAGTGGCGGAGCGTGGATTAGAACCCATGACCTTCTGACTCCCAGGCCCTCGCTCTATCCTCTATGCCGTGCTGCTCCAAGATCCTGACAAAAGAGGGGTGGGAGCTAGGGAAGTACAGACAACATGTGGCAGATGGAGTCTTCTAAATATTTAAACTAAAGCAGGATCCTTTAGTACAAAACCATATCTCTGAAGACTTGTTATGAAATCATATAAAACTTCCCAACTACAAATTTTAGGATTGTGATTCCTGATGTTAACTCAGAACTATTTTCCAGAGTAATAAAGGAAGCCACTGTGACCTATTTATTCTAAAACTAGTTTTTCACATCCGATTGGTTAATTGAAGTCTTGATACAGCTTAATCCCCGTTGAGGTTTTCATAATTTGTCTAAAAAACTTCCTGTGGGTTGTGATATGAGACCATGAGACAGGAGGGAAGGGTGACGAGCATTCGTTCAAGGAAAATGATGGTACTATACTTTCAAAAAGTTTTCTGTCGATTTAATGCTGATTTAAACTAAGTGCCCAGAGAAAAAGCGACTGTGAAGTTGGGACACTCATTTTAAAAGACAATCACTGCTCTCACGTCTATATTTTCTGTACCCTTTCTGGCTTTCATGCTTGGATCTCACTATCCCACAGCTCCCTCCCTTCTCTACAAAGTAATAGAGTCTTTCTTTCCAATCAGTTAGACGTATTGTACGAGAGCGTTGTATAAAACCTTTGGGAAAGAAGATAGAAGAGAGGATCCCCACTCTTCTCCCATTCCCCCTCCTCCGGCAAGCCTTCCCTGATTATTTCTCCACATACCAAGTCATACAAACCCTCCTTACATCTTCAACATTTATGCACTTATTTATACCCATCCACAGTATTTTTGTATTCAAGTCGTTCGAGTGTACATTCAGAGCAACCAAAATGGGAAAGATTATTTTAAAATGACTGCAAACATCTAGTGGTATCAATTAGTGTGAGAGTCTTTTCTTTGGTCTTGGTCGTAGTAGACAATTAATGGGTAAGGTAGGCGGGGAAGAGCTGATTGAGTTCCTTAAAGCTGATGGCAAGAAGTTTCGTTTGATGTGGAGGAAAACGGGCAACCACGGCCCAACATACAGTTTCCAAGACCCAAAGAGTATCTGAGACAATATCAACCTGGGAGTCAGAGGTTCTAATCCTGACTCGGCCACTTGTCTGCTGTATGACTTGGCAAGTCACTTCTCTGGGCCTCAGTTACCTGATCTGTAAAATGGGGATTGAGACTGTGAGCCCCAGGTGGGACAGAGACTCTATCCAACCACATTTGCTTGTATCCAACCGAGGGCTTAGTACAATACCTGGGACAAAGTAAGCGCTTAACAAATACCATAATTATTATTACCGTTAGTAACGGAGCTAAGTCCCTTAAAGAACCCTACCAATTTGACCACACTGTCTATTCATCCACATATTCCAATAGTCTAAGAGAGCCTGGTAAGTCCAATTCAGAACTCAGAACTATGTTGTCTTTCTATTTGGTTATGTCTGTTTTCATCTCAGATTATTTCTTCATAGCAAATGAATTACTGATTTAATTCTTCTTTTTTTAAAATGATATCTGTTCAGCACTTACTACCTGATATGAACTGTACTAAGCGCCAGGATAGATACAAGCTAATCAGGTTGGACACAGTCCGTGTCCCACATGGAGCTCACAATATTAATCTCCATTTTACAGACAAGGTAACCTAAGCACAGAGAAGTGAGGTGATTTGCCTGAGGCCACACAGCAGACAAGTGGAAGAGCTGGGATGAAAACCTGGGTCCTTCTGACTCCCAGGTCCTTGGTCTATCCCGAGGCCCCACTGCTTCTATTGCATTTTAAATGAAGTTGAGCAAAGAAAAGTTATTTGGTATTAGAAAATGGTGGTCAAAGGATTTATAACAATACTATATTTCAGGAATGAACAGCATTAAATGCATTAATAAATGTATTTAAAATATGATTCCTTGAAATGATTTCCAAACAATAGCATAGCTGTCATCCTCAGGTCCTGTGGAGATCTACTTTTGATTATAAGTTTGGGAAACTTGAGAAATTGTTCATATAAAATCTTTATCGTTAGAAGTCCCCTCCTTTGTAGGTTTTGAACAAGCCTGAGTTTGATGACTTTTTGGGTGTAAAGTCTAAATTTTCAGTGGATAAGTAATGAAGTGAGAGCTGATTCAGTGTCTTAAATCTATTCGTCAAGAGTTTTTAGTTGCTGTGGAGAGAAACGGATAACCTTCGAAAGTTTTTGATAAGGGACATATGTGCAGAACAATATTTTAGGAAAATGATCCAAATATTAGAGCGAGATACGGATTGGAGACGGGAGAGACTGGAAGCATGGAGACCTGTTAGAAGGTTGATCCTTTAGTCAAATCGGGATGTGATAAGTCTGGGCCAAGGTGGTGGACATTTACATGGAATGGAAAGGGCAGATTGTGGAGCTGCTCTGGAGAAAAAACAACGGCAGGCCATTCAATAGTATTTATTGAGCGCTTACTATGTGCAGGGTACTGTACTAAGCGCTTGGAATGTACAATTCGCATAACACCCGGCTGAATATGAGAGTTGAAAGAAAGAGAGAAGTCAAAGATGATGCCAAGCTGTGGGCTTGAGAGGCTGTAAGGATGGCGGTATTGTCAACTGTGACGAGAAAGTTAGATGGAGGAGAGGAATTGGGAGAGTTAAGGTCCGAAGCAATTCCCCTACAGAGGAGAGGCCGTGTTTGCTCTGAACGATTCTCTTTTGTCTCTTCTTTTAATATGGTTCCCAATTCACTCAATTTTCCTACTTAGAGAGTCAAAATATGAAGGGGGATGACTCCAATTCTGAGATCGCTTTCTTCCTTTTTTCCTTTCATAGAAATCTACTCACCTATGCTCCCCCTTGCTCCTTCCCATTTACACACTGAAGTTTTTGGATGGATGGAAACGGAGCCTGGACTCCCTTATTGACACGGTTTCCCCATGGGAAAGGATTAGAGGAGATTCCGATTAGATCGTAAGCCCGTCAGGGCAGGGACTGTCTCTATCTGTTACCGATCTGTACATTCCAAGCGCTTAGTACAGTGCTCTGCACGTAGTAAGCGCTCAATATATACTATTGAATGTAAGAATGACCACCTTTCTCTTTGACTATTCTGGAAGTTCTATCACAGTTTGCATCTCCCCCGATGTTAAAATGATTAGCCACAGCCAAAATCAGCCTAAAATGGAAATGATTTTCCATATAACTCTCAGGGTGTGTGGCCTGTGACATCAAATGTTGAAAGGGTCAGCTACAGGAAAGACCAAGACCTAATAATTGCCGACCTCGGAAATTGTCGTGCAGTTTAAAGTTTGAGGTGGTATACTCCAAATAAAATTCATAAGAAAAATCAAGGCTGGCCATCAGAAATGACGAACGAGAATCGTTCTCTCCCAGTGTTTCCTGGGTTCTCCTTGCGTCTTTTCTCTGATTCTTGCGCACAGATTTGTGAATGAGGCTATTTAGGCAAATGCCAATCTCAACATTAAAGAGGGGAACATTTAAGCTTCTCCTTTCCGCAAGTCGTAAGAAAAATATCAGATTTGGAGCCAAGAGCAATATTGAACTCTGTGGCCTGACCCTAGCAAATCATTGTAAAAGTCGGGTTTCAGTTAGTAAAAGTTACAAGATATCAAGTTGCGTAGGTTAAGGAAGGGGAGGCATATGTGGAATCATGTTTGTCCACATTCTGAGGCCATCCACCATTACCCAACCTTCCCCCTTTCTCCCTTGAGTCTCTTCATTTTGCTTTCCAGGATGGCAACAGTTTTGCCTCTTCAACTGTGCTCACACACGGATCAGATTTTCCACACCTCTGTTTGCAAAAAATAATAGATGTGATCCTAGGATTTTCATATAAAAGTCTTACAGCTGCTCATGAGGGTAGAAATCAGCAGAATGTGAAGCGAGTGTTATTAAGCCTGTGGGTGTGGTCAGGAACTCATTTTCATGCAGATGCTGACCATCTGTTTTGCCTGCGATTAACTGATTTTTTTTGGATGAGAGCATCAAAGTGAAGACAGTCACTGGATGGCCACCAGTCCTGCTGTTTCTTGCAAATGACATCATTGCACAGGATGATAATGATTATGGGTTTGTGCTTACTATATGCTGAACACTGTTCTAAGCTCTGGAGTAGATACAAGGTGATCAGGTTGCCCCACAAAGGATTCACAAGTCTTAATCCCCATTTTACAGATGAGGTCACTGAAGCACAGAGAAACGAAGTGATTTTTCTCAAGATCGCACAGCAGACAAGTGGCGGGGTTTTGACGTGGAGCAGATGGCTTTCCACTCGCTATCCACTGCCCGAACAGGAACGGAACGGACAGGCCTCTGCTTGACTCTCCCTCCCGTAGCCGAGACTGGTAGAATACCGGGCACTCTCCAGGTTTGGTCCTGAGAGGGGAGAAGAGTCAGAGGGGGAATAAATTAGAATTGAAATCAAATAGACTTCCATACCTTAAAACATACCCAACATACTGCTTTAATATTCCAGTGCTAAATTAGCTTGACAAATGTCACCTTTGTGGTCTGCTCAGTGTTTCAGAGAGGGATTTAGAGAGCAATCGTTCTCAGATGACATGCTAACAGTAATATATTGGCATGATTCTTGTGGCAGCTACTAGAGAAGTCCCCTTATTACTTACATTTTTAGTTAAGTGATTTAGTTGGCATTTAGCAACTCTGAATTAGATGCAGAAGAGTCTGAGCTCTCCTGATTGTCTAATCCTGTATTCAAACCACAAAATCAAACTTGAACTCGATGAAAAAAGGGCTACCGATTTCAGAAAAGTTAGTCTTGAGATCATACTTTAAATATAAAAATCAGATAGAGCCCAAATCGTTTCTTTCCGAAATGAATCTTAGAGGATAATATGGATGGGCAGTAAGAGTGAGAAGCAGCGTGGTCTAGTGGAAAGACCACAGACCTGGGAGTCGGATGACCCGGGGTCTAAACCCACACCTGCCACCTGTCACTTCTCTGCGCCTCAGCTTCCTCATCTGTAAAATGGGGGTTAAGACCGTGAGCCCCGTGTGGGGCAGGGACCCTGTCCGACCCGATCATCTTGTAATAAGTCACCCCCAACCCCGCCGGGTTGAGATATTTACGGTTCGAGTGGAACCGGCAGGCCCAGCTTGGTGAGAGTGCAATGGCAGGTGAGAGCAAACAGAGCAACTGAGGAGATGTTCACTATGCGATGCCCTCCCTCCAGCTCGTCTCACAGTCAACTAACAATAATAACTGTGGCATTTGTTAAGTGCTTACTCTGTGCCAGGCACTGTATGTAAGCGCTGGGGTGAATACAAGGAAATAGGGTTGGACACAGCCCCTGTCCTGCATGGGGCTTCCAGTCTCAATTGTATTTGAGGGCTTACTGTGTGCAGGGCATTGTACTAATCCCCATTTTACAGATGAGGGAACTGTGGCCCAGAGAAGTGAAGCGACCTGCCCAAGATCACACAGCAGACCCGTCGTCCATTAGAACCCACATCCTCTGGCTCCCAGGCCAGTGTGTTTTCCACTAGGTCACCCTGGTTCCTTGGCACAGGTTCCTGGTCACCGGGGCCGTGCCTGGGCCGGGAAGCGGGAACTGAGCTCTAATTTAAGATTTCACGTGGACTCCATCACCCCGCCCCCGGCCCTTTCCTCCCACACCCACCTCACTCCCTGCCTCCCTTGGCCACCTTCTCCTTTACCAAATGGATAACTCTTAAATGGCCGCCACATAGCAATCAATCGATAGTATTTACTGAGCACTTCCTGAATGCAGAACTAAGCACTTGGGAGAGTATAGTACAATAGAGTTGGTAGACAATCCCTGCCTCTGAGGAACATCCAGTTTAGTAGAGGAGATAAACGTTAAAATAAATTAAGCAACAGAGTATTCTTATATATGTGCTGTGGGGTTAGGGGTGGGTGAGCATTGACAGCGTGGCTTAGTGTAAAGAGCAGAGGTTGTGGATTCTAATCCCGGCTCTGCCACTTATCAGCTGTGTGACTTTGGGCAAGTCACTTCACTTCTCTGTGCCTCAGTTACCTCATCTGTAAAATGGGGATAAAGACTGTGAACCCCACGAGGGACAACCTCATTACCTTGTATCTACCCCAGAGATTAGAAAAGTGCTTGGCACACAGTAAGCGCTCAACAAATGCTATTAAAATAATAATAATAATAAGCGCGTGGCTGTTGCAGAAGGGAGAGAGAATAGGGTTCACTCAGCTCCTGTCCGTTTAAGGAGCACTGAAAATGGTTCTTTCAACTAGCACATGTAGAAAATTTAACTTTTATCTCCCAGCTGAAGATAAAAGACAGGCATTTGAAATGATACTCTAAAACAAAGCCGGAGTGGTATTGAATCAAATGTTTTATTATTTAAATCACTCACAGAGGGTTTAGATAATTGATTTTAACAAGGTTAGAACCCACATTAAATTACTGTGTTTGGCATTTCATATAATTAGAGAGAAATTCCTATTTTGGGGCAAGACATGGCTTTTTTAATGGATGTCTAAAACAATAAATAGCTCTTAAAATTATAGTTTGCTAATTTGAATCAGCAGTATAAATCGTCTGGGAACAGCTGTGTCCAGATCAGCATAAGAACTTAAATGAGTATAAATCTGCTTTTGGACATATATATATATTGAATTAGTTTTGATAATTCTTACTAAAATTCTTATTAAAGATGAATACCATAAAAAAATACTGGACAAAATACTCAAATATATCTCAGTGTTACCATTTGTATTCAGCTGTACAAGCATTTACAGCTATAACAATCTGTAACCTTTCTATTTGAGATCGCTGACATTTTGATAAGCAGCGTGGCTTATTGGAAAGAGCCCGGGCTTGGGAGACAGAGGCCGTGGGTTCTAATCCCAGCTCCGCCACTTGTCAGCGTGTGACTTTGGGGAAGTCACTTCACTTTTCTGGGCCTCAGTTACCTCATCTGTAAAATGGGGATGAAGACTATGAGCCCCATATGGGGCAACTGATTACCTTGTATCTACCCAGCACTTAGAACAGTGTTTGGCACATAGAAAGCACTTAACAAATACCATAATTAGTATTTTGATTTAATCGATTAATCCTCTCAATGGCAGAGTATGTGTTCTATGCTTCAGTAAAAACTGTGGTATTTTTAGTCTAATTTTTTTCCCCGGAGGCAGATGTAATTCTATCATGTTTCCAAGAGCCGAGATTAGGACGGAGAAATGAACTATGCATTATCTGGTTTCTTTTTATTGATCACAATGGTGTATTAAATACACTTTAATGACATAGCTAGTTTTACAGAGCTAGCATCTAGTGGAGTCCTGTGGTAGACATGTACATCCTCTGGAGAGAATAGAAACTATATGAATGTAGCTTGCAGGCAGCAAGTAGGCCATCTTCACTGGACAGAATGTATAAAGGGGGTAAAATAATTTGTACGGAACAAAAACAAGCACCATTAGGGCCTTTTGAAAGACCAAGAAACACTAACTAGTACAGCACTCCAGGTGACTTCCGGGTGACGCTTGAATCAGTCAATCAATCAGTGCTATTTATAGAGTGCTTACTGTGTTCAGAGCACCGTTTTAAGTGCGTGGAAGAGTACGGTACAGCAGACTTGATGGACACATTCCTTGCTCACAGAGACCTTTACAAGCTTGAAGAGAAGAGTTGCATCTTCTCCTTCCTAAAATATTTTTTTTTCCACTTGGCACCCGAGTCATTCATTTAGTTCTGATATAATTTGATGCCTGCCAGATTTCATATTTCTTTCTTGGGAATCCCACATTTGTCAGAACGATAATGAACTTAACTAAATCAAATGAATATTTAAAGATCTAAGAACGGGATAGAGCTGAGCCTGAACTCCAGCTAATTGTCCCTCAGACTTGAAGATAAGACTGTTGACAAGGAGAATTTTTTTTACCAGCGCTAGCAGATGAGGCTAAGACTGATATATATGCCTGAAAATCCTTCCATATCAGATGTAGGTCAAGATTGCTTTTTTGCTACACTGCTGTATTTGACACCCATGGTGTTGACCTTTACCTCCACCAAAGGATGTAGTAAGCAGTAGAGATTCAGATAACACCTAAAGAAGAACTTCCTGACCATTGAGTGATGGACCACAGGAAACATTACCCGAGGAAAGTTTGTCGCATCTCTTTTTCTAAGATTAGCTTTCCTACCTAGCGATGTGACATCACGTAGAGACATATTGTTCTGCCTGGAGGCAAAGGAGAAGATAAGCATTATTCCGAGTGAATCCAAAAGCCCAAAGTTGGTTTTATGCCCATTGATCTGGAATGCATTAAAGAAAAGAATTTTATTCTGCCACCCAGTTGCATCTTACACCCATCAGATCTTCCCTTATCATGTTTCCATGACCATTTTCCAGGAACTAGGATCGAGCCAAATCATCACCTTCAAATGATAGATCTTACATCTTTTTCCACCTTCTTTTCCTTCTAGTTGAACCTACAGTTCATTTCTCAGTGAAAGCAATCAAGGATTGGTCTCACTTGATGGGTTAATTTCCACAGCGCCAGATGTGAAACGGTAGCTTAAGTGGTTTCCTATTCTCCTCTTTGAGGTAGCTAATATCACAGTATGGCAATTAGGGAGTACTGTTTGGTTGATATCTTTTACCAAAATATACATCAACTAAAAAGTTAAATATGGAAAGTATCTTAAAAACTATAGAACTATACAAGATTAGAAGCAGATTGTACTTCAGATATGATCTATATTAACAACAAAATTAGTACATAGGGTCTGCTTTAACTTAGCTATCCTTTGTCCTTTTTTTCGGCTTATTGTATGCAACAGTTGCGATGTGAAATGCAAAATGCCAATTCCATGTAGAGCATCATTTGACATTTATTCTGAAGAGTAAAGAAGTACAAGCATGTGAAAAGCATTTAGTTTCAATTAAACTTCTAAACAAAGAAATTCACAAATATTTCATTTTCAAACTGCAGCAGAGTACCTGAGGACAGAGGGAACAGCTTTAAACATACAATCCGGTGATTAAATGACAGTGTTGCTTTTAGGAGTGTTAAGTTTGTTACGGTTGAATACTAAAATGCACCCTTCAGTTGGTTCTCTCTTACCTTTATCTGAAACAGCATTGCATTCCTGAAAGAGCTTTTTGTCTGGGAAAAATATGGTAAATCTACAACTCTCTTTCACTTCCCTGGATACCTGGAGCCACAAACCCAGTTTACCCAATACAAAATGAAATAGTGAGGTGTCAGCCATCTGTGAAGTAGTGTCTTACAACCATCTACTGAATCTTTGTTGTTCAAACAGCCAAACCAGAAATTCAAGACAAAATTTTTTTTTTCATTTGTCAGAATCTTCCATTCACTGCATCAGTGCTGTATAATTTGTTCTTAAGGGGACACTTATCTGTTTCAAGTTATCCTCTCCCTTTTATATTCTTTGTTGAGGGACCCAAAGACTAAAAACAACAGTTCTTCAGTTTAGTGAACATCAGAGCTAAACTGGGAATGCCTAGATCCATTAATGTGGACACCCTTATAAACTCTGAATTGGAAGGAAGGAATGGGTAGATAATAATAATAATAATAATAGTATTTGTTAAGTCCTTACTATGTGCCAAGCACTGTTTTAAGTGCTGGGGCAGAGACAAGGTAATCGGGTTGTCCCACATGGGGCTCACAGTCTTAATCACTATTGTACAGATGAGGTAACTGAGGCCCAGAGAATTGAAGTGACTTGCCCAAAGTCAAACAGCTGACAGGTGGCGGAGCTGGCAATAGAACTCACGACCTCTGACTCCCAAGCCCGTGCTCTTTCCACTAGGCCAGAGAGTGTGAATTAAATCTGAAAGGAGCTGTGCCTCGGGGGGAACGTCTGATTGAAGGTGGTCGTTGTTTCCCTGCTATTCCCTATCTTGCTCCTTGCCCTTCCCTCTGGTTGACTGTTAGAGCTGGACTTGCCCAAATGTCTTGTTCGTAAAGTTACTGGCCAACAACCAGGTTGTGTTTTTCATGATTTGGTCCAACAGAAATTCTTGCCAGATCAGCACATTTTTACCATCCCTACGTAAGAATCCGCGGGGTCCAATACCATCTTCAGCATCATCAGTCAATTGTTCCCCGCAATCAACAAACTGCTAATGTCGATCAAGGTTGAGTCTGCTACAGAAAAAAGGTTGGTAATTTCATAATTTTGGTATGCTTAAATGCTTACTCTCTGCCAAGCTCTGGAGGAGACCCAAATCAATCAGAGCAGGCACAGTTCCTGTACAAATGGGGCTAACAGTCTATGGGGGAGGGAGAACAGGTATTTAGCCCCCATTCTGCAAATAAAATGTCTCCTTTCCTCTCCATCAAAACTGCTTCCATAATAATCCAAGCATTTACGCTATCCCACCTTGATTACTGCATCAGCCGCCTTGCCTTGTGTCTCTTCCCCACCCCAGTCCACATACTTCACTCTGCTGCCCAGATCATTTTCTACAATACGAATCAGTACGTGTTTTCCACTCCTCAAGAACCTCCAATGGTTGCCCATCCACCTCCACCTCAAACGAAACTCCTCACCATTGGCTTTAAAATACTCAATCACCTTGCAATTTCCTACCTTACCTTGCCGCTTTCCTACTACAATCCAGCCCACACACTTTGCTCCTCTATTGCCAGCCTACTCACTGCACCTCGATCTCATATATCTTGACACCGACCTCTTGCTCGTGTCCAACTTCTGATCTGGAATGCCTTCCCTCTTCATATCTGACAGATGATCACTCTCTCCGACTTCAAAACCTGATTAAAAGCACGTCTCCTCCAAAATGCTTTCCCTAACTAAGCCCTAATGTCATCTCCCTGTCTAGACAGCAAGCTACTACCTACTCCCTTCTGCATCACCCTTGAACTCGGATTTGTACCCTTTCATTCACTCTTCCCTAAGCAACAGAGCACTCAGGCGCTTATCCATAATTTATTAATTTATATTAACGTCATCTCCCTCTCTAGACAGCAAGCTCGTTGTGGGCTGGGAACGTGTCTACCAATTCTGTTTTATTGTACTCTCCCAAGTGCTTAGTTCAGTGCTCTACACACAGTAAGCGCTCAATAAATATGATGAATCGATTGATTTTTAAAGAAACTGAAGCTCAGAGAAGTTAAGCGACTTGTTCGAGGTCACTTAGCGGGCTAGTGGCAGAGCCAGAATTGGAACCTGACTCCCTGACCCAGACTTTTTCCACTAGACCACACTGCATCTTTTCAATTCTGGCCAAACTGGGTTCAGTTCCCTTTCCACCATAGGTAATAATAATAATAATTATGATATTTAAGAGCTTACTATGTGCAGGCACCATACTTAAGCGCTGGGATGGATGCAACTGAATTGGGTTGGACACAGTCTTTGTCCCATTTGGGGCTGACAATTTCAGTCCCCCATGTTTCAGATGAGATCACTGAAGCACAGAGAAGTAAAGTGATTTGCCCAAGGTCACGCAGCCGACCAGAGGCAGAGCCGGGGTTAGAACTCATGACCTTCTGTCTTCCAGGACCGTACTCTACCGTCTATCGTCTATCGTCTATGCCACGTTGCTTCTTGGGACGTAAGTACAAACAGTAGCATTGAATGTTTTTGCACTACTGGGGGATTGGCTCGAATACTGTTGAGAAGCAGCGTGGCTCAGTGGAAAGAGCACAGGCTTTGGAGTCAGGGCTCATGAGTTCGAATCCCAGCTCCGCCACTTGTCGGCTGTGTGACTGTGGGCAAGTCACTTCACTTCTCTGTGCCTCAGTTCCCTCATCTGTAAAATGGGGATTAAGACTGTGAGCCCCACGTGGGACAACCTGATTCCCCTATGTCTACCCCAGCGCTTAGAACAGTGCTCGGCACATAGTAAGCGCTTAACAAATACCAACAAATACAAAAAAATACTGTTGGGTTCGGTGTGGGTAGGCTGGAATTTTTGTCCATTCGACTTTGCCTTTCCATGCCCCCTAGTTGGGTCAGAATTCATCTGATTGGCTACAGCTTCCCCAGAGTGCTGGACTGTTGTGGTGCGTCTCTTCCCCTAGCCTGTCGGGTCTCTGGGAACTGCTCTGAGGCTTCCTGAAGTCAGGGAAGTAAGGACTGGGAAAACCTATACCAATCAGATGTGTGAGCTGGCGTGAGGTTAATAATAATAATGTTGGTATTTGTTAAGCGCTTACTCTGTGCAGAGCACTATTCTAAGCGCTGGGGAGATACAAGGTGATCAGGTTGTCCCACGTGGGGCTCACAGTCTTAGTCCCCATTTGACAGATGAGGGAACTGAGGCACAGAGAAGTGAAGTGACTTGCCTACAGTCACACAGCTGACAAGTGGCAGAGCCGGGATTAGAACCCACCACCTCTGACTCCTAACCCCGGGCTCCTTCCACTGAACCACGAGGTTATCTGGTTTCAGACTTGGGCAGCGAGTTGTGATAGTTCCCCCTTTTTGCACAGCACTTCCTCTGCAAGCATTGCTTTAGCACCGATAATTACATTGAGCGATTTTTTCGTTAGGGTAAAAACAACCTTTAAAGATGTATCTTCTTGGTCCTGTGCAGTCCTGGACACGTTTCCCCTAGAGTAACTGAAATCACTTCACTCTGGTTGGCTTTGGTTGACTTCGGTTGACTGTGGTTGACTACGGACCACTGGAATCCTAGAGGCGGAGTCTAGTCTAGTTATAGAAGTTCTTTTTCAGGGAGTTGTTGTTATATGGCCAGTTTCAAATAAAATCTAGTTTTCTTGCTTGTCTTCCTTCCCCTTCCAGCTCCCCATTTTTAAGGTGTTCATATTAGCATGATAACCAGAAGGTAGACGGGGAAAGGGAGAGGGAAAGACGGAGAGGGAGAGAAAGGAGAGGGTTGCCCATCGCTGGTGGAATGTAGAGGGGCAAATATGGAATGATGAATAATCTAGTTTAGGGCCCTGTTGGTACCAGGAAGAAGCAGGGTGGCCTACTGGCAAGAGCCCAGGCTTGGGAGTCAGAGGATGTGGGTTCTAATCCCGGCTCCACCTCTTCTCTGCTGTGTGACCTTGGGCAAGACGCTTCACTTCTCTGTGCATCAGCTCCCTCATCTGTAAAATGGGGATTAAGACTGTGAGACCCATGTAAGACAGGGGCTGTGTTCCACCTGATTAATTTGCCTTAGAACTGTGCTTGTATCACAGTAAGCATTTAACAAATATCATCATCATTATTATCATCATTGTTATTATTACAAGCTCGCCTAGCCCTAAGGGTCATCTGTCCTGGCCAGAAGCCAGGGCATCGTAGATCGTTCGTTTCTTCATTAGTAGAATTGGTAAAAAAAAAAAAAAAAGTAGATGAGGAAGACCACAGCTTTCAGGTGACCACTCTGTTGGACCTTATGACCTTGGATGGCAGTCAGTTTTTTTTTTCTGTGGTGGGAAGAAAGGGAGGAAGGGAGGAAGACTGGGAAGGAAAACGGAGGAAAGGAAGAATAGAAGAAGGAAAAGAGGGAGGGAGGAAGGATGGGAAAGAGGAAAGAAAGGAAGGAATGAGGGGGAGGGGGAGAGATGGATGGAGGAAGGAAGGATGGGAAAGAGGAAGGAAAGGAAAGAATGAGGGGGAGGGGGAGGGATGGATGGAGGAAGGGAGAGAAGGAGGGAAGAAGAGAGAGAAGGATGGAGGGAGAAAGAAAGGGAAGGAAGGAAGGATGGGAGAAAGGAAGGAAAAGAGAAGAGGCACCCTGGAGATAGATGCAATTTCTGCTATTCTGTGCTATGGGATCTTTTGTGCAAAATTCCAATTGACTACTGTTTGACATGATCTAATCATCCAATTTCCCAACATTCTTCACCCCACTTTAGAAACTCGACCTTTGAAATAGCTTATTTGATCTCTGGCCATTTGATTTTATTATCACTGTTACTGGAGATGTTATTGTATGACCGGCCAAATTTACTTCTCCCTATTACCCCTGGGGACAAAGAGACTCTGTCTGGAGGGTCATAGGACTGGTTTTAAGAGGAAGATTGTCTTGTTGAGAACAACGATAACTCTGGCAGTGGACAGCACACAAAACTGACCGTTTCATCTACGAACGACGATGACTGCCATGGTAATCATCGTTCCAGAAGGAGTTTTCCCAGGAATTATTTCTTTGATGCTTTGGTCTGTGTCGTCATTTCACTTTACCAAAACAGTAAAAATGACTCCAACTTGTAATGGTGTGGAATAAAATATCCACTGACTTACTGAAGCAGTTTCAAATCCCTCCATTTTTACTGCATATTGGGTTGAATAAGAAAATCTCATTTTACTCTGTTTGTGGTTTCTTAAATATCTATATAGGAAATAAATACAGGACAGGCGATGAGAAAAGGTCCCCGTTAGGATTCTGTTGCTCAGTTGTGGGTTGTTGAACTCTTAATTTCCATATATCCACAATGTAAATAAAGGGAGGAGACAGGATAACCATACAGTCTAAAGTGCTTAAACCACTTAAGTCAGTTTAACTCAAGGTCACTGTTTCTGTGTGTTTATTCATTCTTACACTAATGAATAAAACATATCAACATAAAAAGGAATGATCCCTTTTCCCTGTTCTCGATCCTTGATACGCCAGGCCCCGTGTTGGCAAGGAGTCTTCCTTCAGTGCCAGTTACTTCATAAGGAAAGTGAAAATGCCAGGGACCGCAAACATCAAGCACGATAAGCCAACAAGGAGCACCGTGGCCTAGTGCAATGATCGTGTGCCTGGGAGTCAGAAGACCCTGGGTTCTAATCCCAGCTCAGCCACTTGTCTGCTGTGTGAGCTTGGGCAAGTCATTTAACATCACTGTGCCTCAGTTACCACATCTGCGAAATGGGGATTAAAACTGAGTCCCGTGTGGAACATGGACTGCAGCCTAAAACAAGACAGTGCTTGACACATAATAAGTGTTTATAAGTATCATTTTTTTTAAAAGGAGAAGTAAACAAGGGGATAGGGAGTTGAGGAAAGATACAGTTATTGGAATGTGGGCTTTTGTGGTCAGGGAATGTGGCATTTATCTGTCTGGCACTTTCTAATCATTCACTATAATGCACCATGTACCCATTAGGCTCTCAGTACTATTACTAATGACCTTATCTATCAAGAGTTTACTATGTACTAAGCAGAAGTCTAAGTGTTGGGATAGATACAGGATAATCAGATGAGACAGAGTCTCTCTCCCTCATGGGGCTCACAGAATAAGATGGAAGGAGAATAGGTACTGTATATAGGTATAGGTTAAAATGGGGACTTTGGAAAAAAAAAAAAAAGAGTGTAAGCACCGTGGATGAGGAAAACTGGTAGAAACTATTACAGCCTATGATAAGGAATAAGTATTAATATGTGAGAAGCCCTATAGTGGGTGGTTAGATGAATAGAAGTAAAGGCCCTGGTCCCTCCCCATGAGGCACTTACCCTTATCGAGGAAACAGGCAGCTTCATCTTTTATTCGTGCAGTGGGAGCAGGAAGGAAAATTACGTTCAAGAAGGTGGAGCAAATGAAGAAACAATGACATAAATGGTGGAATGAATAGATCGACCAAGTGCTAGTGCTCATTGAGCCGGCTGCTGGGATGGTCAGCTGGTTGTGGGCAGCGAATGTGTCTGCTTATCGTTATACCGTAGTCTCCCAAGCGCTCAGGACAGTGCTCGGCACACAGTGAGCGATCCCTAAAGATGATCAAATGAATATGACCTGGAGATGTGGTAATGAGGTAAAGAGGAGAGAGGCGGGAGGCAGCTTCGAAGCCAGCGGTCAGGGGAATCCTTCAAGATAGAGTGGTTTTACTGATGTGGTGTAAGTATCCGGGGCCATGTCGGTGCTGGAGCCCCTATCACCATGGCTACCCATGTACGTACCACACAGGATGCACGGACCTGTTGTCACCACGCACATCTCCATCTGTTGAAAAGCTCTTAGTTCCATCTCGATCCTGCTTTTCCTCTCCTCCTGCTGCTTTACCCCCGCCCTATGATGCCAACAGTTTCCCTTCCTACTCGAAGTTACCACTAATGGTGAAATTCATCCATGACTGTGTGTGTGGCTGAAACAGCCAATAAGGGTATTTGTTAAGTGCTTACTACGTGCCAAGCGCTGTAGTAACTGCTTGGGTGGATACAAACAAATCGGGTTGGACAAGGTCCCTGTCCCACATGGAGCTCACAGTTTTAATCTCCATTTCACAGATGAGGGAACTGAGTCCCAGAGAACTGAAGTGACTAGTCCAAAGGTGATACAGCAGACGAGTGGCAGGGTCAGGACTAAAACCCGGATCCTTTTGACTAGAAGCCCATGCTCTATCCACCAGACCATGCTGCTTCTCCACAGTTCCAACCACGATGTTTCATAAGTTAGCACTCATTTGAGAGAACCGCTTCCTTTAATTTGTTCCTAACCCATTGGTGAACACCAATTTTGTTTTCATCCTGCTCACTTCCTTCTTGAATTTCTAATATGCAGTCGAGTTTCCCCCAAAGCCTCATCTTTCTAATCTAAAACGTCATCATCTTTTCAGCCCATCCTCACGTGGAGGCTTCTCATCACTCTGACCGTCTTGCGTGCCTTTCTTTTGAATTTCCCTCTTCCATGATTTTCTTCATAAGATAGGCTGACAATAATATCAGTCTGGACGTGCCATGATTTAAAAAGGGGCAAAGTTATACCTTCTGGAACCATTACGCTGAGCTATTTATAGATCAACAAAATCTTGCGGCAGTCAATAGCCCTACACCGATGAACTCGCTTTCTCTTCTTCCCCTTTTCCTCCCTCCTTGTTCACCTCCGTGCTCTGATGTCAACAGTCGGATTCCCTGAGACTTCCAGTGAGCCAGCGATGCCCTTCCCAGCTAGCCCCCAGAGAGCATGAAAGCTTCCGCTCTGGGCTGGGTCACTCTTCCTCTTGCTCCTCCTCACGACTCCGGCCTGTGAACCCCTGACAAATCAGAAGGGTTTGGGATCTGGCTCTAAGGAAGCCAATTTGGTGATCATGAGGACTGGCTAGGAGTCACTTTCTAATGAATTTTCCCCTCTTCCTGTTTATGCCACACTAGCACGTAATGCAATTGATGACATTTATTGTTTCTTGTTATTTTTGGAAAAGCAGTTTGGCTTGGTGGATAGAGCATGGGCCTGGGAGTCAGAAGGACCTGGGGTCTAATCCTACCTCCGCCATAGATCAGTTGTGTAACCTTGGGCAAGTCATTTCACTTTTCTGGGTCTCAGTTACCTCATCTGGAAAATAGGGATTAAAACCGTGGACCTATAGGGGATAGCGACTGTATCTATACCTTGTATCCGTCTCACCATTTTAGAACAGTGCCTGGCACATAGTAAGAGCTTAAATATCACTTTTATTATTATTATTATTTATGTGCTCATTTATGCTTATCATGTGAATTGATCCACTCATTTTCACCCACTGTACACTCAACATTTTTTTGTTCACTCCTGCAATTAGATTTGATTCACTCCAAGGCAAGGATTGCTTCTTTTATTCATTTTGTACGGTCCTCAGATACCCATTCCAGTTCTCTGCACAGAGTAAGCCGAATCACCGAAGGAAGAACCAGGAACAAAATTCTAGTACCTACCCTCCCCAATTCTTCACTTACTGCTGAGGATTTCATGGCACCTCTCCCACCTCCGAGAGGAGACTGGAGCAGGAGGAGGGGAAGGGTTTGGAAAAAACTGGCGGACCTCCAGGGTATCCAAAGGCTATTCTGCGGCCATAGGGTAGTCTCTTGCTTCCTTGAGTAATGGTCTTGCTTCCAGTATTGCACACGTAGTATAGAATGACAAATAAGGAGTCCGCCTCAAGGCCCCCAATCCTTTCAGAGTCTCTGGCCTCGGTGACCTTTGCCCTCCCAGAAGCACCCCTCGAAACCCAGCCATACCCCTCTGCCAGTGTGGATAGCCGGTCAGTGTGGGGATGGAGCCTATTGTAGATATTTTGACATGGAGGACTTTTTGAGATCTGAGCTGAAGAAGGGAGAGGAGATGGGAAAGTGTTAGGATGGGCATATAAAGTTAGCTATTTTTCTGTGTCTGTCTAGTTCCTAGAATGTAAGCTCTTTGAGGGCCAGAGTTAACTTCAATATGCTTCTCTGTAGATTCCCAACCACCTGGAAGCCCCCCACTATAGATCCAGGGCATTTCTCCCTCTCTGCGGGTCCAAACACACTTTCATGTGAGACTGGAAACCAGACAAATAGACTGTGGAGAACCTAAATGGCCTTTGGAGTGGTGTAGCATGCTTTCAGATGGTCTGTGTGCTTTCAGATGGTGTTCTCGTTAGAAGAGAAATCTTTGTTTCAAAGTGTTCCAGGGAAAGATTGCCAGGAAGATAAAGCAAGTGAAGTTAAGGAAAACTTCAAACGGATTTTAACGACAGCAGAGGAGCACTGGGTGGTAAAGCACAATGCTCCTCTGGGAGACAAATACGAGGGTTGAATGTGAAATCAAAGTGTACGTCGGTTGATGTGATTCTTCAGAAATATTGTTTGCTCAGCCACGATGACGCTGCCATGAGGAAAAATGGTGCTGGATTAGGGTTCACCTTTTCGAGCAACTCTGCAGTTAGGGCAAGATCATTTCCAGAACAAGACACATCATAAAACATAATTAGGCCGATCGTGATGATTAAACTGATCTATTTCCTAGGTAATTATTCAAGAACTTGTTGTTGGGATTAGACGGAGATGTTATCATTGACCGTTCCTTTCAAACAAGGTTCCTGTCAGTGAGTCATTGGAGGAAAAAATGGGAAATTCACATATTACACTTATTTTTGCGTATTGTGCAAGTTGCCCACCAATTTTACGGCTGTACCCCTTAGACGCCGACAAGATGGAGAATTAGCAAAAGGGTATTAGCAAAGGAATCATGCTTAAAAATGAAATTGAAAGCCCGTGAAAGTGGGAGAAACCGAGGGGATTCTTAAATACATCGAGGCATTAAATGCCAGCTTCTCCCAGTTACTCTACCCTGAATGAAGTCAAAGCAGTTGAACACGAGAGACATGAGGCAAAGACAGTTGTCAGGAAACACCCACTGCCTCTGATAACTCTTCACCTTAATAGGAAGAGAGAAGCGACAGAGAGTCGGACAGAGAGAGAGAGAGGAGTTGGTTTCAGTAGAAATCTAGGACTGGATAGGGAGGGGGAAGGTCCCTTCTGATGAGTGGCACTAACCCTTAGAATACAGAGACGCTTCCCGATGTCAAGGTCACAGTTTACTCAGCAGCAGTACTATCTCACCAGCATTAGATCAACAACTCTAAAAGAATGAGTAGAATCAAAGACACTTTCCTTCAATTGATCGTGCAGAAAGGATATCTGGGCATTTGTCCAATGGCCCACGGGCCTGCCCTTGGTTTTGTGGAGCAGAAGAGGTGGGAGAATAGAAGAGCTAGCTGCCGTATTCCACCTCGGTCATACCCTCTAGAGATGTCACAAGGACATCATTCTTCCTGGAATTCCCCCCTTCGCCTGAAAGTCCCGTGGGAATTTGCCAACTGGGTACCCATTGTGAAATTCTGCGGGAGATCAAAGCCCAGAATCTGATGGGCCCAATGGAATAGAATACACTCTCTGTTTTCCGAACGGGAAATCCCAAGGATCACTTCCCCCTTATTTGGAATGGCGGCATTCGGCTCTGCAGTTTCATACCAGATGGCCTACGTTTCTCTTACGCAACACCTTCTTGTGACAGGTTAGTAATCAGTTAATCTAGCTGGCAAATGAATTGGTAAATATTTTTACTTCTTTCTGTTGGATTTTACTTTGATGTCTTTATCACAGCAAGGCTCAAAATAGTTTCCTGGAGCTTTCTAATATCTCCATGGAGTTTTAGTTTACCAACTTCTGTAGGATGTTCCAAAAAACTTTATGGAACAAAATGGCTCTAGAAATCTTTTTGTAGAGTGTGTGTGCTGAAAGTTGCTCTTTGTTTTCCCGCTAAAGTTTTATATATAATTCCTGCTTAGATCTTTCTAAGAATAAATGATTATGCAGATTTTAGGGATGAATGACTTATACATGAGATAAATCAAGGTCTTTTGTGTGGGCAGCTAAATATTATATTTTGATTCATCAGAATCTATTTTTTATCCTATAAACCTATACCTTGCATCGAGCACTGTTCTAAGTGCTGAGGTAGATTTAAGTTCATCAGGTCAGACGTAGTCCCTGTCCCACATGGGATTCATAGTCTAAGTAGGAGAGAGAAGAGGTCCTGCATTCCCATTTCTCCGTAGAGGAAACTGAGGCACAGAGAAGTTAATGACTTGCCCAAGGTCATATAGCAGGCAAGTGGCAGAGCCAGAATTAGAATCCAGGTCCTCTGATTCCCGGGCCCGTGCTCTTTCCATTAGCTTCCCTTATATCAGTGGAATTGTATGGGTACTGTGAGAAATGCACTTCGTGGTAATTTGATTGAGAATTGGAAAAGTCTGTACGTGTGTAATCACAATAAGTGCAGAAATAATGAGCAAATAGAACTAGCTGCCCTTTGTATCTCAATTTGACATTAGTAGTGCAGAAATAATGGGCAGATAGAACAAGCTGCCCTTTGTATCTCAATTTGACATTATGGATGGTGAGATTTTGGGTAAATGGATAGGTGTTAGGGTGGTTTAAAGACCAGTATGTTTTTGCCTTTCTTCCTTACGCAGGCTGATCATCCTCTGCTATGCTCTTGACTTGTTGAGTTGGTAGGGCGTTCCAAAGGACTGAAAATATATTTTAAGGCAGCTTCAAGTCCCCTTGATTTATCTTCAAGTGTTGCTGTACGGGATGGGTTTTGTAAGATTGGGCCTAATATAGAATCCTTGTCTGACTTCTTTGGCGAAGAAAGGGTAGACAGTTTCAACTCTGGCACAACCTGCTGTGATTTAGATCCGGCCTTAGGATATTGGGGAATATTCAGAGCAGCCACTGCTGTCTAGAAGCTGTCAAAGCTCAGTCGCTAATACTCTACTGGCAACGGCAGTGGTGTCAGGAATGTTTTGTGGATACAGAAGAAAGATCGTGATGTCTTTTTTGCGCTCTTTCCCTTTAGCCTGACGCTCAGCAAAGATCATATCGCATACGGTGTGTCCATTCCTGTCTAAAACATTAATGTGATCGTAACGGTAGATTTTTTTAACAATGCATACCCAGTTCTCCCTCGTATTTGTTTTGGCCATATTTCTAGCCGGGCCAAGGCTAATTCGAAATGCCATGTACTTTTAGCTGTCTGGGGGCCAGGTAGAAAAAACAACAGAGAAGCCCACAAGACCTGGCCTGTTTCTCAGTCCATCCTGCTTCTGATGGCTGGCAGTGGCGACCAGTGCCGTCAGTCAATCAGTTGTATTTATTGAGCCCTTTTTGTGTGCAGAGCGCTGTACTAAGCACTCGGAAGAGTACGATATAACAGCCTCATTCCCTGCCCACAACAATAGTCTTGATTGACCCTTCCTGGAGTCATTCTTGGGGGAGTTTCCAGGATGACCTTCCACAGTTAATATGATAATACTACCGATGGTATTTGTTAAGCACTTACTATGTGTCAAGCACTGTCTTCAGCTCTGGGGTAGATAGATGGTTATCAGGTTGTCCCACGTGAGGCTCACAGGCTTAATCCCCATTTTACAGATGAGGCAACTGAGGCACAGAGAAGTTAAGCGACTTGAACAAAGTCACACAGCTGACAAAGGGCAGAGTCGGGATTAGAACCCACGACCTCTGACTCCCAAGCCCGGGATCTTTCCGCCATGCCATGCTGCTGCTGTAGCTTATCTCCTCTCTGGTTCTTAAACCAGTTAACCAGCAACTCAGTACTTTGGTACCAACTATACACCCAGGTACTCATGAACCCCCTGTGCCATTTTGTACCTACTTTATTTCATAAAGCACTCACACGCCTGCGAATTCACTTAATGTTATAATATTTTTAAAGACATTCATTAAGCACTTACTATACATCAAACACAGTTCTAAGTGCTGGGTTAGATAATAATAATAATAATAATGTTGGTATTTGTTAAGCGCTTACTATGTGCCGAGCACTGTTCTAAGCGCTGGGGTAGACATAGGGGAATCAGGCCGTCCCACGTGGGGCTCACAGTCTTAATCCCCATTTTACAGATGAGGGAACTGAGGCACAGAGAAGTTAAGTGACTTGCCCACAGTCACACAGCCGACAAGTGGCAGAGCTGGGATTCGAACTCATGAGCCCTGACTCCAAAGCCCGTGCTCTTTCCACTGAGCCACGCTGCTTCTCAAAGTTAGATAAAAGTTAATCACGTCAGACACATGGGGGTCACAGTCTAAGTAGGAGGGGGTACAGGTATTGGATCTCCATTTTGTGGTTGGGGAAACTGAGGCCCAGAGAAGTTAAGGGATTTGCCCAAGGTCCAAGAGCAAACAAGTGGCAAAGCGCAGATTAGAAGCCAGGTCTTCTGTCTCCCATGTCCAAACCTTTAGGCAGTAGTAGGCATTGCCTCCTTCTTATCTTCCCTAACCCTTTTTCCTCTTATCTGTTACTTATTTTGACCACTGGTATATATCCTTACCCTCTCAGGTTGCACCTGGAGAGTTTCTAGTACTCTATCAGTCACGACTACAGGAGGAAGGGTCAAGCAGAGGCCTAGCCATTCCATTCCTAGCTTGGGCAGTGACCAGGGAGTGGAAAGCCATCTGCTACAAGTCAAAACTCACCCGTGCTGGGCAGCAGCGGCACGGGAGAGAGTCGAGGGTGGAGATTCAGGTTTACTGCATGGAAGGAGGAAATGGTAAACCACTTCTGGATTTTTCTTTTTTTACCCAGAAAGCTCTATGGATACGCTGCCAGAACGACTGCAGATGGAAGTGGGGTGTTCTGGGAGCGATGTGGCTATGGGTCGAACACGACTCGATAGCACAAGACAACAACATAAGTCCTTGGGGAGTCTCATTCGTTACATCAGTTTTCATCCATTTATTCAATCAATCGTATTTGAGCACTTACTGTGTGCAGAGCACTGTACTAAGAACTTAATGTGCCATCAGTCTCTACCTCTGGATGATTTAACGAAGTGGGTCAAAAGGACTCTGAGGCTCTAGGCCACAGATATCTGCACACAATTCTTCGATAACTGACTTTAGAACTAGTAGGTGATGCTTGAAATCTCTTGAGGTTTTTTTTTTTTATAATGGTATTTGTTAAGATCTCACTATGGCCAGGCACCGTACTAAGCAATGGATTTGAGACAAGCTAATGAGGTTGGACACAGTCCATGTCCCACATGGACTCACTGTCTTAATCCCCATTTTTTAGATAAGGTAATTTAAGCATAGATAGGTTAAGGTCATGGTCACACAGCAGACAAGTGTTGGAGCTGGAATTAGAACCCAGGTCTTCTGACTCCCGGGCCTGTGCTCTTTCCATTGGGCAGAACATTTCAGAAGCAGCGTGGCTCAGTGGAAAGAGCCCAGGCTTGGGAGTCAGTGGATGTGACGTCTAATCCTGGCTCCGCCATTTGTCAGCTGTGTGACTTTGGGCAAGTCATAACTTCTCATTGCCTCAGTTCCCTCAGCTGTAAAATGGAGATCAAGACTGTGAGCCCCTTGTGGGATTACCTGATATCCTTGTATCTCCCCCAACGTTTAGAACGGTGCTTGGCACATAGTAAACGCTCATCAAATGCCATCGTTAGTTTGCGAGAGGAGCCGGAGTGTTTTCTGAATCCAGATTACATGTTGTGTCTTCTAGCATAGCTGGGTAGAAAAAAATTAAACAAGACCGAGTCCACTGTGTGACTCAGTTTGACTCCATTGATGTTGGTGAAGGATGAGATAGGGCAACCCCAAGGCAGCTCGGACATGCCCAGTCATCTCTATATGAAATACTCTGTTTCAGGGCAACCAAATTTACTAAGTATTTTTTGGAATCCAGGTCTACCGATGATCTCGTGAGGGTTTTGATACCAGTTCTGACCCTTCCCCTATAACTGACATTCCGCGACATTTTTCTTGTGCCTCGCTATTCTCTGAAACCATATTGTGATTCTGGAAACCTTTAGCGACAATATTCTTCATGAGCTGATCTGGAAGTAGTCTAGCTAGGATCTTGCCAGCAAATGGAGAAGAATAAGATGCCTCAGTAATTGCTGAATCTCTTCCGTGTTCCACATGTTGAAGCTCTCGGCAAATGTCCCATCAGTTCCTATTTTTGTTATTATTATATTATGTGCTTACTATGTGCCAAGCACTTTTCTAACTGCCGGGGTGGATGCAAGTTAATCAGGATGTATACAGTCCTCATCCCACACGGGACTCACAATCCAAGTAGGGGGCAGAATAGACATCGATTCCCCACTTTACAAATCAGAAAACGCAGTCACAGAGTCATTAAGTGACTTGCTTAATGTCACACAGCAAGCAACGGGCAGAGTAAGGTTTAGAATTCAGTTCCTTTACTTCCTAGGTCTATGCTCTTTCCACTAGGCCACGCTGCTTCTCAAAAGTGTTATGTGCTTTTCCATGGCTTTAGACTGTTACGGTGACTGCCTCAAATGTTGGGACAGTTGGAAGGTTTTCTATGTTTTGCGGCCTCACCTTCAGTCAGCGGGGGGATGCTGAAGAAAGTATTGAAGGATTGTTGCCATCTTTTCAGGATTTCTTCCGTATTTCTTATGGAGCTGTAGTCATCTTCACTCTTCAGTCAATCATATTTATTGAGTGTTTACTGTGTGCAGAGTACTGTACTGAGCGCTCGGGAGACTGCAATATAAAGGACCCATTCCCTACCCACAGTGAGCTTACAGTCCAGAGGGGGAGACAGATATTAATATAAATAAATTACAAATATGTACATTAGGGCTTTAGGGTTGGTAGGGAGTAAGCATAAGGGGAACAGCGCAGGGTGATACAGAAGGGAGTGGAAGAAAAGGAAAGAGGGCTTAGTCAGGGAAGGCCTCTTGGAAGAGGTGTCCCTTCAATAAGGCTTTGAAGAGGGGGAGAGTAATTTATCTGTCAGCTATTCCCCGCTAGACTTCTATATTCATAGACTGTGAGCCCTTCAAGGTACAAGATCTGTGTCTAATCCCACCTCTATACTCCTTCCCAGCACTTAATTATTATTAACTACTGCTCTTACTAATCTCCTCCATGCATCTTCCTGTTATTTCTGTCGTCGCCCTACCAAGTTGCTCTGTCATATACAGCTTTTTCCCACTGTTCTCCACCAACTTCTTATCAACTGATCTCAAGAGCACCTTCAAAGAGGCTTACATCCCCCCGAGATGGCATTCTGGCAGGCTGGTGGTGACTTAATTTCTCACAGCTCCTATCATTTGAATGATTTGATCAAGGCTGCCCTCTTCTCTCCCTCTTCTCTCCCTCCTTTCTCCCTCCTCTCTCCCTCCTTTCTCCCTCCTCTCTCCCTCTTCAGTCCCTCCTCTCTCCCTCACTCTCCCAATTCAACCTCCTGTTTCAGTCACCATCCTGAGAACTTTTGTAGTGAGCCAATATTGCTTGTTGAGTTGCTTTTTGCTGGAGAAGGACTTGCTAACTTTCTCTCTCTCCCTCTTTTTTCCAGTGGTGTTTGTTAAGCATTAACGCAGTGCCAAGCACTGTACTAGGCACTGGGTTAGATACAAGAAAATCGGGTTGGACTCATTCCCTGTCCCACATAGGGCACACAGCCTTAATCTCCATTTTATGGGTGAGATAACCGAGGCACAGAGCAGTTACGTGACTCTCCCAAGGTCACACAGTAGACAAGTGGCAGAGCCGGGATTCGGTCTTCTGAATCCCAGGCCCGTGCTTTTTCCCCGAGGTCATGCTTCTTCTCCTTTCCATTTTAGCACCTAGAACCCTACGTACTCTTGGTCCTCACTGTTCTTGGCAATTTCTGCATGCTGCCTAGTCTTCTGACCCAGATTTGATATCTACAAGTGCTAAAATAATCCTCTTCTAATATATAGAGTGTCCGCTCCTGGGGAGCGGGGATCATGTCTACCAACTCTAATGTAATTTACTCTCCCAAATGCTTAGTACAGTGGTCTGAACACAACACTCACTAAGTACCATCCTCTAGACCGCAAGCACAATTCGTTCTGGATAAGGAACGTGTCAGTCAACGTTATTGCTCCTGAGTGCTTAATGAAGTGTTGTGCACACAGCAAGTGCTCAATAAATACCACTGATTAATTGACTGATTGAAAAATAGCGGAACATATTTTCTAAAAGACTTTCCCAGGGGATGAGATACCATTACATGATGTTTTTGAAGGACGCTTGAGATCACCCACTTCCACTTACCTAAGGTGGTTATTTTAGTCGTCGGAGATGTGGGGAAAAAACAGGTGAGAATTCACGCTAGAAAACACTAGAAGCAAACCGAGATATGGCAGCAGCAAGCAAGAAGTTTGAATTCCGGTTTTTTAGAGTTTTCTCTTGGGTTTAATGCTGAAAACTCTTTAGAAGATCAAACGATTATAATCATCATTATCATATCTGTTAAGCACTTAGTATGTGTCAAGCACTGCTCTACACGCTGGAGTGGATCCAAGTCAGTCAGGTTGGACACGGTTCCTGTCCCACATTGGGCTCACAGTCTAAGTAAGAGGGAGGAGGATTTAATCCCCGTTTTACATTTGAGGAAACCGAGGCAAGTGACAGACAAGTGACTCGTCCAAGGTGTCACAAAGTAATTCACAAAGGCAGGATTAGAACCCAGGTCCTCTGACTCCCAGGCCTGTGTTCTAATCATAATAATGGCAAGACCATGCTGCTTCTCAACAGCATGAGAATGCAGGCACTATGATTTAAGAGATGAGGAGGGAAGCTGAACAGTAGCCCTAACCTTCCCATACTAAGGACTACCTGATGCTCGATGGGGTGAAAATCTGTGTTTTCATTACTAAACAACTTCAAGATCTGTTATGTGCATCTGAAAAAAGATGGGGCAATAACTCAATAATAATGGTTGCCATGTGAGGGAAAGGCAGCGTTACCCAGCTAAGAAATATAAAACATGGTTTATATTTTCAACAGTTGGAGAGTGAAATGAAAACGGAATATTTGCTGCACCTGTAAAAACATATTTGATCATAATGGCAAGGACAACATTCTTAGTGCGGGATTCATATTTCATAACTTGTGTTCAAACAAGAAAAATGATTATAATGTTAAGTATTTCCTGAGTTTATTTTGATGGATGACAGAATAAGTGCTGTATCTTTCACTCATTAAAATACAGATTGGTGTAATTTAATAAATTCATTTAATACACAGATGTTCAAGGCTGGTTTTAGCAGGGTGTATATTAATCAACGTCTTTCTATATGATCCCCTTTTTTATTTTTTAAAGAAACACGCAGGAGCCAAAAATTTATTAGATTTGCATGCTCTCTCTGAGAGGAGTATCAAATGTCAAGTGCAGGCAGGGATGGATTAAGATGAAAAAGAGTCCAGGCTCTCTAGAGTATCAGGGAGACTGCAGTAGGGAGGTGGCGTGGCCTAGTGGAAAGAGCACGGGCCTGGGAGGCAGAGGACCTGGGTTCTAATCCCGACTCTGCCACCCGTCTGCTGTCTCTTAACTTCTCTGAGCTTCTGTTTCCCCGGCTGCAAAATGCTGATTCAATACCTGTTCTCCCGGCTACTTAGGCTGTGAGCCCCACTTTGGGCTGTGTCCATCCTGAATAATTTGTGCATACGCACCAGCGCTTTAGAACGGTCCTTAACAAATACATAATAATAATAATAATAATAATAATAATAATAATGTGAAATCTGCCGTTCAGCTTGGTCCCGGGAAAGCCAGCCTCTCGGTCCGCGGAGGCAAGAAGACTAGTTTATCCTTCTCTCCTTCTTGTCTCACTCCATTCTACTTCAGCCCCTTCTCCTTAGGCTTTCATCAGTAGCCTAGAAGAACGTCTGCAATTACTGTAACAGGTTTGGGGGTAGGCACAGGCAACGGCAGCTAATGTTGAAACCACATGCCAGCCCGAGGCCCGAGAATTAAAATAAAACATGGAAACTTTCTGCAAAGCAGGAGGCTAAGCTTGACGAATCCTCTTTTAAATCTCCCAGCAGGCATGTGGTTTGCATCTTGTCAGATAATCAAAGCCCTCTCTGATTAATGCATTTGTAAACAGTAAACTCAAACCCGTGAGTGGAGTCTTTCTAGAAACAGAAACACCCATTTAAATCACAAATGTGGTCCGCAAAACGCTGTTGAGAGGGAAATATTCGGATATGTAAATAACAGAAGTGAATTTGTTTCCTCCATTTTTAGTCGAGGGGTTAATGGCTCACCCACTGCAGGACTTAGTGACTCATCCCCCAAAGCAATCACTCAATCGGTGTGATTTATTGAGCGCTTACCGCGTGCTGAGCACTGTACTAACCTGTAGTTGGTGTGTCGTGGAGAGAGATGGTACCAGCGCTGCCCTGTACAAATGGGAAAACTTGAATTTTCTTCAGGAGATCAAATAGCACAGACCCACGTTGCTTCAGAAATTCAACCCTTCTTGTGAGGCTTCATTTCGTTTAGAAATCGGTGCATGAAATGGGTACTGAACGTAGTCTTGTCACTGAAGCAACTGGATCTTAAAATATGAAGCAATTTTGCCAGTGTAAAATTAAGTTTAGTACCAAAACTTATTCTGGGGGAATACGCTAAGTCCTCTGGTAACAATATTAGCTCCCTTTGAAATTGATGTGTAGATATTTATATCTACATATCTAGCTGAACGAGTTGCTGCCGACAAAAGTGGACTCAATAGAGCGATATGGAACTGTGAACCCCTCTGACAGTATATCCATGGAAAGATTACTTCATGCTGCATACGGGATGGGTCTGGGAGTCAGAGGGTCATGGGTTCTAATCCCGACTCTCCCACATGGCTGTTGTGTGACCTTGGACAAGTCGCTTCACTTCTCTGGGCCTCAGTTACCTCATCTCTAAAATGGAGATCAGGAGTGTGACTCTATGTTGGACAGGGACTATGTCCAACCTGACTACCTATCCCAGTGCTTAGAACAGTGCTCGGCACATAGTAAGCGCTTAACATGTACCATTATTATTATTTGTTACCACGGTGCCCGTTACTGTTTTTCCTCCCTTTTTGTGTCACGGTCTTCCCGAAGCTTCTCTTCAAGACAGTCATCCTCATTCCTAATTGCTGCAAACCTTGTTGAACTGTCTTTGGCTGATCTTTCCCAGCTGCCCACTGCTATAACATTGGGATTTTGCTTCCTTGTGTTCATCTTTTGTCCATTTGGTCTACAAAATGTCAGCTCACCTTAGAACAGTTGTTTGGTTATCTCCCTGTCATCCATTCAACTCAATTGCCCTGCTTATTTAGGATGGGATGATAAAATGCTTCAAGATTAACAGTCTGATGGTGTTCCAAGACCTTACTGTATGTTCAGATGCTATCTTTCCTTCATTCAATTCAATAGTATTTATTGAGAGCTTACTATGTGCAGAGCACTGTACTACGCACTTAGAATGTACTATTCGGCAACAGATAGAGACAATCCCTGCCCATTGACGGGCTTACAGTCTCATCTACAGTCTATCTTGCCAGTCTTGGTGCTGGCCCGGGTGGGGGAACACTGCTAGGGGTCCCCCGCTTAGACTGTAAGCCCGGCAAAGGGCAGGGACTGTCTCTATCTGTTACCGATTTGTACATTCCAAGTGCTTAGTACGGTGCTCTGCACATAGTAAGCGCTCAGTAAATACTATTGAATGAATCAGAAGGCCTGCATTCTAGTCCTGATTCTGTCTCTGACTGGCTAATGTGAATGAAAACTGAATATACTCTTTATGATGTACTCCTTTTTTTTTCATTTTTTATGTTATTTAAATGCTTACAGTGTGCCAGGTACTGTGCTAAGCGTTGGAGTCGTTGTTGTTGTCTTATGCTGTCGAGCTTTGTCCGACTCATAGCTTCCAGTCGAAAGGAGCTTGCATTCTAGAAGGATGGTATTTCTTGAGCATTGTGTACGGAGTACTGTACTAGGTGTTTGGAAGAGTACATTTCACTAGGGTTGGTGGGCATGATCTCTGCCCACAAGGAGCTCACAGTCTATATACCGTAACTTTATATTCTAGAGTGGGAGACAGTTGCTAATAGGAAGACATAAATTATAGAGAGATGCACAGAAGACACAGAAGAGAAAGGGAGCTGGGGAAAGAGGGCTAAATCGGAGAAGGCCTCTCGGTGGAGGTGTGACATTAATAAGGTTTTGAAGGTGAGGTGAAGTGGTGGTCTGGTGTATATGGATGGGCAGAGAATTCCACGTAAGAGGAAGGAGGTGGGAAAGGAGTCAGTGGAGAGAGAGATGAGATGGGGACACAGGGAGCAAGCTGGCGCTAGAGGAGCGAAGTGTGTGGGTGGTGGTGTAGGAAATCAGTAGGAAGAGGTAGGAGGGAGTAAATTGATTAAGTGCTTTAAAGTCAATGGTAAGGAATTTCTGTTTGTGGACGTGGAATGGGTAAACTCTGGAGGTTCTTGAGGAGTGGGAAGACATGGACTGAAAGATTTTTTTGTGAAAAATGATCCGGGCTGTACAGTGAAGTAGAGATTGGGGTGGGAAGAGATAGGAGACCGAGGACAGAGAGATAAATAATGTTGGTATCTGTTAAGTGCTTACTATGTGCCGAGCACTGTTTTAAGCGCTGGGGTAGACACAGCGGAATCAGGTTGTCCCACGTGGGGCTCACAGTCAATCCCCATTTTACAGATGAAGTAACTGAGGCACCGAGAAGTTAAGTGACTTGCCCAAAGTCACACAGCTGACAAGTGGACGAGCCTGGATTCGAACCCATGACCTCTGACTCCAAATCCCGTGCTCTTTCCACTGAGCCACGCCACTACGGTAGTCAAGGCAGGATAGGATAAGTGCTTGGGTCAGTGTATATCATTGTCACTGGAATCAGCTCCTCGGGACAGGCTCTTCATCCCGAAGTTTCACGACAGGTTCATCTAGTGTTCCTGGGAAGCAGCGTGGCCTAGTGGGGAGAGCCTGGGCTTGGGAGTCAATGACCCGAGGTTCTAATCATCGCTCCGCCACTTGCCTGCTGTGTGATCTTGGGCAAGTTACTTATCTTCTCTGTTTCTCAATTTCCTCAGCTGCAACATTGGTATTCACTAGCCTTCTCCCACCTACTTCAACTGTGAGCCTCATGTGGGACCTGATTATCTTGTCTCTACCCTTGCATTTAGTACAGTACTCGACATATAGTAAGGGCTTAAATACCACAATTAATATTATTATTAGTTCTGATGGGAGACTCTATTTCCATGGATTGCCTCTTGACGTCGCACTTAGGTGATGTTGGTAGAATTGTTCGAGAAGTTGAATGTAGCATCTGCGTGAGGTCCAGGACTCACAGCGGTAGAGAAGATTCGATACCACAGTCGCCCCGTAAACCTGATTTTGGCTTTTCCACCTCCCTCTTTATCTTTTCGTCACTGGACCACGTGCAACCCAGTTAACAGAATGCAGTGGAAGAATTCACCCAGGTGTCGCTGATGTTGGTTGTTTATAGAGTTTGCCAATTTCCAGCTGATCAAGCCAACTGTCAATCGACAGAACGTTGTTGTTTCTGAGACATGATTCATAATTCTTTGTCCTCCTTCTAGACCACAAGTTCCTTGTGGGCAGGGGACATGGCTACCAGGTCTGTTGTTTTGTAGTCTCCAAAGTGCTTGGGACAGTGCTTTGCGTACAGTAAGCACTCAATAAATCATACTACTTATGATATTTGTTAAGCGCTTACTGTTTGCCAAGCACTGTTCTATTACACTGACTGATTAATTGACCAAATTAAAGGTCTACAGGGATGTTTTCTAGACTGTGAGCCCGTTGTTGGGTAGGGATTGTCTCTGTTGCCGAATCGTATTTTCCAAGCGCTTAGTTCAGTCCTCTGCCCACAGTAAGCGCTCAATAAATAAATACGAATGAATGAATGAATGTTTTATTGTCCAACCTTCTCTACCGTTGTGAGACCTGGACCCATGAAAGTAGCTCATCTGGCTTCTTGAACAGTTCTGTTAGTGTCCTTTTGGAATCAGATTTGATACCACAAGATCACGAACAGTAGAGTCCAGAATATCGTCAGTCTCCTAGCATCAGGTAATGCTTACCTAACACATTTATGCTTGATGGGAAACCAGAGGCAAATGAATGATGGCAGAAGACCCAAACAGCTGCTATATCCAGAGTGGAAACTGAGGACAGTGGAAACATTTTAAGGACACCCTAAAACAAAGCCTCAGGCAATGCGGAATCTCAGCTGGGAGTCAGTTGCTGAGAGTAGACCAGCCTGTCGCACTGCTAGCGATAATAACGATGATATATGATAATAACATGATATATAATAATAATCATGATGATAATGAGGGTATTTGTTAAGGACCTATGACGTGCAAGCAAGATTATTGGTTTGGATGCCATCCCTGTCCTACATAAATAATATTTATTTATATTAATGTCTGTCCCTCTTGACTGTAAGCTCACTGTGGGTGGGGAATGTGTCTACTAACTCTGTTATATTGTAGTCTCTCAAGTGCTTAGTACAGTGCTCTGCACACAGTAAGTGCTCAGTAAATACAGTTCACTGACTGGCTGAGCTCAGGCTTAGTAAGTGGGAAAATAAGTATTTAATAAGGGTCTCAGGAAAGGAATAGCTCTTGTCTAACAAAAGTCTCTTCGGTAAGGCAACACAACACTCTTTCTCCTAGCAAACAGTAAGACGACACAACAACTTTTTTGTGTGCGGAACGGGGCCACGACTGTGGGTACCGCATTCGCCTTTTCAGTTACGTATGTATCCAGGGGTGAATTTCACCAAAGATGACTTTGAATATGAAGGGTAGCTATGTGTACGTATGCTATGCCGTGGGAGACATTTCCAAGTTAATAATAATAATTACAATATTTGCTGAGCACTTACTATGTGCCAGGCACTATATGCGCTGGGGTGGATGCAAGCAAACAGGGTGAGACACAGTGCCTGTCCCACGTGGGGCTCACAGTCTCAATCTCCAATTAACAGATGAGGTAACAGAGGTCCAGAGAAGTTAGGTGACTTGCCCCAGGTCACACAGCAGAAAAGTGGGGGAGACAGGATTAGAAGAAATGACCTTCTGACTCCCAGACCGATGCTCTAGCCACTGTGCCGTGCTGCTTAGAAAGGCTTTAAAGGGAGACATGGCCCAAGATTTTATTCGGATGAAGAGAATTCCAGAAATCAGGACTTTATGGAGAGAATGCCCCGATTTCTTGCCGAGCAAACTTTTTGAGTAGCAAACATTTTAGCTTTAGAGATTTTGGCTATCACTCTCATTATTTTACGATAGATTTTATTTTTCTATTCGCATTTCCCCTCAAATCCCTTCATGTGTTCTTACATCTTAATAAAGACGATTCCCACTGGTTACCCAATATTTACTTGTTAGGATGAGTGGGTCTAACTTCCAATTAAAACCCCTTTCAGGAAATCAGTATTTGCTCTCTGAGTATGCCTATTTCTTGGAAAACTGCTCTTGGAGGGCGATCCAAGTTTTGAAATCCCTCCGTGTTTGGCTCATTAATCACATCAGCTATTCCTATACGGCCGGAGCAGTCTTTGCAGTCAGATTCCCGGTTGCAATAAATGTAGCCCATAATCATTAATCAATGCTGTGGTTTTCGGCTCTTAGTGAAGAGGACATGTTTCATATTTTCTGGCAAAACAGTCTCTGGAGCATATCCTCTTTGGCTCTTTTATGTTTAAGCCATTTGATGTTCTTTTAGTGTTTAGCTGACCGTTTGTGCCAGTGTTTCATTTCAAACTGCTTAAAAGTTTTCTTCAGTGAATGATAGTGTGATCAAATGTAAACCAAGGAATGGCAAAACGCTCCACGGGGAAATCCTTTCCAGCCAAAGGGCTAGGAATATCCCGGAAAGTCTTTGAAACCGTCACCCTCGGATCTTGTTGGCTGGTAATTGTGTCCTGCAGGCACAAGCGCAGGGAGGAATGCGGATGGCGGTGAGCTGCTTTGTAGCCAGTGCAGGACGATGACATGGTCTAGTGGAAAGAGCACGGGCCTGAGAGCCAGAGGACTTGGGCTCTAAGCCCAGATCCACCACTTGTCTATTGTATGACCCTGGGCAAGTCATTTCACTTCTCTGGGCCTCAGTTACCTCATCTGTAAAATGGGGATTGAGAATGTGAGCCCCACATGGGACAGGGATTGTGTCCACTCTGATTTGCTCGTGTCCACCCCAGCACTTAGTACAGTGCCTGGCACATAGTAAGCGCTTAACAAATAATATTATTATTATTATTACTACCTCCATCCTTAATACAGTACAGAGGAAGTGCTTCACAAATGCCATTAAAAAAAACAAACCCAAGTAGCTTCTTCCCTCCTCAAAGAAGACTTAAAATTTCCTCTCCTCCAGTAAGCTCACTAATTACTCTCCCTAACTTCTCTGTCGGGCAATCCCACCAACCTCCTCAGGATTTATCTGCTTGTTATTGCTTTATAATAATAATAATGTTGGTACTTGTTAAGCGCTTACTATGTGCGGAGCACTGTTCTAAGCGCTGGGGTAGATACAGGGTAATCAGGTCGTCCCACGTGAGGCTCACAGTCTTAATCCCCATTTTACAGGTGAGGTAGCTGAGGCACAGCGACATTAGGTGGCTTGCCCATAGTCACACAGCCGACAAGTGGCAGAGCAGGAATTCGAACCCGTGACCTCTGACTCCCAAGCCCATGCTCTTTCCACTGAGCCATGCTGCTTTATCTGTTATTATATCTATTTTCTCATTATGCCATATTCAAGTCATAATGCAAGTCTCCTGTCTCTCCTGTTAGCTTAGGGGGTTCCTCGACAAAGAAGGCATCTTACCTCTTACTTCTTAAGTTTGTTCCCCGAGCATCTAACACAACAGATGCTTTTTTTTTTTTTTAAAAAAAATGGTATCTGTTAAGCCCTTACTGCGTGTCAGGCACTGTACTTAACTATGGAGTAGATAAAAGTTAATCAGGTTAGACATCGTACCTGTTCCTTATCACAATATTCATCTCCATTTTACAGATGAAGTAACTGAGGCACAGAGAAGTGAAGCGACTTGCCCAAGGTCACAGGGCAGATGCATGGTGGAGACGGGATTAGAATCCAAGTCGTCCTGACTCCCAAGCTACTGTTCTGTCCGCTAGGCCATGCTGCTTCTCCTAAGTGTTCAGTAAGTGCTGTCAGTATTGCACTCAAGCAACTATTTTCATTGATAAAACACAGCTTAATATGTTAGCCAATTCTCCCTGCTCTGCAGCACACCTGTAAAAGTAGAAAATGATTGGTACAGTTTTTGGGAGACTGATGAGATGGTAGAGATGGCTCAGTGTGCTCAGTTTCATTAGTACTGGATAAAGCAGAGGTCAGGGAGTCAGAAGGTCATGGGTTCTAATCCCTAGTCCGCTACGTGTCTGCGGTGTGACTTTGGGCAAATCACTTCACTTCTCTGTGCCTCAGTCACCTCACAAAATGGAGATTGAGACTCTGAGCCCTACATGGGACGGGGACTGTGTCCAGCTCGATTTGCTTGTATTCATTCAGTAGTATTCATTGAGCGCTTACCATGTGCAGAGCACTGTACTAAGCACTTGGAATGTACAATTCGGCAACAGATAGAGACAATCCCCGCCCGCTGACGGGCTCACAGTCTAATAGGGGGAGACAGATGGCGGAGCCAAACAAAAACAAGAGAACATCATCAAGATAAATAGAATGAAGGGGATGGACACCTTATTAAGAAAATGAATAGGGTAATAAACAATATATACAAATGAGGACAGTGCTGAGGGGAGGGGAAGGGAGAGGGGCAGGAGCAGAGGGAAAGGGGGGAAAAGAGGGCTTAGCTGAAGGGGGGGGTGAGGGGGAGCAGAGGGAGCAGAAGGAAAAGGGGAGAGCTCAGTGTGGGAAGGCCTCTTGGAGGAGGTGAGCTCTCAGTAGGGTTTTGAAGAGGGGAAGAGAATTAGTTTGGCGGCGGTGAGGAGGGAGGGCATTGTATCCACCCCAGTGCTTAGTAATAATAATAATAATGTTGGTATTTGTTAAGCGCTTACTATGTGCCGAGCACTGTTCCAAGCGCTGGGGTAGACACAGGGGAATCAGGTTGTCCCACGTGGCGCTCACAGTCTTAATCCCCATTTTACAGATGAGGTCACTGAGGCACAGAGAAGTGAAGTGACTTGCCCACAGTCACACAGCTGACAAGTGGCAGATCCGGGATTCGAACTCATGACCTCTGACTCCAAAGCCGTGCTCTTTCCACTGAGCCACGCTGCTTCTCAGTGCAGTGCCTGGCACATAGTAAGTGCTTAACAAATACCATAATTATTATTATTAACCCACTCAATAGCCAATGGCGGGATAAAATTACCAACTAGAGGTCGTCGATTTACACTCTGTTTACCAGCACTGGGGAAATGCTCCCTACCTTCCTACTTCATTTCTGTAAATTGGTTCCTGGAGGGGAGGCATGGACTCACGAGACAAACTCCCTCTGCTCTTCCTCTACTTCCTCTCTGGAAAACCCCTTAGAAGGATAAACATGTGAAAATTAGGAACAGAAATGATACTCCTTCAGTAATCATATACTGAAATTGCTCAGGTAAATTCACCGATCGATACTGGAGAAGGATGGGATTGGGAAGGTGAGGGGGAGTTTTTGGAGAACTCACACCTTATGATTTGATTTTCCTAACAAAGAGTAGGTTGGGAAAGAAACTGGGGGCAAGAGGTGGGAAATGGGGGCGCTGGAAACTTCCGACGGGAGTTAAAGGTCCGGGTTACTTGGGGGACAGTGGTATGGGAGTTGATAAAGGAAGAGAAGTAATGATGATGAGTGAAAAGGTGGGGATGGGTAAAGCAAGGAAGGAAGGATGGATTTGAAGTAGCTCAGGTCATCCTGTGCCTAGATTTCTACTAACACAAGTCCACAGGATGAGCAGAGGAGGCGAAGAGGTGCAGGAGTAGAGGCAAGTCAGCATTGGATCTTGGTAATAATAATAATAATTGTGGCATTTGTTAAACGCTTACTATGTGCCAAGCACTGTTCTAAGTGCTAATCAGCTTGTCCCACGTGGGGCTCAAACTTTTAATTCCCATTTGACAGATGAGGTAACTGAGGCACAGAGAAGTTAAGCGACTTAATGTTGGTTTTTAAGTGCTTACCATGTGCCGAGCGCTGTTCTGAGCGCTGGGGTAGACACAGGGGAATCAGGTTCTCCCACGTGGGGCTCACAGTCTTAATCCCCATTTTACAGATGAGGTAACTGAGGCACCGAGAAGTTAAGTGACTCGCCCAAAGTCACACAGCTGACAAGCGGCCGAGCCGGGATTCGAACCCGTATCCTCTGATTCCCAAGCCCGGGCTCTTTCCACTAAGCCACGCAGTAGCATGGCCTAGTGGAGGGAGCACGGGCCTGGGAGTCAGAAGGAGCTGGGTTCTAAAAGTGGCCTTGGGCAAGTCACAACTTCTTTGGGCCTCAGTTACCTCATCTGTAAAATGGGGATAAAGACTGTGGGATAGGGACTATCTCCATCCTGATCATCTTATATCTACCCCTGCCCTTAGTACCGTGTCCGGCACGTGGTAAGTGTTTAACAAATACCCCGATTTTTAACAGAGGGATGAAAGGAAAGAGGAGGCCTGTCTTCCCTCTAGGTCTTGGAGGGATTGAAGCAAACAGCCTCCCAGACGCGAAGGGAATCGATCAAGGTCTACCGACACCATTGCCTAATGTCACAGATTTGCCTCTCCTTCCCGATGGGACAGTCCCCTATCTTGGCTTCTCCCCTGTTCCCCTTGCCGGGAGTGAGACCTGATGAGGTGGCTCTCCTCTGGGGAATGCAAGGGAGCCCGGAATACCTCCAGCATCCCAATTTCCAGTTCCGTCCTATGCCTGCCCCACCCTCTGGCCCCACCTTTCCTCCTGTGACCCCTTGCCTGTGGCATTTACCGTCAGACTAGTCCCGTCCTGAGATTCCTGGTCCACGCTTCACTTCTCGGCTACATCAATCCATCGATGGTATTTACTGAGCACTTACTCTGCGTAGAGCATTGTGCTGGGGAGACTGCAACAGAATAAGCCTACACGTTCAAATCGATCGATCATTGAGTCGTAGTCATTGAGCACTCACTGGGCGTGCTTGGGAGAACACAGTTCAGCCATATAAGCGAGTGGGTAGATACATTCTCCTCCCATAAGAAGTTTACAGTCTAGAGGAGGAGACAACTGATAAAATAAATAAGTGGCGTATATAATTTAAAGATATGTGCGTAGGTACTGTCGGGCTGGAGGTGGGGTGAATATCAAATGTCCGAGGGTCACAGGTCCAAGTCCATGATGAGGCAGGAGGGAGAGCGAGCCGGGGAAAAGAGGGCTTGATTGGAGAAGGCCTCTTGGAGCTGGCTTCCCTTCAGTCCCAAGGCAGAGCTCTGCTGTGTCTCTGGACGTTCCAGTACTCCTCTTATTTCATCCAGGACAGTATTTCCTCGGTCCCTTTCTGAAAACGGAACGTGCACCACATTTTCCCCTTCTTGCTGACAGTCCCATCTGGAATCACACAGTCTGGGGACCTGGGCAGGACACACAGCCTCTCCCAAATGAACCCTTCAGAATCCTAGGGCATCTGCTCACTGCTTTTTAGCAGGGATCCAGCACCAGAGGAGAGAAAATAATGCATTTTTGTCTTCTGATCCCTGCCATGTGGTCTGTCATGTCATATTTAGTTACATCTTGTTAGAGCCGATGAGAGGACGTAACGCGATGTGACAGACTGTAACCAGGCATAATTTAAAACATTATACATTTGAGAAAAACACATGCTTTTCCACGTCTGCTATTGATCATTGCTGCGGAGAGCCGAAAACCAAGCCGCAATTTCATAAGCTAATTAGGAAAAACTTCCACATGAAGAGCGCGTTTCTAACGGGGGCTTGGAGACAGTGACACCGTCTAACGTTTCTCTTTATTGCTTTCCAAGGGCTCTCACTTTCGGTCAGTTTTGAGATGCCTCTGAGCAGCCTCTTCTCGGTCCGTAAGAATTCGAGGCGGTTCAAACGAAACGGAACCCAAACGGTAGTTGCCCCCAGGATGACCTTTTCGGGGGTTCACTTCCAACCCCTATTCCCCTGCAATCTAGGGAGATCTTTCTTTGAGTGTGTTTTATCCTTACTTGAGTCGGAATGATCTAGTTCCCCCGGGAGGGGAAAACACCCAGAATGTCCAACGTTATTCCATTCTCATGGCGTTGCGTGTCTGACTGGGCTGAGAAAATTGGAAAAAGCCCCAAAGGGTGCAGGATTACCAGCTTGCTGCTTCAGCCAAGGAGGCACAGATGATTTGGGCAAGCATCAAATATACCAACACATGCTGGTTGTCATTTGACTTTTGCCCTCTCCACCATCTGAAGTGGTCTCAGCATTTTGCATTTTGAGAGGAATAGAGCTCAGTGGTCTGCAAAGAATAAACACTCAAAAAATACAGTTGATTGAATTAGCCTGGAAAGAAAACCATCAAAATTATGAGGGATGAAGCCATAAAACTCCAGGTATAAGCAATGGAAAACTGGCTGTCTGAAGGCTCGAGTGGCAATGGAAAGATCAGGGGACCATGATTCAGGTCTGTTCCTTCTGTGTGATCTTGGACAAATGACAACCTCTCTGGGTCTCACTTCCATCATTTAACAAAAGGAAATTTAAAAAAAAATGTGAGCCCCTTGTAAAACAGGGACAGTATCCAATCTGATAATCTTGTATCTACCCTAGTGCGTAGCACATGCTTAGCACTAATAACATAGTAAGCACCTAACAAATCCATCATTATCATCAGTATTATTACTATTATTATTCAAAGTTTCCTGGTTTTCTTTTCCCCCCAAGAAGCCAAGAGGCATGGGTTGGGGTAGAAGATGCCTAAATCAAAACAACTCAAATAAAAAATGGCCCCCAAAATAAATCCCTTAAAGGCATCGGGAAGTGAAAGTTTCTCACTACAAAATTGGAGGTCAAAGTCTCGGGAGCCATGGTGGAAAAAGTCTGACCTTTTACTTTCTCAGGGATTGGGGATAGACAGTTAGACATTTTAGACTGTTTGATTTCAATGGCTTTATCTTTGATGCTTTGTCGGGCAGTCCCAGGGATGTAGGGGGAAGGTTCGATTCTGCGTGTCCAGGTGTCCTAGGGTAATGTGTAACTAATTCATTCGGCGGCATGTACGCCTCTACATATTGGATCTTGGAGGAGGTTGCATCCATTGCGTGGGTCTTTGAACATTTGGCCGTAGGGGGCAGATTTCAACTCACCAAAGCCGGGGAAAGGAGAATTAAAGCCCGAATATCTTCCTCATGTCCATCTCTTTGATTTCAGAAAGGCAGCTGTTACAAATAGTGTGTTAATTTAAAGAATCCTACATGTTGTGTCAAACAGCAAACAGATTCATAATTCGGGCTCACCCTCAACTTTGAACTTCCACTTCTTTGTCTAATCGGTAGAGTTCAGGCCATTGAACTTTCTTTATATCATCGTCTTCATCATCCTCCTCCGCAAATTTTTAATTAGTGCCTACTGGATCCATGGCACTGAACTAGGCTATTTTCATATTCTTCTCTAGGGAGATACTTTTTTTCCTTAGGGAGAACTTACAATTTCATTAAATAATGCATGTGTTTCCAGCTACAAATTATGCCATCCTCCACCCCCTTTGACACGCATATACGCTGCAGGCAGATCACTATTTCTATAAGGGCACATGAATCTCCTCCGTGAACACAATGCCCTATGCACCCACACCGATTTAATAGAAACAAGCTCAGTTGGAAGTTGGCTAGGAATAACAGGGGGCAAATTAAATTTGCAAGAGGAATTCAGGACAATAGTCATATTTTCTGAAAGGCTACTAATTCTAGGGAGGCTATTTCAAAGGCCACATTCTTTGCAGGTCACCATGGGAGGTGAGCTGTTGTGATATAATGGTACCACCTTTTTGTGCTCTGAGCCTCCTCCCCCTCCCCCAACATCTGCCGGGGCAATTTTTTTTGTTTTGAAACAGTTCTGCTCACTCTAGCGTGGATTAGTTGCCAGATTAGACGGAACGACAGTGTGAAGGAATTCAGTGGGCTCTTTGCATCACCTTTCTCCATCACGTCTAAGAATGAAACTGGCTCTTCCTCAAACGCTGATGGCTTGAGGTCGTGGTTGAATTTACACCCATGTTTCGAGATTTTGTAAGGAAAGGTGACTTTGTAAACGTGATCCATGACTATTAATGATACCACCGGGAAGTTTGACTTCAAAACTGAGGCTCTTTTTCATCCAAGATAGAAAACGTACTCCAGAGGAAAATCTCATCACCCTTTTCTTTCCTTTGTGCTGAGTTTGGTTTTTGCAAGTGACTCGAATGCCGTTTTTACGTTTAGAATTATGGTGCTTGTTAGCACATACGGTGTGTCAAGCAATGTTCTGAGCACTGGCCTGGATACAATATATTCAAGTTAGACACAGTTCCTCTCGCTAATGGGGCTCGTAGCCTAAATAGGAGGGAGTAAGATTCAATCCCCATTTTACAGAGGAGACAATTGAGGCACAGGGAAGTTAAGTGAGTTGCTTAAGGTCATGCAGCAGGCAAGGGGGCAGAGCTGAATTGAGACCAAGGTCTTCTGACTCTCATTCTGCCTGTTGTTTGATACCTGTTAGTTAAAAACAACGGTTAGGACCCTCTGGACATTCTAAACTCTCTGTGGGCAGAGATCGTGCCTACCGACTTTATTGTATCGTATTTTCCAAGTGCTTAGTACAGTGCCCTGCACACAGTAAACACTCAATGAATAGTAATGATTCACTGATTTGAGCTACCTTGGGATCCCATGATTCTCTCATAATTTACACTGAATTTTAGTTTGTTTTTTGTTGAAGAAAAGGAAATCCCATTGGTGTGATTAGGCTGAAAGATCCTCTCTTCTCGAACATGTCTACCAGCTCTGTTGTACTTTACTCTCGCAAATGCTTAGTACAGTGCTCTGTACATGGTAAGTGCTCAATAAATACCATTGATTGATGGATTTACTGTGAGACCATCTGGATCACATCAACAACCACTTCTGCAGGAATCGGCTTCTCTGATCTCAGCAACCTCAGGAGGTCTCCTCCCTGGCCCTCAGAGGGATGGGAAATCTTGATCTTGTACATTTGGGACTTGTTTTTGGTCCAATTTGTGTTAGAAAATATTTGTATTTGCATTAATTGTATTTGTATTATTTTGTATTAATCCCCCTCTAGACTGTAAATTCGCTGCCGTCAGGGGTCATATTTTTCTGTTATATTTTACTCTCTGTTATATTTTACTGTTATATTTTACTCTCCCAAGCGCTTAGGACTGATCGATTAGAGTGGACAATGCCTCCAAGATGAGAGTATAGAGGTTTTCCTGATTGCCACTGACTTGCTTCTCCTGCTTTGGTCTCTTCCAGGAATTTTTCAGCACTGAGGCTGTGGGCGTAGGCCTTGCTCCTATCCTTATCCAAACTTCTTGAATGGATTATACATACCCGTTGCCTTGGCTTCCTCTCTTCCAACCCGCTTCTTTTTGATGGTATTTGTTAACCACTTACTATGTGTCGAGCGCTGGGGTAGACACAAGTTAATCAGGCCAGAAACAGTCCCCGTCCCACGGGGACTCACAGTCTAAGTAGGAAGGAGAACAGGTATCGAATCCTCGTTTTGCAGTTCAGGAAAGTGAAGCACTGAGAAGGTTAGGTGGCCCTTGGGCACCCGGAAAACAAATGGTGGAGCTGGAATTAGAACTCAGATCCTCTGGCTCCTAGGCCCATTCTTTATCCACTAGGCTGCACTGTTTCCCACCACGCTGCTTCTTGACCCACCACAATCAGGTTTCCACCCCATCACTCAACCAAGGCCTCAAAGGCCACCACTGACCTCCTCCTTGACATATCCAACGAGCTCTACTCTATCCTAAGCCTGCCTGACCTCTTATCCACTTTTTGTCACTGTTGACCATTCACTTCTCCTGGATATGCTATCCAAATTTGGTTCTCCTCGGGGTGCCCCTTCCGAATCTCTTTCATTGACTCTTCTTCCACCACGCATCTCTTAATTTATGGATGCCCCTCAAGCCTCTCTTCTTCTCACTTTACACTTACTGGCTGGCTTGAAGAGCTCTTCTGTTCTCAAGGCTTTAGGTCCTAACCCTCTGAGGATGAGCTCAAATCTGTCTGCTAGCTCTAACCTCTCAGCAATCTTGAATTTCCTCTTGCCTCAAGGGCTTAACCTCTGGATTTCTCACTAGCCCCTTCAGCTCATTATGTCTAAAGCAGACTCCTCCTGAAACATTTCTTGACAACACTACTATCCTCCCTGTACCTGAAGCCCACAGCCTGGGTCTACTTTTTTAAAGGTATTTGTTCAGCACTCACTATGTCTCAGTCATGAGTCTAAGCGCTGGGCTAGATACAAGCTAGTCAGCTTGGACACACTCCAGGTCCCACATGGGGCTCGCAGTCTCAAACCCCATTTTGCAGATGAGGTAACTGAAGCCCAGAGAAGTTAAGTGACTTGCCCAAGGTCACACAGCAGACAAGTGGCAGAGTTGGGGTTATCTGGACAACTTTCTCTCTGTCAAATTTTAGGTTCATTCTGCCACTCAATCATTGCAAGCTTTTCTTTTTCGGAATCTACTCGTTCCTCTCCATCTAAATATCTCTGCTCTGAGATGCTCATCATAGCCTGTATCGCTGTAACAGCCTCCTCCCTGGTCTCCTTTTGTCCAGCCTCTCTCCTCTCTCGCCCACATTGCAGTCTGGATCGTTTTTCTAAAAAATCATTCCCCACATCTCTGCATTTCTCAACGATCCCCAAAGACTACCCACAACTCTCTGCATCAAGCAGAAACTCTTGGCTATTGGCCTCAGTGGCTCTCCATCAGCTCTCTCCCTCCTACCTATCTGCTCTTTCCTCCCACCGTACCCCAGCTTGTACTCTTCATCTCTCCTAAACTCAATCGATCAATCAGTGGCATTTATTTAGTACTTACTAAGTGCAGACCACTGAAGTAAGCACTTGGGGGAGTTCAAACTACAGAATTAGCAGACAGTTTCCCTGCCCATAATGAGCTTCCAGTCTAGAGGGGAAGATAGACATTAATGTAAATAAAGAATTTATAATATGTGGTTTATTGATATGTACATAGCTCAGCTCACCTTTCAGTCCTTGGTTCTAGACTCTCCAGTTCCTTGCCCACAATCTTCCACTTGTCTGCAGATCTCCAGCTATCTCCTCATCTTCAAAGCCCTCATGAAATCCCTTCCTCCAGTGGGAGTCCTATCTTTCCAAGTGCCCCATTTATGCACCCATAGCATATTTGTGCATTTACATTTAGGCACTCTATTTAATCAATCAATCGATAAATGAATCAAACAATAATATTTTGAGTACTTACTATGTGCAGTGACCATTTAGTCACTGGTCCATCTTTTCCTATCTTTCCCCCCAATCTGGATAATATTTGGTCTCTTCTATTAGTTTCTAAGCTCCCTGAAAGAAGGTCGATCGATCAGGAGCATTTCCTTTCTCTCATGAAGTGGAGATAATGAAGTTGAGAGGAAGCCAGGCTGAAGTCATGAACTCTTCCTTTAAACTGTAAGCTCACTGTATGCAGGGAACTCTGTTATACTGTACTCTCCAGAGTGCTTAGTACAGTGCTTTGCACACAGGAGCTGCTCGGTAAATATGATTGAGTGATAACAACCTATCTGCTCTCTCCTCTATTTCCCAACTTGTTACCTTCACTTCCTCCCAATCCAGCCTTCTTGCTCTCAACTCTACCGCCTCCACCCCTTGCTCACATTGTTCCCCTGGCTTGGAATTTTTTTCCTCCCAACACCAGAGTGACCACTGCTCCCCTCACAGTCAAATCCCTCCTAAAATCCCACTCCTCCAACCAGCTTTCCCCAAGTAATTTCCCAGTACCCTGAGTCATAACGTTCCTTCAGCCGACTGAGCACTCATGAACTTGTTTACCCCTACTTTAATAATGATAATAATTACGGTCCGTATTCATCAGTGGTATTTACTGAGTGCTTACTGTGTGTAGAGCATTGTACTAAGTGCTTTGCAGTATTGCTATTGTTCTTGTCTGTCCGTCTCCCCCGATTAGACTGTAAGCCCGTCAGAGGGCAGGGACTGTCTCTATCTGTTACCGATTTGTACATTCCAAGTGCTTAGTTCAGTGCTCTGCACATAGTAAGCGCTCAATAAATACTATTGAATGAATGAATGAATTTGTTGAGTGCTTACTCTGTGCCAGACACCATACTAATTGCTGAGGTAGATACAAGATAAACAGGTTGGACATAATTCCCGGCCCAAATGGGGCTCACAGTCTAAGAGGGAGGAAGAACGGGTACTGAATCCCCATTTTGCAATTGAGGAAACTGAGACACAAAGAAATGAAGTGACTTGCGGGCAAGCGGCACATCTGGGATTAGAACTCAGGTCCTCTGACTCTCAGGCGTGTGCTCTTTCTATGAGACTGTGCTGCTTCCCTGGATATACATGTCTGCTTGATTTATTTATTTTGACAGTATGGCAACTATATTTTTGTTTGTCTCCCAAATTAGAGTGCAAGGAACTTTGATGGCAAGGAACATGTAACTGCATTCTTAGTGCCCAGTGGAGCATGAAATTGGCACTCAATAAATGCTGCTGCTAGTTACTATTATTACTATTACTATTCCTTTTCAAATATTACGTTCAATCAATCAGTTATTTATTGAGGACTTCATTTGTGCAAAGCACTGAACGAAACACTTTGAAGAGTACCTTATAACAGTGTTGGTAAACATGTTCCCTGCCCACAAAGAGCTTACAGACTAGAAGAGGAGATAAACATTAATATAAATAAATTACAAAGTGGGAGAGGGACAAGAAGAAATGAAGGCCTAGTTGAGTGTGCTTTTAATAAGGCTTTGAAGACAGTGTCAGATATGAAGTGGGAGGGAGTCACAGGCCAGAGGCAGGACGAAGGTGAGGGGTCGATGGCAAGCTCGATGAGATCGGAGTACAGCGAGTAGGTCAGCGTTAGAGGAGGGAAGTGTGCGGGCTGAGTTCTAGTAGGAGGGTAGCGAAGTAAGAGAGGATGGGGCAAGCTGATTGAGTCCTTTAAAGCCAATGAAAGGAGTTTCTGTTTGATGCGGAGGTAGATGGGCAATCCCCAGAGATTCTTGAGGAGTCAGGGGACATGTGCTGAATGGTTTTCTATAGAAATGATCCAGGCAGCAGAGTGCAATATGGACTGGAGTTGGGAGAGACAGGAGGCTGGAAATTCAGCGAGGCGTTTTGATGCAGCAATCCAGGCGGGTCAGGATGAGTGATGAGTTTGGATGGAGAGGAAGGGGCAGATTTTATTGATGTTGGGAAAGTTGAGCTAAGGGGATTTGGTGAGGGATTGAACATGTGGGTCGAATGAGCGATGAGTCGAGTATAACGCCAAGACTGCAGGCTTCTGAGTCAGGGAGGCTGGTGATGTTTCGGTGATGGGAAAGTACCTGGGAGGACAGGGATGGAGCGGAAAGATGAGGAGTCTATTTGGACCTGTTAATTTTGAGGTACCAGCGGGCCATCCAAGTAAAGACCTCCTGAAGGCAGGAGGAAATACGAGACTGCAGAGAAAGTGAGAGATTGGAGCTGGAGGTGTGAGATTTGGGAATCATCTGCATAGAGATGGTAGTTGAAGTCACGGAGAATAAAAGGGGACCCAGAAATGAGCAGCCTGCTGCTATATTACTATTTCTACTATATTACTATTTCTGATACTATACGCCAAATACGATGACCCCTATGTTATCATTATTACTATATTACTTCTTCTACTACTAGTCTACTCCTCCTCCTATTACCAATCTGAACAATGGTAATAATGCTATTTATTAGGTACTAAATATCTGCCAAGCGCTGTTCTAAGTGCTAGCATACATGATCAGTTAATCAGGTCAGACCCAAGTCCCTGTCCCACACGGGCGCGACCGTCTAAGAAGGAGGGAGAAGAGGTATTGGATCCCCATTTTGCAGATGAGGGAAGCTGAAGCACAGAGAAGTTCAGTGACTTGGCCCAGATCACACTGCCCAGAGAAGCAGCGTGGGTCAGTGGAAAGAGCCGGGCTTGGGAGTCAGAGGTCAAGGGTTCAAATCCCGTCTCTGCCACTTGTCAGCTGTGTGACTTCGGGCAAGTCACTTCACTTCTCTGTGCCTCATTTCCCGCAACTGTAAAATGGGGATGAAGACTGTGAGCCTCCCATGGGACAACCTGATTACCCTGTATCTACCCCAGCGCTTAGAACAGTGCTCTGCATATAGTAATAAATACCAACATTATTATTATTATCACACAGAAGGCAGGTGGCAGAGTTGGGATTAGAGTTCAGGTCAGTGGATGAGGCCAGTGCTCTTTCCAATAGGTCAAACTGCTTCCCTATGAAGCATGAAAGATTGTTCACTCTAGTGTTCTTACCACGGGTGTTGAATTCCATCTTGGGCTGGGGTGAAGGCGATTCCACCTAACACCTTTAGCGGCAGAAAAAAATAGTAGTCTGCCTCCAGGAGGATGGGGAATGCAGCTTCTTTAGTGAAATGGAGTAGAAATCCTTAGTTTGGTGATGGTTACCTCATCGATGGCTCCTTTCAGCGATGGCATTCCTCCCCCCGTCTCTAGAAGAAGCTGTAGCCAGAACCTCTATCTGTGAACTGTCATCCCCCCTCGAGGGTGAGGAGCTTAAAGGGTGACTTGGCTGTAGCCTGATTTCCTTGACGGGCGGGTTTCTCAGTAGTAGAAATCGGAAAATCTATGTGGGCACTGGTTGTCTCTCTCTGGGAGCTTGGAGAAACCACTCACCTATCATAGCTGTAGATGATTGCTATAGAGAGAGTGTGGGCCTGGGAGTCAGAAGGACCTGGGTTCTAATTCCGGCTCTGCCATAGAGAAGCAGTGTGGCTCAGTGGAAAGAGCCCGGGCTTGGGAGTCAGAGGTCATGGGTTCGAATCCCGGCTCTGCCACTTGTCAGCTGTGTGACTGTGGGCAAGTCACTTCACTTCTCTGTGCCTCAGTTACCTCATCTGGAAAATGGGGATTAACTGTGAGCCTCACGTGAGAGAACCTTATTACCCTGTATCTACCCCAGGGCTTAGAACAGTGCTCTGTACATAGTAAGCGCTTAACAAATACCAACATTATTATTATGTATCTGCTGTGTGACCTTAGGCAAGTCACTTCCCTTCTCCGACCCTCAGTTATTTCATTTTGGGCAGGGACTTTGTCCAACCAGATTAATTTGTATCGACCCCAGTGCTTGGCACATAGTCAACACTTAACAAGTACCATTATTATTATTATCATCACTATCTAGTCTCAGGACTAGGTGACCACTCAGAGCATTAGGCAAAGTCTCTATTGGCCCTACGCGGCCTGAGCTCCCAGGTGTCTTCAAGAGAAGCAGAATGACCTAGTGCTAAAAGCGTGGTCCCGGGAGTCAGTGGACCTGGGTTCTAATCCTGACTCTGTTAACTAGTCGGTTGTGTGACCTTGGGCAAATCAGTTAACTTCCCTGGGGCTCAGTTACCTCATCTGTAAAATAGGGATTAGGACTGTGAGCCCCATGTCGGACATACAGTGCGTCCAACCTGATTAGCGTGTACCTACTTCAGCGCTTAATAATAATGATGATGATGATGGCATTTGTTAAGCGCTTACTATGTGCCAAGCACTGTTCTAAGCACTGGGATAAATACAGGGTTATCAGGTTGTCCCACATGGGGCTCGCAGTCTTAATCCCCATTTTCCAGATGAGGTCACTGAGGCACAGAGAAGTTAAGTGACTTGCCCAAAGTCACACAGCTGACAAGTAGCGGAGCTGGGATTAGAAACCATGACCTCGGACTCCCAAGCTCGTTCTCTTTCCTCTAAGTCATGCTGCTTAGTACAGTGCCTGTCACATATTAAGTGCTTAACAAATACCATTAAAAAAATTCTAGTGGTCATTCACCCAGCAGTGAGAGAGAGAATTTAGCCTGATATCATAGGATCACACAGGAATGGGGCTGAAGAAACTACAGGCCAAATAGAAGCGCTGAATAGTTCTTGGGCCCCTGCAGATAGAAAACGTAAGCTAAAGAGCAATAATATTAATATATGTTGTATTTGTTAAATGCTTACTATGTGCCAGGCACTGTACTAAGCACTGGGGTAGTTACAAGGTAATCAGGTTGGACACAGTCCCTGTCCCACGTGGAGCTCACAGTCTTAATCCCCATTTTACAGATGAGGTAACTGAGGGTCTCAGTAAGTGACTTACCCAAGATCAAACACCACATGGGTGGCAGAGCGGGGATTAGAACCCAAGTCCTTCTGGCTCCCAGGCCCGAACTCTATCCACTAGGCCATGCTGCTTCTCATGAAATAAACGCAGCTGGCCAAAGCAACCAGGTGACCTGAAATCTACAGGTTGAGAGAAAAAGAGAGAGAAGAGAGAGAAGAGAGGCATATTTCTTTAGGCTCGAAGATGAAGGTGTCGACAGTGAGATTTTCAGCACTCGCGTGTGTGTACGCCATTCAAGACTTACCATCTTTCCACGCTGTGAAAGCAGGAAGTTTCCTAAACAAAACCAGGGAAAATGCCGTTTCCAGGCCTGAAATCCTCCCCTGGCCCAAGAGGGGTGATGAGTGGCTCCTTCTGGGAACTACTCCGCTCTGCCACTGTGTTTCTTAATCCCTTCTCTGCATCTGTGCTAATCCTGCGGCTATTTGCCTGTCATTGACTTAATAGCATGCTGGGTGTCAGCTCAAATCTAACACCGATGCATGGAATCTTTCCATTTTCTCCCCCTTTCCCAGAGGAGCAACCTGCCCTCGGTGCTTTAAAAAAAAAAAAGACATTGCTTGCTGGATACTTCTTTCTAATTAGCTGTGGAAAAGTCAAACCCCCGTTTCATAGGAGCAGTGGGAATTTAGGGGGTCCTCTAGGCACTCGGGCTAGGTGTCTGCATGTAGCTCATGACTTGTTTTTCTTAAAATGTAATTAATGAAGCTGTAATAACTGAGCCTCTGGGCATTTCCTGTCTACTAATGACCAGCTGGGAAAGAGAAAGAGAGAGAGAGAAAGAGAGATAGCCTGTTAACCCCATCTAGTCCTCATCCTTAAGAAATGCCCCATAATTGATCTGGAGAGGGCCAGGGGTGGATAACTCAATGTTGGCTAGGGAAACAGCATTTTTCAAGGAATATCATGGGGAAAAATAGGAGTAGAAAATAGATTTTCCCCCCCCTTTTCTAAATTTCTTTGGAATTTCAGGATATGGGGGAGGGCCCCACAACCTGGAGGATCTTGGTAAGAATCCCACATGTCACTTTCTTCAGGTTCTAATCGGGTAATTTTTCACTCCGGGATAACTATTCTCAGCTTTCCAGAGGGTCTGGGCAGATGTCAAGAAGGGTTTGAAGGTTTGCTGTGATCCAGTAATGTGGAACGGACCGTCTTGTCATTCATTCAATCGTATTTATTGAGTGCTGACTGTGTGCAGAGCACTCTACTAAGCACTTGTGAAAGTACAATAAAACAATGAAAAGTGACATTCCCTGCCCACAACAATCTCACCGTCTGGAGCGGGGGAAACAGGTATCAATATAAATAAATCAAATGACAGATATGTACATAAGTGCTGTGGGGTTGGGGAGGGGGAAGAGCAAAGGGAGTAAGTCAGGGCAACAAGGAAGGGAGTGGGAGATGAGGTCCCAGGTCTCCCTTTGCAGAGCAGAATAACCTTGAAGAGAATAATTCCGGAGTCCATTACTTTACTGGAAAGGGGAATGAGGCCAAACCTTGCTACGCACATATGAATCAGTCCAGGACCCTCAAAACTCAGTAACAGAAGTTCCTGCCATAAGAGATGATATGACTTAGAGGAAAGGAGAGACCTGGGTTCTAGTCCCAGCCCTGCCACTTGCCTGCTGTGTGACCTTGGGCAAGTCACTTAGCCTCTCTATGCCCCGACTTTCTCATCTGTAAAATGGGAATGAAATGTCTGGGCTTGCTCCATCTTAGGCTGTGAGCCCAACGTGGGACAGGAGCTGCATCGAAGCTTGTACCTCCGTCATAGAAGGCACTTCCTCGCTACCACCCTCATCAGCATCGTTAATTGATTAAGACTGGAGAAGCCTTTCGTGGATAAGGGGGAATTTAAGCTGATGGGTGGGAAAAAGGCGAGGTGGAAGCCGTGTCAGGCTACGCTATTCAGAAGGAAGAGCATGGGTCCAGTGGAGACAGGGGACAGTGAGGAGACAACTCACCAGCCCAAATATGAAAGAGGGAAAGAAAGAGAGAAAGAAAAAAGAGAGAACGAGAAAGAGAAAGAAAGAAAAGAAAGAAGGTGAGTGAAGAGAAAGCCTTCAATCCCAGATGCTTTCAGCAGAGCTAGACCCAAGATTAAGGAATTTCTTGGAACAACTCCCAAAGTACCCCGCCAGCGGCAGAATTACTGCCCCACAGGAGCCTCCCACAGACCTTCAACAGGACCCCCTAAAGCCAAGGGCACAAACCCCAGCTTGTCCATTGCTAGTTCAACCCCATAGACTGTACACTCCTTCAGGACAGGGATCGTCTCAACCTGCTCTACTGTATTGTACTCTCCCAAATGCTCAGTATAGTGTTTTGTACACAGTAAGCACTCAGTAAATCCCACTGATTGATTTATTGATTGAATCAGGAGGGTGTTTTTCTTGTACAATAATTCCCAGCTCCTCCCTTTCCTCTCAACCCAAACTGTCGCCTTCTGTACAGACTTTGGTCTTGCCCCGGCTAGGCAATCAAAGTAGCCTCCTGGCTGGTCTGCCGGCCTCTTAAGCTCCCCTCCACCAGTCTATTCTATGTTGTTGCAAGGATCATCTTCCTGAAGCATATCCTGGACCACACCACTCCTCTCCACAAACCACCCCCCCGGCTCCCCGTGCCTCTTGTATCAGACAAAAACTCCTCGTAAGTGGTCACAAGGCTTTCCACCATATGATCAACCTTACCTATCTGTTCTCCTGCTGTTTCCCACCTCACTGTCATTCCTCTTGAGCCAGACATCTAGCTGGATCTCCAAGAGTCTTTCCCCGATTAAGCCCTCTTTCCTCTGGCTTCCTCGCCCTTCTGTATCGTCTCTGCACACAGATTTGGGCCTTTGGTGTCCTTTTTTAATGGTACTCGTTTACTTGGGATTTGCTCTATCCGTGCTGGAGAAGTGGCATGGCATAGTGGATAGACCGTGGACCTGGGAGTCAGAAGATCCGGCTTCCAATCACGGGTCACGGGTCAGGGATCACGGGTTCTAATTCTGGCTCCGCAACTTGTCTGAAGTGTGGCCTTGGGTAAGTCATTTAATTTCTTTGGGCCTCAGGTACTTCATCTATAAAATGGGGATTAAGACTGTGAGCCTTCTACAGTACAGAGACTCTCTCCATCCCGATTAGTTTGTATCTATCCCAGTGCTCAGGACAGTGCCTGGCACATAATTCTTTACAAATACCATTATTATAATTCTTCTTCTTAGGCCACACTGCTTCTCACTTCATCTTTAACCCCACAACACTTAAGTACATACCGATAAATTACATATTATTATTTGTTTATCTTACTGTTTTCCTCCCCCCTGCTCATTTGGGCAGAAATGGATCTCCCATCTCTGTTGTACCGTAGTCTCCCAAGTGCCTAGTACAGTTCTCTGCATACAGTAAATGCTCAATAAATGCAACTGATTTACTGATGGCAGATGTAGAAACGGTGCCGAGAAGTTTCTCTTTTCTGCCCTTGACACTGAGGCTACTGAAATTGTGTGTGGGCGTCTATGTGTGTGTGTGTGCCTTTCATAACTACCCAATCCTCTCAAAGAGAAAGTGCTGAACACTGACATCAAGCTCACTTCGATAAACCTGCTAGCATCTCCCACTATTGTTTTGCTCACATGTTTCACTTCTAAACAAATCTTCTTACTGTTTTACTCTCAATGCTCCTAATTGTAATTGTGGAATTGGTTAAGTGCTTAATAAATACCAAGAACTCTACTAAGTGCTGGGGTAGATAGAGGTTAATCAGGTCCCAAAGGACTCACAGTCTAAGTAGGAGGGAAAACAGCTATTGCATCTTCATTTTGCAGATGGGGGAATTGAGGCATAGAGAAGTTCAGCAACTTGCCCGGTATCACACAGCAGGTGAGTGGTGGAGTTGGGATTAGAACCTAGATCCTTTTACTCTCAGGCCCATTCTCTTTCCACTAAGCCATGGTACATCCTACCTTTCCATCTGCTCTTATCTCCAAACCACTCCACGATCATTCACTTAGTGGTATTTATTGAATGCTTACTCTATGCAGAGCACTGTACTAACCTTTTGGGAGAGGACAATAGAGCAGAGTTTGTAGACACATTCCCGGTCTGCAGTGATCTTACAGTCTAGAGGGGGAGACAGACATTAGTGTAAATACTTAATTTAGAGTACACGATTTATAGTTATGTACAGATGTGCTGTGGGGATGAGGGTGGGGTGAACACTAAATGGTCACATATCCAAGTATATAAACAATGCAGAGGCAGAGGGAGCCAGGCAAAAGTGGGTTTATAAGAGAAGGGCTTTTGGAGGAGATGTGCCCTTAATAAGGCTTTGAAGGTGGGAAGCGTGGTGGTCTGGCCTATATGGAGGGGGAGGGAGTTCCAGGCCAGATGCAGGATGTGGGAAAAGGGTCGGCAGCACGATAGACAAGATCGGGGCAGAGTGAGCTTCAGTAGGAGATCACTGAGGTAATATAGCTGTTTGTGAATGAGGTAAGGTTGTTAAGTGTAAGGTAAATGCTCACACTCTTCCCCTTGTCTGGAATTCCCTCTGCCTTCAAATCCACCAGTGTGCGACTCTTCATCTTTTAGTACGCTTTCCTTGATCACTTTTCTTCCCTCTCAATTACCTTAAATTGCCATAAATTCAGTCTCCTATAGGACTTACACGCATATCTATTTGTGCTCTCGATTTACTTACACACTTCTTTAGTCATTGATTAATCTTCCATACCTTGTCTAGTTTCAGCAATATCTATTTGCCACCTTATTTGTAAATAAATTATGTCTGCTTGTCTTCCTCATTAGGTCATAAGCTCCCCAAGGTCTGTTATAGTGTCCTTTGGCTTGACTGAAATAGTGGGTTGGTGGAATGATTGTGAGTATCTTGCTCAACGATGGTTTACAGACTGGAGGAGGACACAAAGATATTCTATTCCACAGTCACAGTCTGCCTGGGTGAGAGAATGTGGATGGTTCAACACAGATCATCACCACTAGTAAAAAAAGAACACAAAGAACCAAAAAACTCACCATCAAGTCCAAGAGATGGTCAGATACCTCATTCCTGCTCTCAAAAGGGTCCTACCTAAATAGCCTGAGTAGGCAGATACGGGGAAATAGTGGAGTGTAAAAATAGATGTGTAAGCGTTTTGGGAGGTTTGAGTATTTGAGTGGCAAGCTTGTGTGGAATTGTTTGAAAAGGCAGTTAGGTATATAAGGTGAGAGAAGAGAAGTTAATTGGAGAAGGCCTCCTGGAGCTGATGTGATTTCAAAAGGACTTTGAAGATGGGGATAGTTGTGGTCTGTTGGATGAAAAAGGAAAGGGAGGATGCAATCAGGCAGGAGGGAGGGCTTGAGCAAGAGTAGAGATGAGAACAAGTAGAGTTCTCACAGAAAAGATGAGAACAAGGAACAGAGAATTGATTAGCCTAAGAGGAATGAAGAGGGTGAGCTGGGTTGTAGTGGAAGAAGGGAGTGGATAAATAGAAGGGAGAGTTATTATTATTATTATTATTGTTGTTATTATTATTACGTTTCTAAAGTGCTTACTATGAGCCAAGCACTGTTCTAACTTTTGGTAGATTAGTCAGGTCAGAGAGTCTTCTTCACCTCCCTGATGATGCTTGAATACTTATCTTCATTTTACTTAGAGCTCTGATTTCCAAAGTAACCTCACATTGCTCATCTCATGCCCATGAGTTAGGAAAAGGGTGATATTATCATTCCCATTCTACAGATGAAAAAACTGAACCCCAGAGAACTTCAGTAACTGTCCCAAAGTCCCACAGCAGGCCAGTGGCAGAATTGGGACTAGAACCCAGATCCTCCGACACTGATACCCATGTTCTTTCCACTACACCGTCCTGCCTCTCGGTGTTTCTTTTTGTGTACTTCAAAAGGAAGTTTCTATTTGCGTGTAGGAGGAAATTTCAGGCAGGAAGTGTCTGCTTGATGCAGAGAGGAAAGATCAAGCATTTGAGGGTTTTGAGGATGGAAAGGTGCACACAGAGCCATATGTTTTAGAAAAATAATTTGGTCTTCAGAATGAAGTGTGGACTGGAGCGAGGGAAGGCTGGAGATTGGGAGATCAGTAAGAAGACTGAAGCAGTAGATGAGCCGGGAGATGGAGAGTGCCTGTAGGGGAATGGAGAGGAAAGGCAGATTCTGGAAATGTAGAGGAAGAACCAACAGGATTTGGTGACTTCCCAAACAGGGCAGTTGAAAGAGATGAAAGCAGCGTCCTGGAAAGAAGAGCATGGTCCTGGGAGTCAGAAGACCTGGATTCTAATCCCGCCTCTGCCACTTACCTGCTGAGTGACCTTGGACAAGTCATTTAACTTTTGTGCCTCAGTTTCCTCCTCTGTAAAATGGAAATTAAGGCTGTGAGCCCCATGTAGCCAACCTGATTATTTATTAATCAACTCCAGCTCTTAATATAAGTCTGGCACATACTAAATACTTAACAAATACCATAACGAAAAAGAAAGGGAGAAGTTGAGAATAGTTCTAGACTAATAGACTTGGAATATGGGGATGATGATGTTATTGTTCATTGCAATGGAAAGGTTAGGAGGAGAAAAGGACTGGGCAGGGAAGTTGAGATGAGTTTGAGCATGTCAGGAGGAAATTTGAGAAAATAGAGAAAGAAAGAGGTCAGGACCAGAAAGGTAGATTTGAGAGCAAGCCGGGTAGATTTGGTAGTTGAAACCATGAGAGCAGAGAACAGTACCCAAAGGACTAAGGCAAAATTGAGAGGAGCAGAGGACCCAGAAATGAGTCCTGAGGGACACCCACTGTCAGGGAATGGGAAGCGGAGGAAGAACTGGCAAATGAGTCTAAGAAAAATTGGCCAGAGAGGTAAGAGGACCAGGCGGTGTCAGAAAAATAATGTGTGTCTAACTGAAGGAAGAGGAAAAGGTGCCATCCACGAGTGAGTAGTCGAAGAGGGTGTTCAGGGAGGGAAGAAGAGTGGGAATGCACGTGAGATGATGCCAAGGGATGACGTTGGAGTCACTGATGGAGGACATAAATTTTGAAAGCAGGTAGGAGAGCTCTTGATCGCTGGCTAAAAAGATGAGAGAGAGGATGTTGGGGTGGGAGGGATCTGGGAAGGTGGAGAGCTTTTGGGGATCTCACATCTGATTTTTTAAAATGGTAAATCTGTAGTAGATACAAGATAATCAGGTTGGACATAGTCCATGACCTACATGAGAGTAACAGCTGCAATCCATATTTTACTGCTGAGGTCACTGAGGCCCAGAGAAGTGAAGTGACTTGCCCAAGGTCACTCTGCAGACAAGAGGTGGAGCCGGGGATTAGAATCCAGGTCCTCCGACTCCCAGGCCAATGCCGTCTCCACCTAGGCCACAATGCTTCTGATGGTTATGATTTTGTCAACTGAGTTGTTGGCAGGGTCACTGGGGGATATGGGGTCATGGGGTTTCAGGAAGGATTGCTAGGGCTGGAATAATTGCTGAAGAGAGGGGAGAGTCAGCAAAAGCAACTTGCCACCATCAAAAACTCATGTGTCCCTACAGTGATGAACTGGTGATAAAGAAAAATAACATTTCTACACAGATTTATACAAACTCATAGCAAGAGTGCCAACATCAGATAAACAAATTATAATATATGACTCTCTTGCTAGTATTGGAAGTGATTCCCATGCATGGAGAACATCCAACTTCTAAAATGATCAGTTTGTCAGATTTGGAAGCTGCTGGAATGAGTCTATTTAGATCCTTATGGAATTTTTCTATCTCTTTGTCGTTCGGTTCGACAACGAGGTTCAGATGAGGTCCTGGAATGCAGTCATTGCGCTGGTACTGACCCGGTACGATAAATCTGGGCTGGGTGGGACATGTGAGGAGAACACACAGAAGCGAGGTTCCCACAAAGCTGCTGAATGGTGAGCTGAAAGGAGTAGCACGCGTTCGGGAAGGACAGAGTAAATGTTTCAAAGAGCCAGCGCCGTGCGTTCTCAAACATTGTGATGGAGCAGGAGACAGTCAGAGGTTCCCTCCGAGCAGATGAGCAGTGGCGGTTAGGGGAGAGAGGGCTTTTTCTCCTCAGTGGAAGCTTTAGAAATATCCACGGTGAAGAGGTAGTTTTAAAAACAGAGACAGGGCTTGTATGTGGCATACAGATGAGCATAACAGGGACCTAGCTTTACGTCCCTGTTGTGTGGCGTGGCCTGTTGGCCACTTATTCGTGTCTTTGGCCACATCTGCATACATGGGTTCATCTTCATTCATTCATTCAATCGTATTTGTTGAGTGCTTACTGTGTGCAAAGCGCTATCCTTCGATACTATTAGCGTAATCTAAGAGGAATGACAATTATACACGCACACATGCATACACACCAACTAAACATATACAGACACACATTTACTACACAGACACAGAGTAGACACACAGATGAAAAGACACTCACAGATATACAACATAGATACACCTCATTCAGAAGACGTACCACGTGCCGACACAAAGATACACTACACAGATTAAAACAGACACACTACACAGATACATCACCACAAATACAGAAGGTACACCCCACAGAGACAGAGACACACACAGACAGACCCACTGCGCAGATACGGCGACACTCATACGGAAGACGCACCACACATCATTCTTTGTCGTAGTGACATCTTTCTCGCTGTCTGGTATTTAGGGGATCCTTTATAAATGCGATGGACTTCTCCCTCTGGGCTAGGAATAAGATGACAGAGAAGCAGTGTGGCTGAGTGGATAAAGAGTCAGAGGTTGTGGGATCTAATCCCGGCTCTGCCACTTGTCAGCTGTGTGACTTTGGGCAAGTCTCTCAACTTCTCTGTGCCTCAGTTACCTCAGCTGGAAAATGGGGATTAAGACTGTGAGCCCCACATGGCTCAACCTGTTTACCTTGTATCTCCCCCCGTGCTTAGAACAGTGCTTGGAACATAGTAAGTGCTTAACAAATACCAACATTATTATTATTATTATTACCGAGGTGAACAAATATTCTCCCTTTTCCCACAGGCCCCGAGGACCCCGGAATGAGAAATCTTTCAGAGTGAAATGTTAAATTGGGTCTCCTCTCTCCCTCCCCATGTGTGTGTGAGCTTTATGATGCATCTTCCCTTCCCTGCCTTTCCCCAAGCGACTCTATGAGGCCAAGGGCCCCTCTAGGAACAGTTAGAACAGCCCTGCCCCCCGATTTTCCCCTGCGCACGGTGGGAAAGTAGTTCTTTCTCCCTCCTCCTCTGAGCTCTGGTGGGGAGATAGTTGGATAGCTGGCCTTGTTAAGCTTGCTACTCTACTCCACCTCTTCTGGTGAAGCAGCATACCCTAAAAATAACAATAATCATATTCAAGCGCTTAATATATGCCAAGCACTGTTCTAGTGGAAAGAGCACTGGACTGGGAGTCAGTAGACCTGGGTTCTAATCCTGACTCCACCATTCACCTGCTCTGTGATTTGACTGGGCCTTAGTTTCTTCATGTGTAAAATGGGGATTAACGATCAGTTCTCCTCTCATCCTTAGACTGTGAGCCCCATGTGGAACAAAGACTGTGTCCAATCAGATTAATTGGTATCTACCATAGTGTTTGGTTCATTTTGGTAACGAAAATGATAGCAGAAGAACCCTTAGAAAGGTTGCGGATTACGGCAGAGGACAGGACGTTCTGGAGAAAGTACATCCATGGAGTCGTTACGAATCGGAAACAACTCGAAGGCACTTAATAATAACAGTAATGATAATGATAACTGTGCTTGTAAGCTCGTTCTGGGCAGAGACTGCGTCTACCAACTCTGTCATACTGTGCTCTCCCAAATGCCTAGTACAGTGTTCTGCACACAGTAAGTGCTCATGATTGATCGATGGACATGACATAACATTGATTCTGATTCGCTTTACTGCACTATACTGTACTAAGTGCTTGGGAAAAACAAAACAAGGAAGCGATCCATTCTCTTCCCCAAGGAGCTTACTCTGGAGTGGACATGAAGAGTTGACATTGTCAGAAGCCCCTGGGGGCAGCAGGGGTGCAGGAAGGCTTTTCTTCTCCCCTTTTCAGAAATGGGGTGCAGTTGACAGTTTGGGAGCCTGGGGTAGAGTAGAATAATAATAACTGAGGTATTAGTTAAGCACTTACTATGTGCCAGGCTCTGTACTAAGCAAATTGGGTTGGACTCAGTCCCTGTCCCACATGGGGCTCACAATCTTTATCCCCATTTTACAGACGAGGTAACTGAGGCACAGAGAAGTTAAGAGACTTGCCCAACGTTACCCAGAAGTCACGTGGGGGAGCCAGGATTAGAACCTAGGTCCTTCCGACTCCCAGGTCTGAGATCTATCCACTAGGCCAAGCTGCTTCGGTAGGGAGTCATTCAATCCTCCAGGGCAGCCGAGAGGCATCTTTTTAGAATAATGATAATAATCCCAATAATGGTGTTTGGTACCTTATGCTGTGTAGACACAACCAGGTTGCAGGTGATGCCAATGAGTCAAATTGGCCCAAAGCTGAATTATTATTCCTCATTTTCCTGTGAAAATAAATGGAACCTCCAGTAGAAATTTACAGTGGGAGCGCAGTCCCCGCAAAATGGAAAGTTCAGTGCTTGGGAGTTCTTAATCAAGACCGTCAGACGTTTCCTGCTCATTTTCAGTCACCAGCGGCAGGCATAGGTGACTCCCTCCTTGCTGTCAGGGGGCGAACTGAGCAGTGCTCTGTGATCCGTTGCCCAACGAGCCACCTGCAAGTCGTTTTCCTCCAGCTGCGGCAGAACTCATGCAGAAACACAGCTCAGAGAAGGCTGGCGTCTGTCCAGCAGCCCTGGGAGGGGATCGCGGCTCAATTCTCCAGCTGACCTCCTCCGGAGGGGCGTAATTCATTAGGTACCGTATCATAAAGGCTGTGGCAATTAAAACCAGAAGATACCGTACCACCAGTGAGGCTTGTAAAGAACGGACGGGCCCCGGGAGATATTTCTCTGCTCTGCCAGTTGGGAGCGCTTAGGGTCTTTGGAGCCATCAACCGATCCATGGTGTTACTGACTGCTGTCTGTGTGCAGAGCACTGGACTAAGCGATAGGGAGAGGACCCTGGTAGACACACTCCCTGCCCAAAAGGAATTTACAGTCTAAAGTGGGAGACGGGCATTAATATGAAACAAACAACTTAAATACGCACGCAAATGTTGTGGGAGAAGGGTAGGGTGAATACCAAGTGCTTGTTAGGGAAGCAGGTAGCCAAATGGAAAGAGCACGGGCCTGGGAGTCAGAGGATCTGGGTTCTAATCCTGCCTCTGACACTTACTTGCTGAGTTACCCCGGGCAGATCGTTTAACTTCTCTGTCCCTCAGTTATCTCACCCATAAAATAGGGATTTAATCCTCCTCCCTCCAATTTAAATTATCTTGCATCTGCCCCAGGACTTAATACAGTGCCTGCCATATAATAAGTGCTTAACGAGTACTAATTTTTTTAAAAAAGGGCTTATAGGTTCAAATTCAAGTGCATAGGTAACGCAGAGGGACAGAGAGTAGGAAGTAGAGTAGAAGCAGGGAGAGGTTCTGTCCTCCAGGGCAACGGGGAGGCATCCTTTCAATCGATTAATGATATTTATTGAGCACATACTATGTGCAGAATACTGCTCTAAGCACTTGGGAGAGTACAATACAACAGAATTAGCAGACACGTTCCCTGGTTCCCTGCCCATAATGAGTTTACAGTCCAGAGGGACACAACAGATTTTCCAGAAGCCCCCAGGGAAAACAGTTGGAGAAACTTGAATCACTGAGTCTAAGGAGAGACCTATATTCCACTTTACAGATGGGAAAAGTAGCCTAGAGAAGAGTTGAAAATCTTACCTTGAAAGTCTACAGGAAGCAGCGTGGCTCAGCGGAAAGAGCCCGGGCTTGGGAGTCAGAGGTCATGGGTTTGAATCCCTGCTCTGCCACTTGTCAGCTGTGTGACTGTGGGCAAGTCACTTGACTTCTCTGTGCCTCAGTTGCCTCATCTGTAAAATGGGGATTAAGACTGTGAGCCTCACGTGGGACAACCTGGTGACCCTGTATCTACCCCAGTGCTTAGAACAGTGCTCTGCACATAGTAAGCGCTTAACAAATATCAACATCATTATTATTATTATCTAAGAACGCAGGCTCCTACCCACCTTCTCCTAGTCTCACGGTTTCTCATCTGCACCCGGACGGATAATACGTTTTTCAAACAAACAATATACAATCTTCACAATTTAATGAGATAAGAGACTCCGGACGTGGTTTCTCGGATGATAAAGTGGACATGTAAGTACATTCCTTTGGAAACTGTTTCAGATTTGTTCGAGCTTTATTGGAAACCATACAAGACTGTCCTGTTAGATATTAATCATAATTGACAACTGAAGCAGACTCTTTCTTTGTTCTGGACAGAGATCACTGGACACATTAAGTGAAATAATGTTTACGGTGATGGTAGTCTCCTCCCAGTTGGCTGCATGGATCAGAGCTGCAGTGCTTTGCACACAGTAAGCGCTTAACAAAAGCCATCGTTATTATTATATGAAGTATTCCTGTTGGTAATTCAAAATGAAAATCTCCCCTCCGTTTGCTAAGAGTGAGCTTTCAGCGGGAGTTGGAGTTAGACAACTGGTTGTTAAAACCAAAGTAATGATAACGCCAAGGGGAAAACCTCTTTTTTGGGCATAGACTAGCAGGACTGTGTCTAATTCTCATCCGTATGATTTTCCCTAGGGCTCAGTACTGTGCTCACTAGGCATAGGAAATGCTCAATTAATACGAGTGCTGCTATTACTGTCCTCATCCAGAGGTCACTGATGTAGATGACTGTGTTCTCTAAGTGAAACCCCCAAAAGGCACCCAAGAGATTCCGAATTGCTTTGCGGAGTTAACGTCACCCAGGATCTCCACCTCCTCAAAGCCCTCCGCAAATCACATTCCTCCAAGGGTCCTTCCCAGACATTCACCCGACTCCATCTCCCTTCGTTCCTAAGCACTTGATACCCTTTAAGAGAAGCAGAGAGAGAAGAGATGAGAGAAGCAGCGTGGCTCAGTGGAAAGGGCACGGGCTTCGGAGGTCATGGGTTCGAATTCCAACTCCGCCACCTATCAGCTGTGTAACTTTGGGCAAGTCACTTGACTTTTCGTTGCCTCAGTTACCTCATCTGTAAAATGGGGATTAAGACTGTGAGCCTCATGTGGGGCAACCTGATTACCCTGTACCTACCCCAGCGCTTAGAACAGTGCTCAGCACATAGTAAGCGCTTAACAAATACCAATATTATTATTATTATTATTTAAGCACTCGGGATTCACCCACCCCTGAGTCCCACAAGACTTATGGACATATCCTCATACCCTCCCATTTCCCTCGTGTTCTATTGCAATATTTTTCTCCCCCTCTAGACCGTAAGCTCCTTTGTGGAGGAATCCGTCTACCAATTCTGTTGTATTATATTCTCCCAATTACTTAGCACAGTATTCTACACACCTTGAGCACTCAATAAATACCACTGATTGATGAGGAGACTCCGTAAAGCTTGAACAAGACAGATGCACCAATTTACATCAGAGAAACCACTCCTCACTTGGTGTTATCCAACTCCTCCCTGGATTTTGCAACTTGGCATCACACTATCCGAGTTTTCTCTCTAAGAAGTAAAAACCGAATCAGGGAGGTTGCCCTCCTGCCTGGCAGATTTTGGCACTAATAGACCATCAGTCTACAGTCTCAACAGGACAGGCGGTCTTCATTATAGCGTTCGAATTTGACCTTCTGTGGGATCTGGACCTATCACTTGGCTTCAGGACTAGTTTCATTGGCATTTCCTGGACCCCAAGAGATGACTAGACAGAGTCACCCACAATTCAGAGCATTGGAGGAGGATTGCTGACAGGAGGGGGGCCATGTCTTTGGTTCAGGGGAACTTTCAAGTATTTCACCTTCTGAAAAGCTCTGGGACTCTGAGAGTCTCACTTTCAACCTCAGAAAAGCAGGGCAGAGAAAACGTGGGTATGTGTCTGCTAAGTCTGTTGCATTGTACTCTCCTAAGGACTTAGTACAGTGCTCGGTCATATTAAGCGCTCGATAAATACTATTGACCGTGGCATCTGAAGTAAAATCAGCATGGGGCAGGCAAAATTAAGGAAAGGTTGTTTCACCACTGCCGTGTTGGAAATCCAGCGTGGTCTAGTGGAAAGAGCACAGGCTCGGGAGTCAGATGACCTGGGTCCTAACCCCAGCTCTGCCACTTACCTGACATGTGACCTTAGGTAAGTCACTTCTTGGTGTCTCAGCTTCCTCCTGTGTAAGCGAGTATTAAGTCTTACTCTCTCCTACTTACGCTGTGAGCCCCAAGCTGGACAGACACTGTGTCCAACCTGTTTATCTTGTATCTACTTTAGGCTTTGAACAGTCCTTGACATAGAGTAAATAATTAATCAATATTATTTCCACTCTAGTCAGGGTTGGGTCGTGGGTCCAAAAAGCAGCCCATCGCAGCGGTGGGAAAAATAAAGAACACAGGAACAGGCCAGTATCATGGGATATCATTTGTCTTCTCTTCGTAGATGCTGCCATGACTAGTGAGTGGTATTTCTGATTGTCTCCGTGGAGGAGCCCGCTAATTCCACCCCTTTGTGTTTACATCTTCTTGCCATTTCTTACCTGCTCTTAACTCTCTACCTCTCTGTTTTTCTTTTAGGTCTCCCTCTGTCTCTTAGAGTCTCCTATCTCTGAATTCCCATCTGGCTGATCCACTTTTGAGCCTCTTTTCCAGGTTGGCCTCTTTTCCCCACCAAAAATTACTGGGCTAATCGCTACTCCCACCCCCTCCCTTAGAAGCCCAATCCTTGTGACCCTTTCCAAATCCTTCCCCCCGCCCCCGCCCGGTTTAGAGCTCTAGAAAATGTGGTCCCATTTGGTATGGTGAACTGAAGAGGGGAAATTGATTTCAGTGATGGGACAAACACATGGTTTAGGGATGCAGTGAAACCCAACTTCAGATAATGCAGCCCAGATGGGAACAGCAGAAAAACAGAATGAGCAGGCTGGCAGGTAGTAATTCCAAAAGTTGACTCACTTTTAGCTAAAGATCCGGATTGCTTGAGAAGCCAAGAGGTGAGACTTTGACAAGCCCGGGACAGCTAGGTGCATTTTAAACCCAAGACCTCTTGTCAACATCCTAAACATGATTTGTATTAGATTGAAAAGTCTTGTTTCAAACTAGCTTTCCTTTGCCTCCCCGCTCACTTCTTTTCCCCTCTCCTCCCCTCCACCCCCCACCAGCTAATGAGCTGCTCTTCATCCTGACACCCCCCACCTGCCCCTTCCAGCTATGTGAATAAAACGGTGTTAATTAAATGTTTCCCCCAGCCCCGCCTCCCCCTCTCAGTTGGAAGCTAAAAGAGCAAATTGAATCTGAGTTGTTAAAAGGAACTTTCCAATTTAAAGCTGTGGATGTCTCAAGTGCTAAGTAAATTGGACTCTTAAATATTAGATTTTTAAAAAATCACTTCTAGTTTTTAATCATTTTATTATCCACTCATCTATCGTTGCTGTGATTGAGGGTGCTGTTAGGATTCTTTGTGGGAGTTTATAAATGTCTTAGTCTGGAGAGATCCAAAGTTTTCCAGCAAAATTGAAACTTAAAGAGTTTTGCAAAGTGCAGTCTTACCCAGTTTCTCTGAGTTGTGCCTATTCCACTGCAATGTTTGGTGTGGAATCCAAGAAACACAGAGAAAGAATTATGCTGATTTTAAGCTCTATTGGAAATCAAGAGAGAAGGCAAATAGTGCCAGAAAGAGAAGTTATTTTCAATCCAAGTTATTTTCAATTCTCCTCCCTCCACAGCCCAACTAACTCACTCTCCCTCTCACTGTTTGAGAGAAAGAAAAGATTGCTTTAGACCTATCTGCTTCCCCTCCTCACCCCATCACCACCACTCACTTCCTTTGCTCTTCCCACCGCCCCCCAGCCCCATAACACATGTGTGCAAAATATATATTTATAATTCTATTTGTTTTATTAATGATGTTTATATATCTACAATTCTGTTTCTTTATATTGATCCTGTTGATTCCTGTTTACTTGTTTTGATGTCTGTCTCCCCCCTTCTAGATTGTGAGCCCATTGTGGACAGAGATCATCTCTATCTGTTGCTGAACTGTGCTTTCCAAGTGCTTAGTACAGTGTTCTGCACACAGTAAGCGCTCAATAAATACTATTGAATGAATGAATGAGATGAAGATTGAACTTTTTTAAAAAAATTGTATTTGCTAAGCATTTACTATGTGCCACGCCCCAGGAGTTGGGGTGTGTACAGGATAATCAGGTTGGACATAGCCCAAGTCCCACATGGTGCTCGTAACTTGAATCCCCATTTTCCAGATGAGGAAACTGAGGCACAGAGAAGTTAAGTGACCTGCCCAAGGTCACACAGCAGACAAGTGGCAGTGACACAGGTTTACTGCACGGAAGGAGGCAGTGGTAAACCACTTCCGGATTTTTACCAAGAAAATCCTACGATACCCTACCAGAACAATTGCAGATGGAGATTGGATTTTTTGAGAGAGATGTGTCCAGGGTGTCGCGGTGGGTCGGAGATAACTCTACAGCGTAAGACAAGACAAAATGCACTGAAATTATTCCACATGTTTTTGAATCCCTGCATTGAGAGTGATGATGATATTGAGTCTATTGCTTACACTTCGCTCTCAGTGGTTTTTAATTCTTTCAGGATCGTATAAGGAACTAGGAAAAGCTATCTTTGAGAAGGCCTTCTCAGTGCGTGTAGTAACACGGATGGCTATTTCATGGCTGTTTCTGAATTAGAATCTTTATGAAAATGATACATCTTTCTCAGAGTTGCAGTTGACAAGCAACCTTATAAGATCATTCAATCCCGCGTGGTCTCTGGTGAAGTATTGAATGTCAGCATTAGAAGGGTACCGTTGTGATATTTATGAAGGTCAACTCGGGTATGCTTGATAGAGTGACGTATTAAATTTAAAGGAAGATTGGTGTTGGTAGAAAGATTTAAAAAGCACTCAGCTGCCAAAAGGGGTGAAAGTAAAAATACTTTTGAGTCAGAACGCCTCGGGTAAATGGAGGTGAGTGGGGTTAAAAGAGCAGTGAGGGGGTGTGTATGTGTGTGTTTGTGTATGTGAATTGGCACTGGAGGGAGGAAGGAGGAACAGAAGTCGGTGAGTCTGCCACAAGCCGCTATCCCTGGTCGGCCCCCGGGTCCTCGGACTGTCCCTGAGGCTACTTCATTCATTCGTTCAATCATATTTATTGAGCACTTACTACTAAACTCTTGGGAAAATATGATACAGCAATAAATAATAATGTTGGTATTTATTAAGCGCTTACTATGTGCAGAGCACAGTTCTAAGCACTGGGGTAGATACAGGGTCATCGGGTTGTCCCACGTGAGGCTCACATTTAATCCCCATTTTACAGATGAGGTAACTGAGGCCCAGAGAAGTGAAGTGACTCGCCCACAGTCACACAGCTGACAAGGGGCAGAGCCGGGATTCGAACCCATGGCTTCTGACTCCCAAGCCCAGGCTCTTTCCGCTGAGCCACGCTGCTTCTCTAAAAGAGAGACAATCCCTGCCCACAGTGAGCTCACAGTTTAGTGAGCTTACAGCTCATGTCCTACCAATCAAGGGCAAGGGATAGTAGGTAGATTGTAAGCACTGGACTCTAAGCCCCTTATGGGCCGGGATTACGTCTATCAATTATATTGTACTTTCCCGAGCACTCAGTTCACAGAATGAGTGCTCAATAAATGCCTTTGATTGATAGATTGTGGTAAAAGTCACCAGAAGAAGTTGCAGGTAAATGGCCTCAGGGCAGCCAGGGGTGCTTGGATGGTGTAAAGGTCACGGTCACCTAATGTCAGTTGTTGGTGGCCAAGAGACATCAAAGCCTGTGTGGCTAGTTGCAACCTCCTCTTCCCCGGCCCAGCCCAGACAGCCTACAGGGCTGCTGTGGGGGCAAAATCATTTTAATAATAATAATAATGTTGGTATCTGTTAAACGCTTACTATGTGCAGAGCACTGTTCTAAGCGCTGGGGCAGATACAGGGTAATCAGGTTGTCCCACGTGAGACTCACAGTTAATCCCCATTTAACAGATGAGGTAACTGAGGCACAGAGAAGTTAAGTGACTTGCCCACAGTCACACAGCTGACAAGTGGCAGAGCCGGGAGTGGAACTCATGACCTCTGACTCCGAAGCCCAGGCTCTTTCCACTGAGCCACGCTGCTTCCCCGGTTTGTCCCACGTGGGGCTCACAGTCTTCATCCCCATTTTACAGATGAGGGAACTGAGGCACAGAGAAGTTAAATGACCTACCCACAGTCACACAGCTGACAAGTGGCAGACCTGGGATCCAAACTCATGGCCTCTGACTCCAAAGCCCGTGCTCTTTCCACTGAGCCACGCTGCTTCTCTATCAGGAACAATCCATCAGGAGCAATCATTCCAGGACTTTTTCTCTTCCCAGAACTGAGTTCCTACCCATTCTGGTTTTACCCCAGCTCTCATCCCTGGAGTAGGACCAGAGAACAATAGAATTTGTTTTTTAAGACCTACAGGTATCCCAAATTAGAAGTGCTATGGGGTTTATATTGAATTAGCTCCAATCTGGAGCTAATCTTAGGTACTCCCAAACAGAATTCAGAAAAATGCTTCAGTCTGAAGGAACAAAGAAGTGTGCTTGTCAGGCAGGTGGTTAGTTGACCAAGGCCGTATTAATGTACTTGAGGTGAGGACAGGTTATTTATTGTTCCTAGCGCAAAGAAGTTTATTAGTAGATTGCTGCACTAAATGGTACTTAAAGTGTCAACCTACAGGGGAAGGGTGGCAAGTAACTATTCAATTTCAGGCCTGGTTCTCAGGCCTATTTCAACTACCTCACATTTAAGGGCACCGTAAAGTGGTAATAATAATAATAATGATAATGATGGCATTTGTTAAGCGCTTATTATATGCAAAGCACTGTTTTAAGTGCTGGGGCGATACAAGGTGATCAGGTTGTCCCACATGGGGCTCACAGTCTTCATCCCCATTTTACAGATGAGGTCACTGAGGCACCGAGAAGTGAAGTGACTCACCCAAAATCACACAGCTGACAAGAGGCGGAGCCGGGATTAGAACCCACGACCGCTGACTCCCAAGCCTGGGCTCTTTCCACTGAGCTACGCTGCTTCCCGGTAGTGCGGTGTAGACACTCCTAGAATTCCAGCCTCTTTTGGAGGGCTACTGACACTGATATGGGAATATTCTCTGAGAAGACTAGTCACTAAGAGACTTCCGTTGGGTCTATCCTGGAAATATCGATAGGTCTTTCAACCAGAGGAAGTTACCGAACGCTACTGAAGGCAGAACACTGTCCTACGTACTTAGTAGAGTCCCATTCACTTGATAGACACCATTCCTGCCCAAAGGGAGCTTACAGTCTAGTGGAGGAGCCTACAGTAAGGAATAATAATAACGATGGTATTTGTTAAACGCTTACTATGTGCCTAGCACTGTTCTAAGCAATGGGGTAGATACAAGGTAATCAGGGTGCCCCGTGTAGGACTCACAGGCTTCATCCCCATTTGACAGATGAGGGAACCGAGGCCCAGAAAAGTGAAGTGACTTGCCCAAAGTCACACAGCTGACAAGTGGCAGAAGCGGGATTAGAACCCATGACCTCTGACTCCCAAGCCTGGGCTCTTTCCACTAAGCCACACTGCTTAAGTGAAGAATTAATATTAATATTAATGAACATCTTAGGGTCAAAGTAGAGCTAAATTCAGAACTTCAAAGTCCCATCCCAGCTTGTCGCCAGGTTTCCGAAGGGAATATTAAGATTCCTCATCATGGAGGCAAATGAGAGTTTGAGAAGGGAGTTCATTTTAGATTTCCATCACTCACAGAGTATGTAAAACAAACTGTTTTAGGGTTCTTTTTTCAAATAACTATCAAAGGAAATTGTTTATTTTTGGATCTGGTAATTGGTTATTCCATAAGGTAAAATGAACCATTTCATGACTTATCATTAGCGGCTTATTTATGTAGTGTGACTGATTGACGTGATTTGTTTTTCCTTGGTTTTCATTCTTATTCAGAAATGAAACATAAACTGGTGTGTTCCGCTAGTTTCCCCCACACTTCGCACCAAGATTTTTTAATGGATGTCATTGAAGTTTCTGTTTCGGTTCTATTGCCACAGGCAGGTAGCTTATTTCTGGTAAGTGTGATGGAATGGTAAATCAATCAATCAGTTATATTTATTGGGCACTTACTATGTGGAGAGCACTGTACTGAGCACTTGGGAGAGTACGATACAAAAGAATTAGCAGAATCCTTCCTGCTCAAAGGAACTTGCAGTCTAGACGGGGAGACATCCAAGTCTTTTGTATAGTTAGGCAAAGGTTAGATTAAATGACCTTATAGATCTGAAAAGTCGTTATCAACTTCTTCGGGACAAATCTTCAGGATTAATCTTTAGAAAAATTTGAGACAATAATCACGATTTCTCATTCTCTAAATCCGTTGAGTGGTTTGGACAAAGGTGGGATGTGCCTTTCAGTCAATCCATCTTTCCCAGAGAAGGGCTCCTTTCTTGGACAAGTCACTTCACATCTCTGTGCCTCGTTTTCTTCTCTGTGAAATGGGGATTTAAAGGTCTGTTTTCCCTCCTAATTTAGACTGTAAGCCCCACAAGGAACAGAGACTGGCTTTGACCTGGTTATCTCATATCTACCCCAGTGCTTAGTTTAGTACTTAGCACCTAGTAAGAGCTTGAAAAATATTATTATTTTCAATATTATTATTCTCTTTTGACCAACAGCACTACTTTTCCTCCCTTACTGACTCCCTTTTAGCTTCCTCCTTCAATTCCCTCTGCTCCAACCTTCCCCTTCTCTCACCCCTATGATCTTGTTAACTCATTTATTGACAAAAACAAAGTCATCAGATGTAAACTCGCCCAAATCTCTCCCTCACCTCGACAGCCTCTTAACCTCATCATCCACTCTCTCACCTTTCCTGTCCATATCTCAAGAGAAGATCTCTTGTCTATTTTCAAAATAGAAAAGACTGGTGCCTCTGACCCTATCCCTTCACTCCTCATAAAAACACTTTCTCCTATTCTTTTTCCCTCCCTCACTGCTATCTCCAACTTCTCATTCTCTGAAGCTCCTTCCCCTCTTCTTTCAAACTTGCCTGCAAGTCTCCTACCTTTATGAGGAGACTCACGGGAAGGAGTATGACATAGTACGGGCCGGAGAGTCAGAAGGTCAAGGATTCTAATCCTGCCTCTGCCACTTTGCTGTGTGACCTTGGGAAAGTCACTTCACTTCTCTGGGCCTCAGTTGCCTCATCTGTAAAATAGGGATTGAGACAGTGAGTCCCACATGGGAAGGGACTGTGTCCAACCCGATTTGCTGGTATCCACCCCAGTACTTAGAAAAGTGCTTGGCAGATAATAAGCACTTAACAAACGCTATAATTATTATTTATGCTTTCTTCCTGATATTTTTGACATAATATATATATATATACTATATTGGTCTTTTTAATGGTTTCCTTAAATAAACTTTTCCTCCTTTCAGCTCTAAATCACTTTTCACTCTTCCTCATTGAAATAATTTATCCTACTCTTTTTCCAAGCAGACCTAATCCACTATTCCCCCTCTCACTTGATCTGGACATTCTTCTTTCTTTTCACTTGTGGGCAGAGAACATGCCTACCAACTCTGTTATATTCTACTCTCCCAAGGGCTTAGTCATAATAATAATAATGTTGGTATTTGTTAAGCACTTACTATGTGCAGAGCACTGTTCTAAGTGCTGAGGTAGATACAGGGTAATCACATTGTCCCTCGTGAGGCTCACAGTCTTAACCCCCATTTTACAGATGAGGTAACTGAGGCACAGAGAAGTGAAGTGACTTGCCCACAGTCACACAGCTGACAAGTGGTGGAGCCGGGTTTCGAACCCACGACCTCTGACTCCCAAGCCCGTGCTCTTTCCACTGAGCCATGCTGCTTACAGTGTCCTGCACATAGTAAGTGCTCAATAAACATGACTGATCCATACAAAAATAATGAAAGAACAGAAATGCCAGGGAAGTAATATCAATAATAATAATAATAATGCTGGTATTTGTTAAGTGCTTACTATGTGCAGAGCACTGTTATAAGGGTTGGGGGAGATACGGGGTAATCAGGTTGTCCCACATGAGGCTCACAGTCTTAATCCCCATTTTACAGATGAGGGAACTGAGGCACAGAGAAGTGAAGTGACTTGCCCACAGTCACACACCTGACAAGTGGTGGAGCCGGGATTCAAACCCACGACCTCTGACTCCCAAGACCGGGCTCTTTCCACTAAGCCACGTTGCTGCTTGTGTTGAGTTTGGCAGTAAAGACAGTGGAGGGCACGATGGCTTGAGATTCAGTAAAGGGGATCAAGAGATTGGAGGTCTCTGCTACGGGAGGAGGTTTGTGTCAGAAAGGGTTATTATCATTACTATGGTATTTGTTAAGCACTTAGATGTGCCAGGCACTGAACTAAGCATCGGGCGGTACAAGCAAATCGGGTTGGACACAGTCCCTGTCCCACCTGGGGCCCTCAGTCTCAATCCCCATTGACAGATGAGGTAACTGAGGCAAGAGAAGTGAAGCGACTTGCCCAGTGTCACACAGCAGACATGTGGCAGAGCTGGGATTAGAATCCATGACCTTCTGATTCTCAGGCCCATGCTCCATCCACTCTGCCACGCTGCTTAGAGGTTAGAGGTTGTAGAGTGACTAGGGATTGCCACTTGTCTAGAACTAATCTAGTCCTGATGAATTGATTGAATGATTTAAAGAAATCTTCAGCTCACCTTCTCCTATTTTACCTCACTCACCTCCTGCTAAAACACAGACTGCACGTTTTGCTCCTCCAGGGCCAACCTACTCACTGTACCTCTATCTATTACTAATAATAATAATTATGGCATTTGCTAAGCATTTACTGTATGCCAGGCACTTTATGAAGCACCGGGGTGGATACAAACAAATCAGGTTGGACGCATTCCGTGTCCCACACAGGGCTCACAGTCTTCATCCTCATTTGAACAGTGGAGGTAACAAAATTTGGGAATGTGTGAAATTATAGTCACTCTGGGTCCCTGGTCAGGTTTAAATTCTGGCATGGCTCCTCCAAGAGGAAGGGTTTCTAGACTCAGTCAGAGGGGAACTTGGGGAAGAGAGGTGGGGGTAAGGAATGGTCAGTCTAAGAAGTGAAACTATGGATCAATTATTCAGTCTATCAGTAGTGTTTCCTGAACTCTTAATTTTGTGCAGAAAACTTCTCAGCACTTGTGAGAGAACAGCAGATTTTGTACACAGGATCCTTGCCCACAAAGAGGCTTACAGTGTAGGGGGGAAGAAAGACATGAAAAGAAATTGCAGTTAGGGGGAGAGGCCAGGTATTAGGATCCGTTCACATGTGCTGTGGGGCTTGGGGTGAGTATCCAAGTGTTACCACCCTAACAAGCTTTTCAGAAGTTTCCTCACTTCCCTGTTCGGTTAACAAATGGTCTTAGTTTGAACTTGAAAGTAGGGTCACAGGCCTTGGTCACTGGCCAGCGTGTGTCATTATCAGGATTATTTTGGACCTGGTTAAGAGCTTGTTCTGTGCCAATATGGTATTAAGAGCTCGAATTTGGTTCAGGGTTGTTGAGTCAGATAGGGCTTCTTGACTTTAGGGGTCACACAGTCTAAATGGGGACAGATTGGGAGAGAAAGAATCGGACAAATTCAGCAGAGACCAGAATTTAAGAGCCACCCACTACCTATTTCCACTGGGAGTGGAGAAGCTCAATGGCCTAGTTGGTAGAGCATGACCTGGGAGTCAGAAGGACTTGGGTTCTAATCCCAGCTCCTTCTAATCCCAGTTTGTCTTTGGAGTGAGCTTGAGCACGTCACTTCACTTCACTGAGAAGCAGCGTGGCTGAGAAGCAGCGTGGCTCAGTGGAAAGAGCATGGGCTTTGGAGTCAGGGCTCATGAGTTCGAATCCCAGCTCTGCCACTTGTCGGCTGTGTGACTGTGGGCAAGTCACTTCACTTCTCTGTGCCTCAGTTCCCTCATCTGTAAAATGGGGATTAAGACTGTGAGCCCCACGTGGGACAACCTGATTCCCCTATGTCTACCCCAGCGCTTAGAACAGTGCTCGGCACATAGTAAGCGCTTAACAAATACCAACATTATTATTATTATTATTATTATTCTCTGTTACCTCATTGATGAAAATGGGGTTTAAGACTGGGGACATGGACTATGTCCAACCAGTCTACCCCATTATGTATAGTGCCTGACACATAGCTGCTTAACAAATACTATTAAAAAAAAACAACGCACAGGTCCTGAGCTATTAACTGTTTCTCCCAGCAGGGCCGGGATTGACCAGCCATCTTGTTGGCATTCTATGTTGAGGAATTTCTGCCTGTCCTATGCTTGTGGCCTGGGGTATCTCCTTGGTGATGGTGGGAGGGAGATGCTGGTCTGAGGATAGTCTCTCCTCCCTTCCTCCCTCCCCCAAACGCCCTCCCCCAACCCCAACCCAGACCGCCAGGCCCCAGCCTCTCTCAGTGGGGTTAGCTCTTCACACTCCCAGCCTGAATGCCTTGTCTCAGTGATTTCTTCTTTCTAGTTCATAAGGGACTAAAAAAAGGCATCTCTGGAAGAAACACAACTGCCATTGGTGCATTTAAAAAACGCACAATGGAAATTAAAACACTCCAGAGGAATGTACCAGCTAGTGACCCTCAGTCAGAACCCCAGAAAACCTACCCCAGTTCTTGATATTTTAAATAAACCTATAATTAAATTTTAATGGAAAAATATAGATTTGGGAAGAAGCCACACTACATATTTGCAAAATGTACAAGACACTGAGCAGCTGAGTCCTGCAAATGGATTTTATGCAGGTCCGCTCAAACTGGCGGTGTGGTCTCTCTTGGGGTGCTTCGCTTTTAAATGAACAGTTGATTTGTTCTGAAATCTCTCCATTCTATTTAGGGAGAAGAAAATGAGTCTCCCAAGACACATGTGATAGCCCCCGACTAATTTGGATTCCTCTCCTGCTGATGACAGGCTCGAGCTTAGAAAGTAGAACTGACCATTTGTAAGAATCGTCTTCCTCATTTCAACTCTGTCTTTGCTATACATAGGCCACGTCTCAGCAAAAGAAGGAAACATTGTCCCCCTCTCAAAAACAATCCTGGGTTTAAAACCCGGCAAGGCCTGGACTATGTTCCATTGTTTCCCCAATTACTTGGGCCTGGATTTCCTTTTTTGATAAAAGAGTTGTTTGCAGTTCTATCCTTCACATCTACAAAGATATCTTTTTGGACAGACCAGTGATAAAATAACGGGAAAGAAGACCAGCTGGACCTCTAAACAAACATCACAAGCAGATTAATCTGTTTAAGGGTTTTATGAGGGGAAGCATAAAATATCAAATAAAAGGCTAATGGGAAATATGTCAGAGATGCTTGAGCTCGTAACGACAGCCCGCACTGGTCCATAAAACAAATGGTAAGCAAAAATTGATCTCCGTTTTAAGACCCTGGCTGTCTTCGTCCTCCACCCGAACTGCGGGTTTCAACTGCTGTATGATTTCACGTTCCCTGAATCAACTCTGTCCAGAGTGAAAGACCTAAGCTTTATGGATTCCATGTTGAGTGCCTTTTTTTTCCTTGCAGTAAAGGCAAGAAGTAAGAAGTAAGATCTGAAGTAAGATCCAGGGATTATTTTTTGTTGTTCAAATAAAGCCCTGCACATGTTTCTCCTTTCGGTAATTAAAATGAATGGGGGATTCTGGGCACAGATAGGAAGCCCCTTTTGCAATACCTGAATTAAAAGGAGATCTATTACAGCTCAGAGAACTTATTGGAAACAGACGGCAAGTGAAGCAGGTGTCTGGGTTTTGTGAGTCGCTTTTCTTTTCCTCTTTAGCACATCATTTTTAAATGACAGAGTTTAAAACCCGGCCAGAAATAGAAGATGGCATATAGGGAGTCTTGCCTCTTTAGCCCACACTTCAGCCTTTTCTATTCTCTAGTTATTTAGGGAAGCAGCATGACTTAATGCAAAGACCCTGGGCGTGGGAGTCAGAAGATGTGGGTTCCAATCCCGCCTCTGCCACTTGTCTTCTGTGTGCAAGTCACTTCACTTCTCTGGGCCTCAGTTACCTCATCTGTGAAATGGGGATTAAGACCGTGAGCCCCGTGTAGGACGGGGACTGTGTCCAACCCGATCATCTTGTATCTACACCAGTGTTTAAAACAGTGCATGGCACAGAATAAGTGCTTAACAAATACTATTATTGTTATTATTATTTATGCAACCATCCAAATGGGTGCATCTGTACAGAGGAAGGCAGTAAGCAATCCTGTGATATGATAGTGTCACAGCAGGCAGTTGCCTTGGTAGCCACTGCAGGCTTTGTGTCCCGCGTTAGCCAGCCATTCCAGGATTCCTCCTGGTTCTGTCCACGTTGAAGAACACCTTGGGTAGTTCTTTGTTCAGAAGTCTCACAATAATGCCATGGAATTAACCAGAAACCCCCTGCTTGCAGAACCAGGACTAGAACAGTATGACCTTGTGCGAGTCACCTAGCTTCTCTGTTCCCTCACCTGCAAAATGGGGATTCCATACTTGTTCTCCCTCCCACTTACACTGTGAGCCCATTTGAGACCAGATTATTATCTTGCATTTACTTAGTACATTAGAGAGTCCTTGACCTCTCTGCTGCCTTTGACACCGTCGACCATCTCCTCCTCCTCCATACCTTATCTCACCTTGGCTTCTCGGACTCCGCCCTCTCCCGGTTCTCCTCTCACCTCTCTGGCCGGTCATTCTCGGGCTCCTTCGCTGGCGCCTCCTCCCCCTCCCATCCTTCAACTGTTGGAGTTCCTCAAGGGTCAGTTCTCGGCCCTCTTCTGTTCTCCATTTACACTCACTCCCTCGGTGAACTCATCCGCTCTCACGGCTTCGACTACCGTCTCTACGCAGATGACACGCAGATCTACATCTCCGCCCCTGTCCTCTCCCCCTCCCTTCAGGCTCGCATCTCCTCCCGCCTCCGGGACGTCTCCGCCTGGATGTCGGCCCGCCACCTAAAACTCAACGTGAGCGAGACTGAGCTCCTCATCTTCCCTCCCGAACCCGGTCCTCCCCCAGACTTCTCTATCACCGTGGATGGCACGCCCATCCTTCCCGTCTCTCGGGCCCGCGATCTCGGTGTCATCCTTGACTCGTCTCTCTCGTTCACCCCACGGATCCTATCCGTTACCGAGACCTGCCGGTCTCACCTTTACGATATCGCCGAGATCCGCCCTTTCCTCTCCACCCAAACGGCTACCTTACTGCTACGGGCTCTCGTCATATCCCGGCTAGACTACAGGGTCAGCCTTCTCTCTGACCTCCCTTCCTCCTCTCTCGCCCCGCTCCGGTCTATTCTTCACTCCGCTGCCCGGCTCATCTTCCTGCAGAAACGATCCGGGCATGTCACTCCCCTTCTTAAACAACTCCAGTGGTTGCCTATCGACCTCCGCTCCAAACAAAAACTCCTCACTCTAGGCTTCGAGGCTCTACATCACCTTGCCCCCTCCTACCTCTCCTCCCTTCTCTCTTTCTACCGCCCACCCCGCACGCTCCGCTCCTCCACCGCCCACCTCCTCGCCGTCCCTCGGTCTCACCTATCCCGCCGTCGACCCCCGGGCCACGTCCTCCCGCGGTCCCGGAACGCCCTCCCTCCTCTCCTCCGCCAAACTGATTCTCTTCCCCTCTTCGAAACCCTACTTAAAACTCACCTCCTCCAAGAGGCCTTCCCAGACTGAGCTCCTCTTCTCCCTCTACTCCCTCTACCGCCCCCCTTCACCTCCCCGCAGCTAAACCCTCTTTTCCCCCCTTTCCCTCTGCTCCTCCCCCTCTCCCTTCCCATCCCCCAGCACTGTACTCGTCCGCTCGACTGTATATATTTTCATTACCCTCTGACCTCCCTTCCTCCTCTCTCGCCCCGCTCCGGTCTATTCTTCACTCCGCTGCCCGGCTCATCTTCCCGCAGAAACGATCTGGGCATGTCACTCCCCTTCTTAAACAACTCCAGTGGTTGCCTATCGACCTCCGCTCCAAACAAAAACTCCTCACTCTAGGCTTCAAGGCTCTCCATCACCTTGCCCCTTCCTACCTCTCCTCCCTTCTCTCTTTCTACCGCCCACCCCGCACGCTCCGCTCCTCCGCCGCCCACCTCCTCGCCGTCCCTCGGTCTCGCCTATCCCGCCGTCGACCCCTGGGTCACGTCCTCCCGCGGTCCCGGAACGCCCTCCCTCCTCACCTCCGCCAAACTGATTCTCTTTCCCTCTTCAAAACCTTACTTAAAAATCACCTCCTCCAAGAGGCCTTCCCAGACTGAGCTCCTCTTCCCCCTCTACTCCCTCTGCCATCCCCCCTTTACCTCTCCGCAGCTAAAGCCTCATTTTCCCCTTTTCCCTCTGCTCCTCCACCTCTCCCTTCCCATCCCCACGGCACTGTACCCGTCCGCTCAACTGTATATATTTTCGTTACCCTATTTATTTTTTTAATGAATTGTACATCGCCTTGATTCTATTTAGTTGCCATTGTTTTTACGAGATGTTCTTCCCCTTGACGCTGTTTAGTGCCATTGTTCTTGTCTGTCCGTCTCCCCCGATTAGACTGTAAGCCCGTCAAACGGCAGGGACTGTCTCTATCTGTTGCCGACTTGTTCATCCCAAGCGCTTAGTACAGTGCTCTGCACATAGTAAGCGCTCAATAAATACTATTGAATGAATGAATGAATACCCTATTTATTTTGTTAATGAAATGTACATCACCTCGATTCTATTTAGTTGCCATTGTTTTTACGAGACGTTCTTCCCCTCGACTCTATTTATTGCCATCGTTCTCGTCTGTCTGTCTCCCCCGATTAGACTGTAAGCCCGTCAAAGGGCAGGGACTGTCTCTATCTGTTGCTGACTTGTTCATTCCAAGCGCTTAGTACAATGCTCTGCACATAGTAAGCGCTCAATAAATACTATTGAATGAATGAATAGTACAGTGCTCGGCACAAGATAAGCCCTTACAGCATGGCCTAATGAATAGATATGGGGCTGGAAATCAGAAGGATCTGGGTTCTAAGCCCAGCTCCGCCATTTGTCTGCTGTGTGAACTTGGGCAAGTTGCTCAACTTCTCTGTGCCGTGGTTAACTCATCTGTAAAATGGGGATTTAAGTCTGTGAGCCCCATGAGGGACAGGGACTATGTCCAACCTGATTAGCTTGTTTCTACCCCAGCGTTTAGTACAATGCCTGGTACTCCTTGTCTTCCCACCCAAACCCTGTTCCACCTACTTCCATCACTGTACATAGCACCACCATCCTTCCTGTCTCACAAGCTCGTAACATTGACGTTATCCTTGACTCCTCTCTCTCATTCAACCCACATATTCAATCCATCGCTAAATCCTGTCTGCCCCACCTTCACAACATCACTAATATCTGCCCTTTCCTCTCCATCCCAACTGCTACGACATTAATACAATCACTCATCCTATCTGCCTAATCAGCCTCCATGCTGACCTCCCAGCCTCCTGTCTCTCCCCACTCCAGTCCATACTTCACTCTGCTGCCTGGATCATTTTCTACAAAAACGTTCAGGACATGTTGTTTCCCGACTGCTCAAAGACCTCCAGTAGTTGCCCATCCACATTCGTGTCAAACAAAAACTCCTCACTATGGCTTTAAAGCAGTCACTCGACTTGCCCGCTCCTACCTCATCTCACTACTCTCCTACTACAACCCAGCCCACAAACTTTGCCCTTCTAGTGCTAACCTTCTCACTGTACCGAGAGTGTCTCGCCTGTCTTGCCGCCAACCCCTGACCCACGTCTTGCCTCTGGCCTGGAATGCTCACCCTCCTCAAATGCGACAGACAGTTACTCTCCCCCACTTTAAAGCCTTATTGAAGGCACATCTTTTCCAAGAAGCTTTCCTTGATCAAGCTCCCCTTTCCTCTTCTCCCACTCCCTTCTGCGTTTCCCTGACTTACTTTGCTAATCCCCCTCACTTTCAGGCCCACAGCACTTATGTACATATCTGTAATTTATTTATTTATAAGTCTCTCTCCCCAGTTTGGGATTGTAAGCTTGTTATGAGCAGGGAGTATATCTGTTTATCATCGTAATAATAATGTTGGTATTTGTTAAGCGCTTACTATGTGCAGAGCACTGTTCTAAGCGCTGGGGTAGATAGAGGGTAATCAGGTTTTCCCACGTGAGGCTCACAGTCTTAATCCCCATTTTACGGATGAGGTAAATGAGGGACAGTGAAGTGAAGTGACTTGCCCACAGTCACCCAGCTGCCAAGTGGCAGAGCCGGAATTTGAACCCATGACCTCTGACTCCCAAGCCCATGCTCTTTCCACTGAGCCACGCTGCTTCTCTACAGTACACGCAGCACAGTACAATACACGCTGCGTTGTACTCTCCCAAGTGCTTAGTCCAGTGGTCTGCAGATGGTAAGCGATCAATAAATGACTGACTGACAGAACGAACACCATAAAAAAGTAGACAGTTGTTAGAACTCAGGGCCCCTTGTCCCCAGAGTTGGACTCTGTCCCTTGGTCTGTATGGAGAGGACCTTACTACCGAGAGCATCATCTTTGAAATTAAAGGCAATTTCCTACGTATTACACACATACCTTTATATGCACTACATTGTGTATTAATAATGGTCTGAGGGCCCACTGGGTGTCATAGGAAATGCTTTGGGAATTGCAACAGAAGCAAGAGACAAGAGACACATTCCCTGACTACAAGGAACTTACACTCTAGTAAGGGAGATGGATATAAAAATATCTCTAACAACCTTTGTCTACTATCTCTTTTAAGAGTTTCTGCTTATTCAACAATTGGTTGGAGACGCCAACCAGGGCAATCACTGGACACGAGTGGTGGAAGGGTCACTGGTGGATCCCTCCCCAACCCACCTATCTCTACTCCCCCAAGGAAGTTAATAAGAAAGACTTTCTGACAGACATCCAGGTCACTGCAAAAGGTGTCGTTCATCTTCCAGCCTTGTCTCCTGTGTAATTGGTTAGTAATTTATAGCCTGGATTTCATCTTTGTGGTAATCATTTGTTGGAAATATTAATTAGTTCCATGAGAGGAGTTGTATTTATGAAATTTCCCCCCTCTGATAAATGGCAGAACAGTTAACAATTCCTCTCCGCTGTGGTTTCCTCCAAGGTCTATTCATGCATCAGCGGGGTAGAAGGCGGATTTCGACTTGTGCCTCGGTAGCTGGGAACAGACGGGCCAAACAATCACACATGTACAGACTCCTACTCATTACCATGTCCAGAAGAACTTCTCTAGGCATCATAGCGGAGAACAAGAAAGACCTAGTGGAAAGAGCACGGTCCTGGGAGTCAGAAAACCTGGGTTCTAATCCGAGCTCTGCCGCATGAGTGCTGAGCGACCTTGGGCAAATTACTTAACTTCTTTGGGTCTCAGTTCTTTCGTCTGCAGAATCACTGTCCTGAAGACCTTATAATCTACATGGGGATCCAGACATTAAAATAGATAAAGGGTAGGGGAAACAGTAGTATATAAGAATATTTATATTATGTAAGTATTGAGGAGCTGGATTGAATATCAAAGAAGATGTTACCCAGGGAGAAGAAAATTAATTTGGGAAGACATCCAGGAGGAGGTGGGGTTTCAGAAGCCCTTTGAAGATGGGGAGGATTGGGATTTGAAGGATTTGCAGGGGGAGGGAATTCCCGACAGAGAAAGGGAGTGAACAAGGGCTTGACAGTGGAGGAGTTGGGAAGGAAACACAATGAGAAGGTTAGCCGAGGAGGAATGAAGAATGCCTAGTGAGAGAAGAGAGAGCTGATAAGAGGGAACTCATTGGTCAGGATTTTTTGTTTGATAGGGAAAGGAATAGGAAACCACTGGAGGTTCCTGAAAAGTGGAGAGATATGTGCAGAATGACATTTTAGGAATATGGTCCAAGCAGCAGAGTGAAGAGTGGACTGGAAACAGGGCAACCAGTGAGGAGGTTGATAAAATAGTCTAACTGGGATGGAGCAAATGCCTGGGCCAGACTCATGGTTTTCTGGATGGACAAGTAGGGGACCACATAGCCTGACTGCTGTAGAATTAACCCAACATAGAATTAACTCATTCCAGCAATAAAACCAAAAGATCAAAATTGGTCAGCTGGTCCTGGAGAAGGACTTTTTAACAAAACTTTCAAGATGGGGAGGGATGTGATTGGATGGATTTGATTTAGTTTCATGTTGGAAGAATGACATGCCAGGTGGGCCAAAGACCCAGACTAGGGAGCAAGATGCAGTAAAAAAAAATGCTAACGATCTGAGCGAGGAGTACAAACGAGTGAGCCAGTGGAAAGTTAAGAAGGAATATTGTGGAGAAAAACCTGGCGGGATTTAGAGACAGATGGGAATAAAAAATGACACGAGGGTTGTGAACGTCTGGGACAGAGTGAACGAGAAATAGTTTGATGGCTGTATTTTAGTCAGTCTTTGCCAAGAGCTGTGTAAAACATTTAGGTTGTCTACCCCGTTGCTTCTACCAGTCTCCATCTTGTGGCCCAAATGGCTCAAGTCAAAGTTAGCACCTTCACATCCTCGTCAGTGAGTTGGTAGTGATGAACTACCCTGGATCCTTATGGTCCCCAGACGTCATGACTGAGCCAATCTGATGGTGCACCTGCTCCCATTACTTGGTTTCTGGGCCGCGTGGCCATGATTGATATGCAAGACAGACTGACCCTCTCTGTCTTGTGATCAACTCCCGGGGGTCGGTCCTCCTCGCTTTGGCGTGCTGCTTCTTGGGGCGCCCAACCTCTTCTCCAGTCTTTCCAAGGCCGGCCCAATGCCAGAATGCTCGTTAGATCTTAAGGGTCTCTGTCTTCTGGAGCGAGGGCTCTATTGTTGATCGAATGATTCCAGCTTTGGCAAAGGATATTAAAGGGAGGGATCTGAGAAACAGCATGGTCTAGTTGAAAGAGCATGGGCTTGGGAGTCAGAGGCCCTGGGTTCTAATCCCGGCTCCACCACTAACCTGCGGTGTGACCTTGGGCAGGTCACCTCATTCTCCATGCCTCAGTTCCCTCGCTTGCAAAATGGAGATTTAATACCTATTCTCCCTCCTTCTTAGATGTGGGGCCTGATTATCTTGTATCTACCCCAGTGCTTAGTTCAGGGCTTGGCAAATAGTAAGTGCTTAACAAATAATGCAATTATCATCTGAGCTTTCTCCCTTGACCCAAGCAGTTAATTTCAGTAAGGGTGATGGATCACCATGACACTTGGCTTAAATGAGTATCAGACCTACTCGCCACCAGAATAATAGAAGTCCGGGATACCTCAGGTGGGTGGTAGAAGCAGGGCCTCAGTTTCTTTAAGCAGGCTGAGGGTTTATGGGCTGTATACTAGGGGCCTGGAACCTTCCACTCTGCTTCACTGGCCTTTGAACTTACGGGACCCTCTCCCATTTCTCCCCCTGCTCACCCAGCTCTCCAACAGAAGGTCTTTCCCATCTGGTAGCTCCCTGTTGTAAATAACCTCCTTATCCAGGAGTCTCAAAAGTAATCCATGTAATCAAAAACAATACCGCAAGGTGCAATTCTGGCTCCACCAACTTGTCCGCTGTGTGACCTTGGGTGAGTTACTTCATTTCTCTGTGCCTGTTACCTCGTATGTAAAATGGGGATCGATGCTGGGAACCTCATGTGGGACAGGGATTGGGTCCCACTGATTTGCTTGTATCCACCCCGGAGTTTAATATAGTGCCTGGCACCCAGTAAGCACTTAATGAATACCACAATTATTATTATTATGAGAGCAGTAATTGTTTTTCTGCAAGTATCCTCTTTATCTCTGAGTCATTTCAACTGGTCACTTTGGCCTGGTCCTTTGAGATGTCTCGTAGACTGAACAGTATCACAGAGAAAAAGTATTTAACCATTCAGATTCAGTATATGGAAGTTGTTTCATCTATTAGACCTATATATTTCTTGGGGCCTAGTGTATAGAGAACAGAACTGGGAGTCAGAATGACCCAGGTTCTATTCCCAGCTCCATCACTGGTCTGCTGTGTGACTTTGGGCAAGTCACGTCACTTCTCTGTGTCTCAGTTCCCTCATCTGTAAAGTAAATGATAATAATAACTGTGGTATTCATTAAGCACTTACTGTGGGCCAGGCACTGTCTTAAGCACTTGGGTGGATATAAGGAAATGGGGTTGGACCAGTCTCTATCCCACATGGGGCTCTCAGTCTCAATCCCCAATTTACAGATGAGGTAAATGAGGCACAGATAAGTGAAGTGACTTGCTCAAGGTCACAGAGCAGATATGGTGGAGTTGGGATTAGAACCCACGACCTTCTGACTCCCAGTATCACAGTATAACAGACACATTCCCTGCCCACAAAGAGCTTATCGTTAGACCTTTATTTCCAAACAAGTGGTTGAAAGACAAGAGGATGTTCGTGGGCCAGAAGGCCACTTATTAACTTCCTAAGGGTGTCAAGCATTATACTCAGAATTCTTTCCTCCCGGCTGTTTGGAGGAGAGTGCGGCACAGGATGGGAGTGCAGAAATTTCTCTCCCAGTGGAGGTGGCTGATGGCCTTCTTGGCAGGTTTGGAAGCATTTTGAAGCCGTCTCACTTTTGCTCGTTCGAATAATGCTGTGCAGGTTTCTGTGAGGCTGATCGAAACAGGGGGTAGGGGGACTTTTGTTTTCAGGAGTCGGAACGGACCACAAGGAGGACAGGTACCTGGCATTGGAGAACTCACTGCCAGATTCTAGGTCCCCCTAAGTCCCATAGCATTTATAATCAGATCAGCATTACAGAATGGATAGATCACTAATCAGGGAGTCAGAAGGTCATGGGTGCTAATCCCAGCTCCTCCACTTGTCTGCTGTGTGACCTTGGGCAAATCACTTTATATCTCTGGGCCTCAGTTCCCTCATCTGAAAAATAGGGATTGAGACTATGAGCCCCATGTGGGTCAGGGACTGTGTCCCACCCAGTTTTTTTGCATAATAATAATAATAATGATGGTATTTGTTAAGTGCTTACTATGTGCCAAGCACTGTTCCAAGTACTGGGTTAGATACAAGGTAATCGGGTGGTCCCACGTGTATCCACCCCAGCACTTAAGTACAATGCCTGGCATATAGTAAGCGCTTAATAAATTCCAGTTATTGTTATTATCATTAATATTCATGTCTGTCTCCTCACCCTAGACTGTAAAGTCATTGTGGGCAGGCAACGTGTCCACCAATTCTGTGATATTGTACTCTCCGGAGCGCTTAGTACAGTCTTCTGCATACAGTAAGTGCTCAGTCAGCCAATCACATTTATTGAGTGCTTACTTGTGGGCAAAGCACTGTGCTAAACACTTGGGGGAGTACAGTTTAACAATATAACAGGCATATTCCCTGCCCATGAGCTTTCAGCCACTCAGTAAATACCACTGATGATGAGGATGATGATGGTGGAAGTTAAAGTTCGGAATAACCCTCCTGCTCATTCTCAACCTGACCTACGGGTTGGATTCGATCTGGAGAATGAAGACACCCAGCAACCACCGCCCCCCCCCCCCAATTCTTTCCACAATTATCATTTTGTTGATTCCTGGGCTAGAGATGATTACATTCCTCACAGAGAGAACAGAATGTATGACAGCCCCATGTTCCCGTTGTGTGGTGGCTTTCAAAGCCAGTATTTTGGAAAAGTTGATTTTCTATGCCTCCATACATGACTCTACTCCATGAAAATTTACTGAATTTCAACCAGCTTGCTGATGATATTTCCAGCGGTGAAGCGACTGGCTGAAAAGACAAGATGAGTGACAAACAGTTTCTTCCACACTGATCTTCCCCAGGGTTTCAGAAGCTAACAACTTTGGTGACATTTTTTATTCCTTTTCACTTTTTACCCCCCATATTCACTCTTAAATTCCTGCTGGCTCTTTATAAAATTTCACTCTTCTCCCTTTCTCTCTACACTGATGACTCTTCCGTTAGTCCACACTCTCATAGCTTTATGATGGGATTATTGTACCAAACTTCTTCTCGTCTCTCTGCCTCAAATATCTCAGTCAAGCCTTATACGGCTTATAAATCGGGTTGGAAGGTACCTGTCTCACAAGGGGCTCACAGTCTTAACCTCATTTGACAGATGAGGGAACTGAGGCCCAGAGAAGTGAATTGACTGGCTCAAGGTCATACAGCAGACAAGTGGCAGAGCTGGGATTAGAACCCATGACCCTTTCACTCCCAGGCTCTATCCACTAGGCCATGCTGCTTCTCCAATGCTGTTAATGATGCTAAGGCTAATTTAGGCTAATTTTGACTAGTAGCTATGGACTCTGTTTCAAACATGTATAATTATCTCCAACTCTGCTTATTTGCCCCGGAACTGCGTCATCCGTAGTAATTAATTGGTGTCTACTGAGAGTAGAGCCAAGTACTAGATGCTTCAGTGCTATCTGTAGCCTTATTTGATGACTATCACTGTTTCTTAGCAGTCAGTGGAGAAGCAGACCATCACCCAGTGGAAAAATCTTCCATGAATGATGGAACTCTACTTGCCCGGCACCGGGGAAGATACAACATAATCAGGTTAGACACAGTCTCTGTCCCAGGATGGAGCTCACAGTTTAAGTAGGAGGGCATAGGATTTAATCCCCATTTTACAGCTGAGGTAACTGAGGCACAGAGAAGTTAAGTGACTTGCCCAAGGTCACAAAACAGACATGTGGCAGAGCTGGGATTAGAATCTAGGTTCCCTGACTCACAGGCTCATGCTCTTTGCTCTAGGCCATGTTGTTTCCCAACTGCAGATATTTGCTAAATAATTATAATATTTATAGTACTTGTTAAGCACTTATCATGTGCCAAGAACTCCTCTAAGCACTGGGTTAGAGACAAGGTAGTCAGGTTGGACACAGTCCCTATCCTACATAAGGCTCACCCTCTTAATTCCCACTTTACAGATGAGGAAACCGAGGCCCAGAGAAGTGAAGTGACTTGCCCAAGGTCACACAGCAGCCATGTGGTGGACCTGGGATTAGAACCCATGATCTTCTGACTCCCAGGCCTTTGCTTTGTCCTTTAATGCTAGAGGAATCACTGAAATGAGCCCAGTGTGGTGAGAGAAAAAACCAGTCAGCACGGTTCCTTCAGGAGCCGAGCTCCATTTGACTAAGCTCCCTGGTTGGTTGGACAACTATTTCTATAAAGGCCGTCCCCTCAGCCACGATCCCAGGTGATCCAACCTGGATTCAGGTCTTCCCAGTTGCCAAGGACCCTAGAGGGAGAACATGTCTTTTGTAAGGTTTCAGTCACTGTTAAATAGCCCCAGGACTATTAATAGCCCAGCATCCTCAATCTTCAGGGTGGTGGGGATGGGGAGAGGATTGTACAAGGAAAGAGCAGGGAGGACAGGGGTCTGAAACTGGTCCAGATCCTAGGGGGGAAAGGGAGAGAAGCAGCGTGGCTCAGTGGAAAGAGCATGGCCTTGGGAGTCAGAGGTCATGGGTTCGAATCCCGGCTCGGCCACTCGTCAGCTGTGTGACTTTGGGCAAGTCACTTGACTTCTCGGTGCCTCAGTTACCTCATCTGTAAAATGGGGATTAAGACTGTGAGCCCCACGTGGGACAACTTGATTACCCTGTGTCTACCCCAGCGCTTAGAACAGTGCTCGGCACGTAGTAAGCGCTTAACAAATACCAACATTATTATTATTATTAGAAGCTGGAAGATAAAGAGAGCTACTTGCTGATATTTGGCCATCCTGGGCAAGCTTTCTGGCGTCATCAAATCAGGGAAGCGGGGATGTCCCTGGCCTTGACTTGGGGGTGGTATTTAAAGAGAGGAGATACATATTTCATGTAATTGGTTTGCTTCTTAAATCCACCTCTCCTCCTTCCCCTTCTCCGGACCGGACCGAGAGACCCCAGTTCTGAGGGGGAGTCTTGCATCACTGATTTCTCCCTGCTCTAATTTTTCGGCCTCTTGCATGGGAAAAGTTGGAGTCTTCTGACCCTGAGGTGGGCACCCCAAATCACCCATACTATAAACTCTTTCTGAGGCCGAGGAGGCATAACCTCCCTAGGGTACTGAAACCAGCTTCTTGGAGCATCCTCTTCGTAGAGCTGATTGACCAGGGTCAAGCTGAGCACAGTGGCCTAATGACTTGGCTGCATCTGGATCTGGGAGGGTCAGCATAAATGGAAATCCAGATCGAAATTAAGGGCGAGGTGACCGATTAGGAGCATAAAATTCCACATAAGCCCCTCCGGGGTCAAAACGGGTAAAAATCTCTAAAGAACCATGCAATTTCACTGCTGTTAGGATGAGTGAAATGACAGCAAAATCATTTGAAGTAAAATAAAATCCTTAAGTCAAGCAAATTTTGCCTTTTGGAAATCAGTGGGCCCTTTGGATGGATTAGGTATGTTTACAATCCTTTTTGAAAAGAGTCCCCAAACCGTAGGATTTCTCATTTGTTTCTGCCAGCAACAGACAGGCATGTAAATCATAGGGACACACTAGAATCCAAGTAGTGAATTCCCGGGTCATAAGAGGACACAGATTAATCAGAATATTTACAAAGCCGTGTCAACACATTTTGGAACGAGTAAGCGAGAACTCTGCCAGTGACATTTCACTGATTTTTCATGGCATGGGTTTGTCCATCCTTTTCTTATTAAAAATGTAAATCCTCATTGGTACCCTATAATATGATAATGCAGTCTGCTAATAGAGTGCAGAGAAAGAATCCAAGGCCTATGCTTGCTAGCGGTGTTTGTCTTTTTTCTGTTATACTTTTCCATCACAAACTTTACCCTCATCGCTTATATATCCGTATGGCTTCTGAGATTTAGAAAAGAGTGGCTGGAAAGGGGAGCAGAGCCATTTGCAAAGTTGGTTTTCCACCTGTCTGTACTTGGAAATGATGACATTGTAGTCACTTTGGCTTTATGTGGCATGCATCTATAAATCACATATCATTATTTATATTAATGTGTAACTCCCTCTCTAGACTGTAAGCTTATTGTGAGCAGAGTATATATCTACCACCTCTGTTGTATTGTACTCTCCCAGGTGGTTAGTACAGTGCTATACACACGGTAAGCACTCAATAAATACCATCGATGATGATTACGCAAAGTCGTTCCCAACGCATTCACCGGTGAATTCCCGTGCAGCCTGTTGGATGGAAAATTTTGCTGAGCTCTTAGTCCTGAGAACTCATTCATTCATTCAATCATCTTTACTGAGTTTTTACTGTGTGCAAAGCACACTAAGAGAACCTAGAATAGGAGATGACACCTGGCCTGGTTCTGTTTCGTCTTGAATCTACCACCCTGAAGCTTCAGTGGGTGACCTTTAGAACTAGTATGATGGGATTTGATGAATGATAGTGCTATGTTCACCGTGTCCACACCTTTCATTATACCATAAACTTTCAGCCCTCTTTTATCCCGCCTAAAGAACTGTAGCCCTTTCAATCTCTCCTCATAGGGAAGGACGGATGTCTGGTGTCAATGTTCTTTTGGAACCAAGCACCGACTCCCTCCAACCCAACATTCAGAAGAAAAGAATGCTGACTTCACTGATTTTGCGACTAGAGTAAGATCACGGAAGAGGATGGGGGTGGAAATTTGGGAGGCTGGTAAATATCTTTGCAAGGCTGGGTTCATACGTATCTGCTCCCGGCTCATACCGGTGGGCGTAAGAGATTCCGAAACCGAGATCTAATTGATCGGTGACGTGAAGGGAGATGGAGGATGACTCAAGAAGATGATCAAAGGAGCAGCGTGGAATGCGAATTTGATGGGGAGAAACTGAGGTGGGAGATCAGGCTGATAGAGTAGTCCAGATGTGATGTTAGGAGTGTGTGTGTGTATCTCTCTCTCACAGGTGTCCTTCTTACTTGAAGAAGATGACACTGATGTTGAAATTCACCATTGTGGTACCTACAGTTCTGACTGTATTGTGTGCCTCAAAAGGCTGTCCCTTGTGTTATATTTGATGTTGGCAGTTTTCTCTTTTGCACACAATTTTCTCTTGGAGAAGCAGCATAGCTCAGTGGAAAGAGCCTGGGCTTCGGAGTCAGAGGTCATGAGTTCGACCTCCGGCTCTGCCACTTGGCAGCTGTGTGACTGTAGGCAAGTCACTTCACTTCTCTGTGCCTCAGTTCCCTCATCTGTAAAATGGGCTTTAAAAGTGTGTGAGCCCCACGTGGGACAACCTGATTACCCTGTATCTCCCCCAGCGCTTAGAACAGTGCTCGGCACCTAGTAAGCGCTTAACAAATACCAACATTATTATTATTTTTCTCTTTTGCCTCCTTGTGTTTCAACCTTTATGAAGCCTTCATTCAAACCGAGATGTTCCTTATTTGGTAGCGCAGTGCAATGATCTATCGATTGACTTTGTGTTTTCAGTTGGGAAGCAGCACTGTCTGAGCTTTTGTTTTACAGTGGCCATAAAATGCTTCCTTGAACCTCTTCACTTTCAGTTTTCCAATTTCAGCTCTCCATATAGCACCTGTTTAGCCGTCTTCAATTTGGAGCGGAGTGGAGCGCGATCCTGTCTTGTGATTTGATGTTGAGTATAGCCCGTGAATGACTCTGATGGAACTGTTTAAAAAGTTGGGTGTGACACTTTTAGAGAAGTGGGGTGGCTTAGCAAAAAAAGCTCGGGCTTGGGAGTCAGAGGTCGTGGGTTCTAATACCGGCTTCGCCACTTGTCAGCTGTGTGACTTCGGGCTAGTCACTTAACTTCTCTGTGCCTCATTTACCTCATCTGGAAAATGGGGATTAAGACTGTGAGCCCCATGTGGGACAACCTAATTACCTTGTATCTACCCCGGCGCTTAGAACAGTGCTTGGCACTTAGTAAGCGTTTAACAAATGCCAGCATTATTATTATTATTGCTTTTATAGGTTCCAAATCTCACAGCTGTAGAGGAATTTGGACAGCACTGCCATTCTGAAGACCTTTAGTTTGTCTGGAGCCTGGATTTCTGTCAACAGAGCTCTGTGGCACAAGCTCTGGAGTTATAATCCTGACTAATTCCATGATGTCACTCCTTACATATTCTGTTTGATGTCCCCTAAAAGAATGTACTCCCTTCTTGTTTTGGTTAATTACTTTTCGATTTACCATTGCATCTTTGGTTAGAGTGCTACTAAGAAAACGGAATTCTGTGACAGCATAATATACTTTTGATTGTCATATGACTTTTCTGGGCCAGGCCGAAACAACTTTCTTTAGACTTTTTTTCTATAAATGGCATTTGTTGAGCGATTACTATGTGCCAGACACTGTACTCAGGACTGGGCAAGATACATGCTAATCGGGTTGGACACAGTCCATCTCCTACATGAGGCTCACAGCATTAATCTCCATTTTACAGGTGAGATAACTGAGGCACAGAGAAGTGAAGCGACTTGGCCTAGGTCACACAGAAGAAAAGTGGCAGAGTAGGGATTAGAACCCAGGGCATTTCAACTCCCGGGCCCATGTTCTATCCACTAGGCCACGTTGGATTTATTTGTCCTTTAGATTTACTGTCCTTTCATAAAGGTTTGCAATTATTTATGTGTCTTCTTGGATATGTTCCTCTGGGGTGCTTTCGTATGCATACAGCAGTTCTTGAATTTATGTTTCTAGAACTTTTGATGAAACTCAAAGTAGGTTGTGTTGGCAGAGTTTTTTAGAGCTGTGGAAGCTTATTCTAACTCCTGAAAATAGGTCTCTTTTCACACCTTCCACCTTGGCTGAGAAGAATAAATTGAGGAGGACTGACCCAACACATCTCTGCTTCACTCTGCTTCACAGCAAGTCATATCACCAAAATAATGATAATAATAATGATATTTGTTATGTGCTCACTGTGTGCCAAGCATTGTACTAAGTGGTAAAGTAGATACAAGATAATCAGGTTGGGCACAGCCCCCGTCCCTCATGGGGCTCACAAACTAATGTGCTCACTATGTGCCAAACATTGTACTAAGTGGTAAAGTAGATACCAAATAATCAGGTTGGACAAAGCCCCTTCCCTCATGGGGCTCAAAAACTAAGTAATCTCGGAACCTCTATAAACTTTTCAAACCAACCAGATTAGTTTAGTAATTTCCGGAATCTACAGATGATGCTTTTGGTTGTTCCAGGGACCTTTCCTCTACCTGATGTCCAGCAAAGATCATACCCACTGTGCCACAGTTGTGATTCTGGGAGTGTTAGGGAATGGTATTATTTAACAGTTGTTTGGGAGGTTCTCTGGCTAGTATCTAGTAATGAGATGCCTTGATAATTGCAGCAATCTGACCTTTACTCTTGAAGAGAATAATGGTTGTGACCCCTGTTAGATAAAACACTAATGCTAGGAAACGTTCAGGGCAAATGGGGAAGAGACAGACCAGCAGCTAGATGGATAGAGACTATAATGACGATAGCGGTAGAACCATTAGCTAGGTTGCGGGTTATGGCAGAGGGCAGGACGCTCTGGAGAAAGTATATCCATGGAGTCGCTATGAATCGGAAACGACTCGATAGCACTTAATGATGATAACCTTTTAGATCCAGTGACAATTCCTCCATGGTCCATATTTTGAGAAAGAGAGCGTCTAAGTGCTTAAGCAGGGTATCCCATCCATGTTTATACAGCTCAGCAGATAGCAATAGTAATAAAAATGATAATGATAATAATAATAGTGTTATTAAGTGCATACTATGTGCCGTGCACTGTACTGAGCGTGGGGTAGATACAAGATAATTGGGTCCCACATGGAGCTCACAGTGTAAGTAGGAGGGCAGACACTGAATCCCCATTTTGCAATTGGGAGATCTAAGGCCCAGAGAAGTTGCCCAAGTGCACACAGCAGACACCAGTGGGCCCAGGTGCCTAGTCTTTTTTCATGTCTACCCACTTGGAGATTCATTCATTCATTCAATCGTTTTTATTGAGCGCTTACTGTGTGCAGAGCACTGTACTACTAAGCGCTTGGAAAAAGTACAATTCAACAACAAATAGAGACGATCCCTACCCAACAATGGGCTCACAGTCTAGAAGCGGGGAGACAGACAACAAAACAAACCAAAATAAGTAAACAGGCGTCAATAGCATCAATATAAATAAATGGAATGTTCTAGAGGCAAGATGATGGATGAGAAGTCACTGTTAGAGAGGCAGATTTGTGAGTTAGTTGAGTAGAGATGGTCGCAGAAGCCATGTGAGTCATTGAGCTCCCCAAAAGAGTGGGTTTAAAGGGAGAAAAGAAAGGAACTCAACTTCAAGTGTTTAAGGGCACCAATAGATAGGGGATGAGAAGTAGAAAAGGAACCACCAAAGTCAGCAGAGAAGGAGTTTTAGGAGAGGAAGGAGTATCAGGAAAGCAGACAGTTGGCAGAACCAAGATAAGATGGTAGCCTGAGGAGAAGGAACTGGTCCACAGTGTCTGAAGTGCCTGAGAGGGCAAGCAGGATTAGCGTAGAAGAGGTTATTTTGGACTTAGCTGTGATAAGATCATTTGCTGATTTTGGAGAGTGGAGTGGAGACTTCAAAAATCTGATTACAGTAGGTCAAGATGGGGGTTGAAAGGAAGGAAGTGAAGGAGTAGGTGCATACAAGCTTTTCATGGAGTTTCGACAAGAATGGAGAAGGGAGGTGAGGAGATAGCTGGAGGGAAAGACATTTTTCATTTTGGGGAGATGAGTAGGTTTGGAGGAAAAAGAGAAAGAGAGAAGCAGCATGGCCTAGTGGCATAGCACAGGCCTGGGAGTCAGAGGACTTGGCTTCTAATCCCAGCTCTGTCAAGTCTTGTTGTTTGCCTTTGGAGAAATCATTTAATTTATCAGTGCCCCAGGGACTGTTTACCATATGATTAAGTTGCATCTACTTAAGAGAAGTGGCATGGTGTAGTGGATAGAGCACAGGCCTGCAAATCAGATCATGGGTTCTAATCCTTGCTCCAACACTTGTTTGCTGTGTGACCTTGGGTAAATCACTTCACTTCTCTGTGCATCAGTTTCCTCATCTGTAAAAGCTGGGGAGTAAGAGTGTGAGTTCAATGTGGGACAGGATTGTGTTCAATCTGATTAACCTGAATCTACCCCACCATTTAGTACAGTGCTTGGCACATAGTAAGCATTTAACAAGTATCATAATTATTATTTACCCAAAACTTAGAACAGTCCTTGACACATAAGAGCCCGTTACTGGGCAGGGATTGTCTCTATCTGTTCCCGAATTGTACACTCCAAGTGCTTAGTCCAGTGCTCTGTACATAGTAAGCGCTCAATAAATACTATTGAATGAATGACATAATAAGTGGGCACAGACCTAGGAGTGAGCATGACCTGAGTTCTCATCCTACCACTGTCACTTGTCTGCCACGTGACCTTTGGCAAGTCACTTCACTTCTCTGTGCTTCAGTTATCTGTAAAATGGGGATTAAATACCTGTTCACCTTCCTACTTAGATGGTGAGCCCCATGTGGGACAGAGAATCCATTCAACTTGGTAATCTTGTATTTACCCCAGTGCCCAGTACAGTGCCTGGCACATAGTAGGTTCTTTCCAAACGTCATTAAAAAAAGAGGAGGACTGGGGAGGACTGGGGGAAGTTCACATATGTTGGTTTCTATTTGACTTGCAAAATAGTTGGCAAGATAGTTGGGGTTTGGGAGAGTGGAAGTAGGGGCCCTGGAAGCTTCAGACAAGGGTTGAAAGTTTCAAATAGCTAATTGGGGCTATAGGCATGGCAGTCAATGAAGGAGTAGAAGAGTTGCCAAGCAGAAGAGAAACTGCTTAGTTACAGTGTCTTACACACAGTAAGAGTTCAAAAAATACGATAAATTGATTGAAGAGAACAATAATGTGTAAAGTTGGAATTTTGGCTCTATATTCATTTTGAAAACAAAGATTGGCATCTGTGATGCAGAGATGAGGTAGAGACTGGAGACTTTAAGCCCTTTGTGGGCAGAGAATGTGACTGTTTATTGTTGTACTCTTCCAAGTGTTTAGTACAGTGCTGTGCACACAGTGAGTGCTCAATAAATACAATTGAATAAATTCATAGAGACACCACACAGATGGCGTTAATGATGATGGGGACTTTCAAAAGAAACAGCATGGGAAGTAGAGTGGCTTAGTGGAAAGAGCATGGGCCTGGGAGCCAGAGGATCTGGATTCTAAACCCAACTCTGCCACTTGCCTGCTATGGGACTTTGGGCAAATCATGTCACTCCTCTGTGCCTCAGTTTCTTCGTCTGCAAAATGGGAATTGAATCCTACTTGCTCATACTTTGACTGTGAACTCCATTGTGGGACAGGGACTGGGACCATTCTGATTTATCTCATATACCTACGCCAGTTCTTAATACAATCCTTGGCACATAGTAAGTGCTTAGCAAATCTCATAATTAATTGATTGATTAATTAAACATCAGATACACCTCTTGTCCTGACAAATTCCAACTGCTCTGGCTAAAGTGAATAGTTGGCATAAAATCTCATTCTAAGCACCAAGGTGTCTGGGTAGAGAAGCAGCACGGACTAGTGGATAGAACTGAGAGTCAGGAGGATCTGGGTTCCAATTCTGACTCTACCTCTTGGATGCTGTGTGAGCTTAGGCAAGTCACTTCTCATCTCTGTGCCTCAGTTTCATCATCTGTAAAATGGGGATTAAGATTGTGAGCCCCAAGCGGGACCTGGTCTCCGTCCAACCTGATTAGTTTGTATCTATCACAGCATTTAGTACTGTGACTGGCATGTAGTAAGCACTTGACAAATACCATCTTTTTAAAAAGATGACAGTTTAATCTATCAAGGGTACTAAAAAGGAAATGCAGTGTGGCCTAGTGGAAAGAGCACGGGCCTGGGATATAAAGGACCTGGGTCTTAATACCAGCTCCACCCCATTTTCTGAGGTGTGACCCTGGTCAAGTCACTTAACTTCTCTGTGGCTAAGTTAACTCATCTGTAAAATGAGAATTAAGACTGTAAACCCCCTTGTGGGACACGGAATGTGTACAACCTGTTTAGCTTTTATCTAGCTTGTATTAGCTCGTGCCTGGCACATCTAACTGTTTAACAAATACCATTTGAAAAATGGAAAGATTGCTATTTAAATAATAAGCAAAGCTGAATCTGTTCAGAACTGCCACAGCCCTAGGAAATCATGGCTGCTCCATTTTGAGACATCTCAGATATAATTGTTCAGTGATGGATGGTTTAGGCTTTCCCTTACTCAGAGACAAAGCCTTGACATGTCTCTTCGAGCCCAGGGATTTAGGATAAGGAAGTGACTGAAGATTTGGAGGACTGTCCTGTTGCCCACATGTTAAGAGAGGGAGGGAAGCCCTTAGAGCGTCAATCAATCAATCAATCAATCATATTTATTAAGTGATTACTGTGTGTGGAGTACTGTTCTAAGTGCTTGGGAGAGTACAGTATAACAGAGTTAGTAAATATGTTCCCTACCCACAGAGAGATTTTCAATCTAGAGGGCGAGACAGACATTAATATGAATAAAGACATTACAGATATGTTGTGGGGATGAGGGAGAGGTGAATAAAGGAGGCAATCCAGGGCAACGGTGACACAGGAAGGAGGGGAGAAGAGGAAATGAAGGATTCGTTTGGGAAAGCCTCTTTGAGGAGGCCTCCATAAAATTTTGAAGGTGAGGGGAATGATTATCCATCCAATATGAAGAGGGAGGGTGTTCCAGAACAGAGGCAGGACGTGAGTGAGAGGTGAGAGATGAGATAGATGAGATCGAGATACAGCGAGTAGGTTGGTCTTAGAGGATTCAAGTGTGTGGGCTGGGTTATAGTAAGAGAGAAGCCCGGTGAAGTAGGAAGAACAAGGTATCAATGACCAGGAATTTCTGTTTGATGCAGAGGTAGATGGGCAACCATAGGAGATTCTTGAGGAGTGGGGAAACATAGACTGAGCATATGTGTAGAAAAATGATCTGGGCAGCAGAGTGAAGTGTAGACTGAAGTAGGGAAAGACAGGAGGCAGGGAGGTCAGCAAGGAGGTTGAGGTAGTAATTAAGGTGGGATAGAATAAGAGCTTGAATTAATGCAGTAGTACTTTGCATGGAGAGGAAAGGGCAGATTTTTGCGATGTAGTGAAGGTTGAACAGACATGATTTATTGACAGCTTGAATATATGGGTCGATTGAGAGAGATGTCAGCTGTGTGACTGTGGGCAAGTCACTTAACTTCTCTGTGCCTCAGTTCCCTCATCTGTAAAACGGGGATTAAGACTGTGAGCCCCACGTGGGACAACCTGATTCTCCTGTGTCTACCCCAGCGCTTAGAACAGTGCTCGGCACATAGTAAGCGCTTAACAGATACCAACATTATTATTATTAAGATAACACTACGGTTATGGCTTGTGAGGGTGGAAGGATGGTGGTGTTGTCTACGGTGATGGGAAAGTTCGGGGGAAGACGGGGTTAGGATGGGAAGAGGAGTTCTGTTTGGACATGTTAAGTTTGAGGTGTCGGCGGAACATCCAAGTAGAGATGTCCTGAAAGCAGGAGGAAATGCAAGACTTCAGAGAAAGAGAGAGGTCAGAGATTTAGGCATCAACCGCATACAGAGGGTAGTTGAAGACATGAGAGTGAAGGAGTTCTCCAAGGGAATTGGTGTAGATGGAGAATCGAAGGGGATACAGATCTGAGTTTTGAAGGACTCCCGCAGTTTTGGGGTGAGAGGCTGAGGAGGAGCCTACAGAAGAGACTGAGAATTAGCGATCAGAGAGATAGAAGAAACAGGAGGGGACAGTGTCATTAAAGTCAAGGTTGGATAATGCTTCCAGTAGAAGGGTGTGGTCTGTTGAAAGCAGCTGAAAGGTTGAGGAAACAGGATGGAGTAGCGGCCTTTGGATTTGACCAGAAGGAGATCGATTGTGACTTTTGAGAGGGCCGTTTCTGTGGAGTGTCAAATTGATTTTAGAACCCTTCTCCCTAATTAATTCCAATTTCTGTTCCCCTATAGACTGTAAGGTTCTTGTAGGCAGGGTTCCTGTCTACCGACTCCAGTGAATTGTACCTTCCGAGGTCTTTAGTACAGTGCTCTACACAAAGTAAGGCCTCAGTAAATACCTTTGATGGATTGATATCTGTAGCCTTTGGAATTCCTGACACACCTGGCTCTGAACCAGGGAAATTGGCTGGTGGCTTCAATCTCCTATGCCTTTTCTCCACAAGGTTTTTGGAATCCGATCAGAGACCCAAAGCATGTGACGGATGAACTTACGAGGCTAAATTTGCCCATGTGATGATTCGGGAAACAGCTTGAGAAAGTGAGCAATGTAATTCAATAATCAGCCCAATAAATCAGATAAGGATCATGAGTGGAAAAACAGCTAGTGTTTCAGGAGCCCCGAGAAAGCATGGCTGATAAAATAAGTGCATGGAGACAAAAAACAAAAGAGCAAGATGTCTAAAACTCTGTGGGGTTTCTCTGCGGAGTTTGACCTCTTTGCAATCTTGAGGGAGGACAGCTTAATTCATTCTTCCTTAGCTGTTTGAAAAAGGACTTGAAAGAAGTTTCAGGACTAAGTGCTACACAGGCCAAATTAACAGGAGAACATGTCAAGAGCGGTGGATTTAGAGGTGGAATAGACCAGAGAAGCCATCTTTCTAGACAGGAGATTTACAAGGGCTCTATTCCATGTGCTTTAAATGAGTCAGACAATGGAGCTTCCCCTTGTGCCCAGCACAGACTAATAGATCTCATTGTTGGGAACTATTTCCTGGTCTTCAGCCAAGTATTTCACTTGCTGGATTGTATCCCTGTGTTCTCACCATGCTACTTTATGGAGGAGCTTCCAGAGAAGAGATATTTTGCACAGAGAAGACCCTCAAGTAACCTTAAAGTTGAGATTGAAGAATTTTTTTTAAAAAAAAGCATTTCCCTGCTATCAGGAATCATTTCTTGTATTTGGCATTTTGGCATTTAACTGCTCACATGTTTTGCAAGGAGCAGACCGTGTCCAACGATGCCTTTTTAGCAGCCACTGTGTTAGAAGACTGCCTGAAGGATGCAGGGAACCTATCTGGAGTTTGTTATTCTAGGAATAGAAAATAGACGGGTATTTATTGTAAAGGAGCAGTATGACTTTGAGACAGAGAACGATTTCCCAGATGCAAGGGCACTTCAGAAGCATGGAGCCCAGGACAGAGTCCTGGAGAAATGGTTTAAACCTGCAAAGAAAGAAAACAGGCAGTGACTGGTTCGCATCTCATTGAAGATACCTCGGTTGACACAGGCAGTGACCTTCTCTGGGAGCCCGGGAGGAGCCCAGTTTCCTTTGTGTTTGCTCTGTAAACTTTGTTCTGGGGATCTGGCTCCAGGCTGGGGCCTAGAGGCTAACAAATATTATGCAGAGACCAGAAAAGACTTCGGCCTGCCTTTGGGGCAATGGGTCTTTCTGTGGGTTGGTCTTGCTGACGGTCCGGTCCGGGACAAGGTGTTTGTGAGATTCAGGAAGTAACTGGCTAAACGTATTTCATTATTTCATTCATTCATTCATTCATTCATTCATTCAATTGTATTTATTGGGCGCTTACTGTGTGCAGAGCACTGTACTACGCATTTGGAAAGTACAATTCGGCAACAGAGACAATCTCTACCCAACACCAAACCACTGGAGTTGCTTCAGATCCCACCAAGATGAATCTTTACAAGTGATAGCTAGAGTATGCAGATGTGCAGGTTCAATCAATCAGTGGTATTTACTGAGTGCATACCGTGTGCAGAGCACTGTCCTAAGCGCTTGGGAGAGCCTTCAGAGAGCTTACAGTCTGGTGGGGGAGACAGACAGTTGAAGAAATTTCAGTTCTTTATTTAATGGTCTTGTGGACAGGTAGAGGACTTTGGAAGAGAGTCACACCTTAGTTGACCCTGCCAGGTGAAGCCATGTGAAACAACTTAACCTTTCTTAGTAATAGCAATAGTAATGAGATTTATTAAGCAGTATGCTGAGTGCTGGGAAAAATCATGACAGGTGAGAGTTAGCATGATTTACTGGAAAGAGCCTGGGAGTCAGGGCACTGGCGTTCTAAACCTGAGTCCACTGATTACCTGCTGTGGGACCTTGGGAAAGTCATTCAACTTCTAAGTGCCACAGTTTCCTCATCTCTAACCTGGGCATTCGGGACCTGTTCTGAGCTCCATGTGAGCGAGAGACTCTGTCCAACCTGACTATCCTATATTTACCACAGTGATTTTTTTAAAAAATGGCACTTATCCAGTGCTTACTATGTGACTAGCACTTACTCAACGCTGGTTTGATAATCAAGTTGGACACAATCACCATTTCACATGGGACTCACAGTCTCAGAAGGAGGGTATAGGATTCAATCCCCATATTACAGATGAGGTAACTGAGGACAGAGAAGTTAAATGACTTGGCACATAATCAGCACTTAACAAATATAAGTGCAATTATTAAGTGTTAGTGAGAATGGTCCCTGGCCCTCTTGGGAATCAAAATCTAAGACTAAGCTGCAAGAGCTTTGTCCTAATTACCTTCTCAAACATTGAGATTTCAGATAGGAATTTACCATATTCATATTCTCCAATCTAATGATCAATATTGAAATGGACTAAAAGTTGCAGATACGTTCAGTAATAATTAACCAGAAAAAGTTGTATTTCATGAGTTGAAGTTTTGAAAAGTCTTTAGTAATTGGCTTTTGGGTTTTTTGACACAGTTATTGAACATAGTTAAACTGTGCACATATAGGACCAAAAGAATGTTTCTTTTCTCACCTTGAAGAAGTTCAAAGGTACTTGAACTTGAAGGAAATGGCATTCATATCAAAGATTTCAAATACCCCCATGTCTCCCACCGCCTAGGAAAAAAACCTTCTCTGAACCTCACTGCCCCACCTCCCTCCTCCCATTCCTGCAAGGCAATTCAGTAGTCAAGGTGGAGTAGGATAAGTGCTTGGATCGGCATGGTGGCAGTTTGTGGTGAGAGGAAGGGCAGATTTTAGCAGTGTTGTGAAGGTAAAATTGAGAATTTGGTGACATTGGATTTGTGGGTGGAATGAAAGAGATGAGTCAAGGACGATAGCAAGGTTACAGACTTGTGAGACAGGGAGGATAATGGTATTGTCTACAGTGATGGGAAAGTTAGCTGGAGGACAACGTTCGGGAGAGAAGATAAGGAGTTCGGTTTAGTCGGAGGAGTCGGCAGAAAGAAAAGTGAGAGTCCGGGGAAGGAGAGAGGTTGGGGCTGGAGATGTAGATTTAGGAAACATCTGCGTAGAGATGGTAGCTGAAGCCATGGGAGTGAATGAGTTCTCCAAGGGAGTGTATAGAGAAAAAGAATAAAAGGGAACTTAGAAGTGAACTTTGAGATCTGAATCTAGAACTGTCAGAAGGTGGGAGGTAGAAGAGGAGAAAGCAAAAGAGGCTGAGAAGAAGCCAACAGGGAGATAGGAGGAGAACCATGAGAGGAGAGTGTCAGTGAAGCCAAGGATGGATAAAGGTTCAAGATGGAGGAGGTGGTCGACAGTGTCGAAGGCAGCCGGAAGGTCTAGGAGGATTAGGTTGGAGAAATGATCATCAGACTTGGTGAGAAGAAGGTGTCTGGTTACCTTAGAGAGGGCTGTTTCTGTTGAGTGAATCTGAGTCAGCCCTCAAATTCAGTCTGTTGCCCAATCCTGCTGATTCTTCCCTCACATTTCCAGAATACACCCCTTCTTCTCCATTCAGCCTGCTATATAATTCATATATTATACATTATTTATTTAAATTATATATTATTCATATATATTAATATCTGTCTCTCCCTCTAGATTGTAAGCTCACTGTGGGCAAGGGCTGTGTCTACCAACTCTTGTTGTATTGTACTCTCTCAAGTGCTCAGTGCAGTGCTCTGCACATAGTAAGCGCTCAATAATTATCATTGATGTTGATGCTACCGCACTGGTCCAGGTACCTGTCATAACCTGACTTGAATATGACATTAGCCTCCTGGATGACCTCCCTGCCTCCAGGCTCCCTCCTCTTCAGCTCACACTTTCCTCTGTTGCCTGGATCATTTTTCTGAGACATCGTTCTGCACATGTCTCCCCACTTCCCATAAGCCTCCGGGGGAGCCAAATGTTTTTGACATAAAGCTGGAACTCCTGACCATTGGTTTTTAAAAGCACCCAATTAACTCTTTCCCCTGTTTTCACTGTCTTTCCTCTACCACTGCACCTCAATTCCAGACACAGAACCGGAGAAGCACCGTGGCTAAGTGAAAAGAGCACGGGTTTGGGAGTCAGAGGTCGTGAGTTCTAATCCCGCCTCTGCCACTTGTCAGCTGTGTGACCTGGGGCAAGTCATGTAACTTCTCTGTGCCTCAGTGACCTCACCTGTAAAATAGGGATTAAGACTTTGAGCCCAAATGGGATAACCTGATTACGTTGTATCTACCCTAACACTTAGAACAGTGCTTGGCACATAGTAAGTGCTTAACAAATACCATCATTTTTATTATTAGAGAGGTAGTTTAGAATAAGAGGAGAATTATAATTTTATAATTAGAAAATATCAGCGGGTTTAATAGGGGAGTGGGTACATTTATGGGAGAATGGTACATAATGGATCACTAGAGGGAAATTGAAAGATGTAAAGGGAAGAACTGGAGGTATTTAGGTGGAACATCTCTTAACATTAGAATGGATATGAAAGAGAGCAGCCGCCATGTGATTCCTCCAGATGTCCATGGCAAGTGTTGGATTGAAAGCTTCTTCAAGCCAGGAGCCCTATCTTTTATTACAGTTGGTTTTACCTAAGCACTTAGTATAATGCCGTGATTATGGGTAGGGGATTCGCTTTTTAAATGGCAGTGTCAAAATTCAGTGTGTGAAGGGAACGGTAGGCTAAATCACATGACAATGTGGACTTGAGTCTCCCTTCAGGTATGCAATATGGCAAGGCATCTACCTTAACTCTGAAAAAGCATTCGCAGACGGTGATCTTGAGCATCTCATCAAGAATGATGAAAAGCTCTAGAAGAATGATCAGAGCAGTTAGAGTTTCTTGGGGAGAAATGATTCTCACAGAGTTTGCAGAATTTAAATCAATTATTGAATACATCTGGATTACTTAAATTCAATGAATGTTCAAAAAAAGAACAAAATATGTATTTTTTTCTAAGCCATCTGATGTAAAATGAACTAGAAAGCCCTGATGCAGTCATTACAGCTGTTACAGCCGGATTACCAAATTTATTTAATTGATGAAATTGAAGGAGTCAAATAAATGATCTGCCAAACTAAGTCTAAGATGTTTCCAACAGAATTGTCACAATTACTAAACTGCTATTCTACTTTGGATTTTTTTAAAGTCATTTCCCTTCTGACTTCAATAAATCAGACAGTAGTTTAATTACGAATACATTACCAGTAGACAGTGGTCTATGAAGCATTAGTGACTACTCATTTGTTTCCTAAGTATTGCTTATGGTTTCACATTTCCTAAATCACCAATGACACGTTACTGATTTACATAAGCTAGAAAATTATCCTTTAATTACTAATTCAGCAGGGACATATTTCCTCTGTATTTTCTCAGTTATAAATATTTCAAGCGTCTGTGGGAATTAAGGCACAGAAATTTGCCCTGGTTCACATAATAGTCAATGACTAAGGAGCGTAAAGTTTGAGCTTTTGATTCATAAGTCTCTGGGCCTTGGTTTCCAGATTTCTAAGGGGAGAGACTATAAGGGGAGAGTCTCCCCAGTAATTATTATATAATTTGAAAATGCACTCTACACATATGGAGGAATATGTTACCTGATTAGTATTACTGTTATTATTAGTAGTACTCGTGGTTATTTCTAACACCAACTGTTTCAGATAAGCATGGATTCTTTATCATCGTGAAAAAAGAACTCTGAGGTGACAGACTGTACTTGCCCAAGAGCTTAGAACAGTGTTCTGTACATAGTAAGCACTCAATAAGTACCATTGATTGATTATTGAAGAGCATATATATGTAGATTTATGAGTTTTTTTATTCATTTGAGAGGGTTTTTATAATAGATCATTTGCTCTCGTTAAACACTTAATTTATTACTGCTGTTCTGTATCTCACCACGTTTCTCTCTCTTTCTTCCTTTTTCTCTCCATTTCTTTCTTTCTCTCCTTAGCTGTACTTCATGCTCCCAGAAGATACCTCTGATGGTGAAATTGACCTACAGGTGGATAAAGGCTGAAGAAGTCAATTTGAGATTCACAGTCCCGACCACACTGACCACACAGACCACCCTTTGTTGTGTGGTTATGAGATAGTTGTTGGTAGCATAGGGCACTGTTTCCAATTCACCTCTTTGTCTCACAATCCTTGCAAAGATTCTGCTCATGAAGAACAGGGAAAGAGTAGATGGTCACTTATAAAGAGTAAACGATCACTATTCTGTGACTAGGAGGAAAACAGCAGGGGGTAGATTTTTGTGTCTCTCAATAGGGAGAGGTCAATCAAACAGTGGTATTTGTCTAGCGCTTCTTATGTGCGGAGAAACGAACTTAGCACTTGGGAGAGTACAATACAGTAGAGTTGGTAGACAATCCCTGCTCTCAAGGAGTTTACATTCTAATAATAATAATAATGTTGGTATTTGTTAAGCGCTTACTGTGTGCAGATCACTGTTCTAAGCGCTGGGTAGACACAAGGGAATCAGGTTGTCCCACGTGGGGCTCACAGTCTTAATCCCCATTTTACAGATAAGGTAACTGAGGCACAGAGAAGTTAAGTGACTTGCCCAAAGCCACACAGCTGACAAGTGGCAGAGCAGGGATTCGAACCCATGATCTCTGACTCCAAAGCCCGTGCTCTTTCCACTGAGTCACACTGTTTCTCACTGAGCCAGTGGCTCTTTGCTCTAACTCACAGAGAGCATTCCAAAATCAGAGAGACGGAGGGTCCTTCACTGGGTTAACTACCAAAATAGTCAAGTTCTGAAGACCTTCCACAGTTAAATGCAACAAACAATGGGGTCAGATAGGAGAGGAATTAATCTGCAAAAGGGCCATTGGAGAAAGGAAGGTGTGTGAAATTGAAACACTCAGCAAAGAGGGAGACATCTCATCTTGTAGAGAGTATTAAGCTTTGACTGTGTGACGGGAACTGTGCTAAGCATTGGGAGAGAATGCACAGGTTTTATGCATGGTCCCTGTTCCTTGGTGAGGCTGAGCTCCTCCCTCCCAAACCCGGTCCTCTCCCAGACTTCCCCATCACCGTGGATGGCACGACCATCCTTCCCGTCTCTCAGGCCCGCAATCTCGGTGTCATCCTTGACTCGTCTCTCTCATTCACCCCAGGCATCCTATCCGTTACCGAGACCTGCCGGTCTCACCTTTACGATATCGCCAAGATCCGCCCTTTCCTCTCCACCCAGACGGCTACCTTACTGCTACGGGCTCTCGTTATATCCCGGCTAGACTACTGTGTCAGCCTTCTCTCTGATCTCCCTTCCTCCTCTCTCGCCCCGCTCCGGTCTATTCTTCACTCCACTGCCCGGCTCATCTTCCCGCAGAAACGATCTGGGCATGTCACTCCCCTTCTTAAACAACTCCAGTGGTTGCCTATCGACCTCCGCTCCAAACAAAAACTCCTCACTCTAGGCTTCGAGGCTCTACATCACCTTGCCCCTTCCTACCTCTCCTCCCTTCTCTCTTTCTACCTCCCACCCCGCACGCTCCGCTCCTCCACCGCTCCGCTCCTCCACTGCCCACCTCCGCACTGTCCCTCGGTCTCGCCTATCCCGCCGTCGACCCCTGGGCCACGTCCTCCCGCGGTCCCGGAACGCCCTCCCTCCTCACCTCCGCCAAACTGATTCTCTTCCCCTCTTCAAAACCCTACTTAAAACTCACCTCCTCCAGGAGGCCTTCCCAGCCTGAGCTCCTCTTCTCCCTCTACTCCCTCTACCACCCCCCCTTCACCTCTCCACAGCTTAACCCTCTTTTCCCCCCATCTCCCTCTGCTCCTCCTCCTCTCCCTTCCCATCCCCTCAGCACTGTACTCGTCTGCTCGACTGTATATATTTATTACCCTATTTATTTTGTTAATGAAATGTACATAGCCTTGATTCTATTTAGTTGCCATTGTTTTTACGAGACGTTCTTCCCCTCGACTCTATTTATTGCCATTGTTCTCGTCTGTCCGTCTCCCCCGATTAGACCGTGAGCCCATCAAATGGCAGGGACCGTCTCTATCTGTTGCCGACTTGTTCATTCCAAGCGCTTAGTACAGTGCTCTGCACATAGTAAGCACTCAATAAATACTATTGAATGAATGAATGAATGAAGGAATGAATGAACAATAACCTGGAAAAAAATGACTTGGGTCTGTAGCCTATGACCAACTAAAGAGGAAAGTAACAAGTTCGTGTGTCCAAAACACCACTGCTGTTGACCTTTTGAGATCCTGAGAGTTTCTCCGGCCTCCACTTCAGTCCACTAATATGCTTGGAAAGAAGTTCTGGAAAATGCAGTAACAGGCAAAATCAAGTACTGAAATTTTTACGGTTATGTTATAGAGAGTTCGGATCTTAGACGTGAAAGCTCTGACTCTTCATCAGTGAACTTTGAAGAGCAAGAATTGGAAAGAAGATAGAAATATGCCATTTTCTTGGCACTTCAGTGGTAAAATGGTCACCGAGATGAGATGTTCTATGAAAATCAAAGTAGGCCTTCCTGATATGGCCCTTTTCCTAGGGAATACCTGAAATCTTTCCTTGGAATTTGTTTGGTGCAAGGTCAAGATACCTACCAAATCCTAGTTAATCCACCCTGAGCGATTAATATTGCAGATATGAATGGAGGTGATTGCTTTAATCATCTAGGAGGATTCTAACAGCATCTCGACGGTTTAGTTCACGGAGAGAAAATGAGCAAATCCTCCTCTTAGAATATAGGTCGGTATAGTGGATGTCATTTGGTGATCTTTTAGTTGTTGATTGCTTTCTCCTTTGTGAAGTCTTTGATTTTAATCGGATCATTGTGTGCACATATGGATATTCCTGGTGGCCTAACCAGTGAGCATAATTAAAAGAAATGACTGGCTTTCACTTTAAGCAAACATCTGGTTTTACTTGAAACAAGATGACTTAGCTGTTTCAGAAACATTCTTGTAACCCTGGCTTCACATTTTCATCTTAAAAAATATATTTTCTCTGTTCAAGTAGCATGTTAATGTAAACACTATATATAACTGACAACCAAAATTTCTAGAAGTATTTGGTGCTCCGAGCACTGGTGAAACCACAAGAATTATTACATTTTTGATTTGATCCTTGTAAATCTGTTTCAACAGTCATTCTGATTTAAACAATTATTCTGATTTATACTCCAAAAGCTGTAATTTGCAGAAAATGTAACCATGTGAAAACATTTTTGAGTAGTGTATCTTGGCAGCCTTGTTTTATTGTGATGTCATTTCCCCTGATTTCATGGACAAAGGGTCTTTCCTTTGGATGTGCTTTCATGGACTTCAGGAATAAGCTTTAAAAACTATCCTCCTTTGCTCAATCACTCTGACTTTAATAGCTAAGAAGAACTTAAAATCAAGAACTAACAAAAATGGATAGATGAATTATGAAGAAGAAGGTGAAATGTTTCATTTTCATCTCATTTCCTATTGACAAAGATAATTTGTTTGGCTAACCAGACTTCAGTTTCTACCAGGACAGAGTGAAATATTTAACTCAAAATATTCTTAAAAAAAGAAAAAAAGAAAGAAATCCTACACTGCTCCTGTAAAAAAAATCATCTCTTTAAGGAGGTTTTTCAAATAATTTGCTTTATTACTTGATTTGAGATTTCTGTGAACAAGTCAAAATAAAGCAGGAAGATGGGTAATTATCTGGTGAATTTTGGCTGATTAGACAGCCAGTATTGATAATTTTGGATTCCAGATCCCCATAATGAAGAATTTTTATTTGATTATTTATATGGTTAAATTTTGGGGACTTTACTTCAGCTTCTTAAAAGAGCAGAAAATGTAAATACTATCAGTGGATGAAGAACTTTTGGAAATGATTCAATTTATGCTTAATCTGGTTTATTGCCTCATTTTAAGGGAAGTGACAAGATTTTGTCAAACTGATAGCTCTCATTCACTTCTTCACGTTTGCTTTTTGAAAATGTTAATTAAATACTATGAGAAGAATAGTCCTTTATTATGGAAGTATACAATACAAATATGTCTGGTAGAGTGAAAGCTAGTTAAATAAAATGTATGTGTATGGATGCAACCCATCTGCAAAACCTTTGAGCACCTTTAAAAAGTATCTTTGGGAAGAAATAATAACAATAAGAGGAGGCTTTTTTCCCACAAATAAGAAAATGTAGGTCTAGATTTTGTTTTTTTTCCTATACATTAGAAAGACAAGTTAAGAGAGCAGCAGCGTGACTCAGTGGAAAGAGCATGGGCTTTGGAGTCAGAGGTCATGAGTTCGAATCCCAGCTCTGCCACTTGTCAGCTGTGTGACTGTGGGCAAGTCACTTCACTTCTCTGTGCCTCAGTTACCTCATCTGTAAAATGGGGATTAAGACTGTGAGCCCCACGTGGGACAACCTGATTCCCCTGTGTCTACCCCAGCGCTTAGAACAGTGCACTGCACATAGTAAGCGCTTAACAAATACCAACATTATTATTAAGAGATATGATGAATTTCAGTGATAGATAAATTGGTGACAAGGTCGTACGTTCAGTTTATTTTCCAAATAACCTGCTCGTGTTTCTATGTGGAAAAGAAAATTCCTTTAGTGACCCTGAATTATTATTATTATTATTATTATTATGGTATTTGTGAAGTGCTTACTATGTGCCAAGCACTGTTCTAATTGTTGGGGGAGATACAAGGTAATCAGCTTGTCCCACGTAGGGCTCACAGTCTCAATCCCCATTTTACAGATGAGGTAACTGTGGCATGGAGAAGTGAAGTGACTTTCCCAAGGTCACACAGCAGACAAGTGGCGGATCGGGATTAAAACCCACGACCTCTGACTCCCAAGCCTGTGCTCTTACCACTAGGCCATGCTGCTTCACCAATAATAATGGTATTTGTTAAGCGCTTACTATGTCCCCCGATTAGACTGTAAGCCCGTCAGTAGGCAGGGATTGTCTCTATCTTTGCCGAATTGTACATTCCAAGCGCTTAGTACAGTGCTCTGCACATAGTAAGCGCTCAATAAATACTACCAAATGAATGAATAAATGAATGAATGCCCTAAGTGCTGGGGTAGATACAAGGTAATCGGGTTGTTCCACGTGGGGCTCAGTCTTAATCCCCCTTTTACAGAATGTCCATGGACCAAATCTGACCACACATTTGTGGGGAGAGCGGGGGCAGCCACATAGAAGTACGTCTGTGTGCATTCTCTTCTGCCCCCCCCTTCCCAAATCCCACCCCAAGAACGAGGATGTCAGCACCCCTGCCCCCCCGACAGCATGCCCATGGACCCCTTCCGGCTTTCGGCTTTCCTCCTCTTCCACCCAGTCCCGCTGTCGTGCTGCAGGGTGGTTCTCGCCGTCTAGCTCGCCTGGCTGCGCAGAGGCGTCGCTCACCCACAGCCTCCTGGAAAACAACTGTCACCTGGATCCTGCCCAGGAGATCATGAGCTGGGACGAAACTACAATTTCCCTTCCAAAAACCCAGCTTGCACCAGCTCCAGCACATTTCCGTTGAGCTGATCCCAAGCCAATACCAAGATGTTTCCATTAGCTTTACCGTTTCCTTAGTCCCATTTTGGGTGGGGGAAGATGGGAACAGGATGCATCTATACCTTGAAGAAATAGGAGTTTGTGATTCAGACCGGGGTTGGAGTGGAGAGGAGATGACTTGCGGGGTTTGCCTCTAGGGCAGTCGTGGCCTCTGTTACTGCAGTTGGGAGTGATTTTTATAAGGTTGATTTTTGGCAGCAGAAAGTTACACCGCTTTCTATTAAAATTCAAGTTCAGTTTATAAACGCATTCCTCTAGAGTTTATTTTTCAGCCTTGTTGCTGAATTGGCAACTGTTTCAACTTCACCTGCAAAAGAATATGAGTAAAATATGTTCATGATATGACCTTAGGGCTGATTTTATCTCAAGATGCACTGAAGCCTACGTTTTCCGATTCCAGTGCTTTACATTATTTACGTTGGACTTATATTTGAGTAATTTATCTCACTTTTGCAAACATTGCAGTAGTTGTCTGTTTAATATAAGCATTTTACCTGAACAACAAATCAATCAATAGGAGAAGTAGTAGAGCATTTATTTAGTGTCCATTCAGTGTGGTGCACTGTACTAGAAGTTTACACTGTATAGAATCAAGAAGTGACACGTGTAAATGATCAAAGATCATTATTTTGCTTTGGATCTAGGAAATGGATGGCAGAGACAGTAAATTAAAAATCTTGAATCATCCTCCCCCCTTTGGAATATTAACTCAAGATGCCGCAGATCTCACGGGCCTTGGATTGTTCTTATTATGTATAAGGGGACACATAAACAGCTCACTTGGAAGGAAAGAAAAAAGTCTTGTTCTCCAGAGATTGCTGCTGCTGCTTTTTTTTTTTTTTGTCATAAAGATGGGATAGTCTGAGGGGTGGTCAGGGTATTGAAAGTCAGTGTTGGTTGGGACTGACAATCTGCTTTCCTGTTCTTTCTTTCAGTCAGTGGCAGGTGATCCCCAAAGTGCAAACCTGCCTAATATCTGCCAGAGCCAAGCCATCGGATTAGGAGTCTTCTAGGGCTCCCTCAATCACTGGGTAAACCCTGGATCACAGAAGCAGTAACCCCCTGTAAAAGTGGGAAATGCTCTAACCAATGCTCTACCTGACACTCTAAGAATGATTTACCCACTACACCGTGGGGAAGCAGCATGGTGTAGTGGATAGAGCATGAGCCTGGGAGTCAGAAGGTCGTGAGTTGTAATCCTGGCTCCCCCACTTGTCTGCTGTGTGACCTTGGGGAAGAAACTTCGCTTCTCTGTGCCTCAATTACCTCATCTGTAAAATGGGAATTAAGACTGTGGGTCCCAGGTGGGACAAGAACTGTGTCCAATCCGCTTTGCTTGTGTCCACCCCAGAGCTTAGTAGAGTGCCTGGCACATAGTAAGCACTTAAAAATGCCACAACTCTTATCATTATTAATATTAATAACAATATTTAGCATGTCGGGAAGGTGGTGGCTGTTGGCCTAAGGATGGTCGAACCCAGAGAGATAGAGAGTCTGAAAATTGTTCCTTCAGCAATTATGGTTATCAATTGATTTTTCCGCCATTTCATTCCCGTTGTGTCCATTATCAACTCCCCTTGAAACTCAGGGAAGGAGCCTGAGTTCTTGTTCTTCCTGTTGGTTGAGTGGAAAGAGCACTGCTTTGGAATCAGAAGAACTTAGGTCTTTTTTTTTTCATGGTATTTGTTAAGCACTTACTATGAACCTGGTACTGTTCTTTAAGCGCTGGGATATCTAAAAGGTGATCTGGTTGGACACAGTCCCTGTCCCATAAAGGGCTCACAGTCTTAGTCCACTTTGCTGTGTGACCTTAGGTAAGTCGCTTTGCTTCTCTGTGCCTCAGGTACCTCAACTGTAAAATGGGGATTGAGACTGTGAGTAGATTGGCATTAGAGGAGTGAAATGTGCTGTTTGGGATATAGTAGGAAAGTAGTGAAGTGAGGTAGAAGGAAGGGGCAAGGTGACTGAGTGCTTTAAAGACAATGGTGAGAAGTTTCTATTTGGTGAAAAGATGGATGAGCAACCACTGGAGGTTCTCAAGAAGTGGGGATACATAGACTGAACGTTTTTGTAAAAAAATGATCCGGGTAACAGAGTGAAGTATGGTCTGGAGTGGGGAGAGACAGGAGGCAGGGAGGTTCAGCAAGAAGGGTGATACAGTAATCAAGGTGGGATAAAATAAGTGCTTGGATTAAAATGGTAGCAATTTAGATGGAGAGGAAAGGTCAGATTTTAGCAGTATTGTGAAGGTTGAACTGGCAGAATTTAGTGATGGATTGAAGATGTGGGTTGAATAAGAGAGATAAGTCAAAGATAATGCCAAGGTTGCAGGCTTATAAGACGGGGAGCTTGGTGGTGCCATGTACAGTGATGGGAATATTAGGGGGAGGACAGGGTTTGGATGGGCAGCTGAGTTCTGTTTTGGACACGTTAAGTTTGAGGTGAAGGCAGGACTTTCAAGTAGAATATTCAAGTACCAATATGTTGAAAGCAGAAGGAAATGCAAGACTGTAGAGAGGGAGAGAAATCACTCCTGGAAATACAGATTTGGGAATCATCCACATAGGGATGGTAGTTGAGTGGTCAGGGATTGCCTCTCTTTATTGCTGAATTGTACTTTCCCAGCACTTAGTACAGAGCTCTGCACGCTGTAAGCGCTCAGTAAATAGATTGAATGAAGACATGGGAATGAATGAGTTCTCCAAGGAAATGGGCATAGATGGGGAAAAGAAGGGGGGCCCAGAACTGAACCTGGAGGGACACCCACAGTTAGGAATTGGGAGGTGAAGGAAGAGCCTGCAAAAGAGACTGCCGAAAACATAGGAGGAGCTGCCAAAGACATAGGAGGAGAAGCAGGAGAGGGCAGTGTCACTGCAGCTGAGGATGGACAGTGCTTCCAGCGGTGGATGGCAGTGGGAAAAGCAGCTGAGAGGTCAAGGAGGATTAGGATAGAGTAGAGAGCATTGGATTTGGCAAGAAGGAAATCATTTGTGAACTTTAAGTGGGCATTTTCTATGGCATGAAGGAGTTGGAAGCCAGATTGAAGAGAGTCAAAGAGATTTAGAGGAGGAGACCTTCAGACAGTGAGTGTAGACAACTCTCTTAAGCAATTTGGGAAGGAATGGTAGAAGGGAAATGGAGCGATAAGGGAGGGAACTGTGGGGTCAAGGGAGGGTGTTTTTAGGATGGGGAAACATGAACATTTTTGGAAGCAGTGGGGAAGAAGTCATTGGATACCAAACAGTTGAAGATGGACGTCAGGGAGGGAAGAAAGGAGGGGGCAAGTCCTTTAATCACATGCAAAGTGATAATATCTGATGCGCAGGTGGAGTGGGTGGATTTTGAGAGACAGCAGGAGATCTCCTCTTGAGATACCACTGGGAAAGATGGGAGAGTTGAAGAAGGGGCAGGAGGAAGGAGGGACTTGAGAGTAGAGGGGGATAGATTAGGGAGATCATGCTTAGTAGTTTCAGTTTTCTCAATAAAGTAGGTAGTCGGGTCACTGGGGCAAGAGATGGGGGAGGAGGAGAAACAGGGGCTTGAGGAGGAAGTTAAATGTCTGCAACAACTGGAGATGGCAATGGGCATGGGTGTCAATAAGGATGGAGAAATAATTTTGCAGGACAGAGGAGATGATGGAGTTAAAGCATGCAAGGATAAATTTGAGAGGAACAAGATTGGCCTGTTATCTAGGTTTCCACCAGCAGTAGTCCATGGCTCATGCATAGGAGCGAAGGAAGCAGATTGTGGAGTTGATTCAGGGCTGTGGGTTAGCGGTACAAGATCGACGAAGGGATAAGGTAGAGAGAGCTGAGTTCGGTAGAAAGGGTGGTGTAGCAGGTAACAATTTGGGCAACAAGGGAAGTTAGTTTGGGTATGGGCTAAATGGGTCATGAAGACTTGAGAAAACTGGATGGGGTCCACAGATCATAGGTCTCTGTGAGGGTACAGGATAGATTTGCAGGGAGGAGGTGTCTGGGAGGGAAAGCAGCTGAGAAGGCTGTGGTCAGATAGAGGGATTTCAGAGTTGGTGAGGCTAAGGATTGTACAATGACTAGAAATGTTGAGATCAAGTGTGCCCAAACTGGTGAGTGGGTGAGCAGCGGTGGAGCAGGACATCAGTGGAGTTGGGTAGTGATAGAAAGTAGGCATCGGAAGGGTTGGCAGGGGCACCTGAGTCCCCAAGAATTATTGAAGGAGTGGAGAAAGAGAGAAGAAATGTGAGAAAAGGATTAATTGGTCCCACCTTCACAACACTGCTAAAATCTGCCCTTACCTTTCCATCCATACGGCTACCATGTTAATACCGTCACTCATCCTCTCCTGCCTGGATTGCTGCATCAACCTTCTTACTGATCCCCCACCCTCCTGTCTTTCTCCATTCCAGTCCATACTTCACTTTGCTGCCCGGATCATTTTTCTACAAAAACGCTCTGGACGTGTCACCCCACTCCTCAAAAAACTCCAACAGTTGCCCATCTACCTCCGTATCAAACAAAAACTCCTCTCCATTGACTTTAAAGCAGTTCATCACCTTGCCCTCTCCTACTCCTCGCTTCTCTCCTCCTACCACCCAGACTGTATGCTTCGCTTTTCTAGTGCTAGCCTTCTTACTGTGCCTTGATCCTGCCTATCTCTCCACTAACCCCTTGTCCATGTCCTGCCTCTGACTTGGAACATCCTCCCTCCTCTAATCCCACAGTTACTCTCCCCTCCTCCAAAGCCTTATTGAAGGTACATCTCCTCCTGGAGACCTTCCCTGATTAAGCCTCTCGCCCGCCCCTTCCTCTTCTCTGACCCCCTTGTGTGTCACCCTAACTTGCTCCTTCTGTTCTTCCCCCCTCCCGGTCCCATAGCACTTACATATCTGTGATTTTTATTTTATGTTAATGTCTGTCTACCCACCCCGTCCCACTAAGCAGCATGGCTTAGTGGAAAGAACACAGGCTTGGGAGTCAGAGGTCTTGTGTTCCAATCCTGACCCCACAACTTTTCAACTGTGTGACTTTGGACAAGTCACTTAACTTCTCTGTGCCTCACTTACCTCATCTGTAAAATGGGGATTAAGACTGGAGCCCCATGTGGGATAACCTGCTTACCTTGTATCTACCCCAGAGCTTAGAACTGCACTTGGCACATAGTAAGTGCTTAATAAATGCCACCACCATCATCATCATCATCATCATCCCCCCCTCCACCCATCAGACTGTAAGCTCATTGTGGGCAGGTTGTGTTTCTGTATATTGTTGTATTGTGCTCTCCCAAGCAACTAGTACAGTGGTCTGCCCACGGTAGGTGCTCAGTAAACACGACTGAATGAATTGAATGAATAAATGAATCTGCAGAGAGCCAGGTTTCAGTGACGGTGAGGAGAAGAAGCAGGAACAAGTCAAGGATGAAGGGAAGCTTCCCACATAATGGAGCAAAGGCTTCACTTGGTTGAGACCGTAGGGGGCTTACGGTGGAAGGACTGCACGACCTGCGGTGAGAGATTTGATGGGAATGAGCTGACAGGGGCTTTCACAGGGAGAGGGGGATGAGGGACAGTGCTGGGACAGGATAACAGGGATGGAAAAGGGGAGAAGGGTTGGGATGGGGCAAGAGGTGGGGAGGGGTTGGATGGAGGCGGAGGCTGTGCAGTGCTGGGAAGAGGGAATAGACTGGAGGTCAGGAATTGTTTGCTTCATGGCATTTGTAAGCACTTACTATGTATTAAAAACTGTTCTAAGCTCTGGGGAACATAAAAGTCAATTAGGTTGGACACAGGGATCGTGGTAAGGCCAAGGAAAATTAAGGGTGGTAAATTATCAACTGTGTACTCTGGTGGTTTCCTGAGTAAACTGTTGAATTGTATACAGGTTCTTCTGTCATTGAGTGTGAAAAGGTGAGACTTTAGGGGTAAACTGGATGCTGGGTTGGTATAAAGGCTGGCAGCATTTGATCTCTGCCATTATCACCTGGGTATCAAATAGCCACACCTGTTCTGTGTTCTCCATTGTGGATTTAGGCCAGCCTGCAGGGAGAGGGGTAAGATGAAGAGATGGTCACTTTTCAACCACAGCAGTTGGAGGACAAAATGTTGGTGTCTTGGTGTGTGAAAGGTAGGCAGTGGTTATGATGTCTGGTGCCTTGATTTGTGTTGATTTGAGGCCTCTTGACAGAGAGATCTGTGTGTTATAATCAAGTAACAGTATCAAGGGTTTGAACAAAAAAGAGGTAGATTGTGATGCTGTAATCCCAACAGGCTCCATTGCAAACAGTCTGTCAGTGCCAAAGGGGATTTTGAAGCATGAATGATATTTTCTGTGCTTTGGGGTAACTTTTTGGCTTATAGAGGCTACCTACTTAATCTGGAGAAGGTGAGATTCTCTGACCCATTTGTGAAGGTCTAGGTCTCTATCAGGAATACAAACTCTCTAAGCCATGCTAAGAGGTCTTGCCCCCTAAGAAGAATGCTTGTCTTCACTACAGCTATACTCAGGCCAGTGAAAACTGCCTAGCCTACCCACAGTTGGTCCCCTTCTTCCTATATATCCACACTAAGACTTGGTAAAGCCCTGGGTAGTCTTTTAAAAGAAAACGTGTCCTCACAGCAGCACAGGCTGTAAGCTCCATGAGGGCTGCGATCAGGTATAGCAACTCTCCTGTACTATACTTTCTCCCAAGCACTAAGTATAGTATTTTACATACAGACCTCTTAAATACCATTGATTGATTTGTACTTGCCAAGTGCTTTGTACAGTGCTCTGCCCACAGTAAGCGCTCAATAAATATGAATGAACTCTTTTTCTCCCTAGAGTTATTTACCCTTCTTTTCAGCACCAGCTTACCTAAACCACTTGATTCAAAAGCCATGGCGAGCTTGGAGTGATAATAGTCAGTCAATAGTATTTATTGAGCACTTACTGTGTACAGAACATTTTACTAAGCACTTGGGAGAATCCAAAATAAGAGTTGGGAGACGTGCCTTGACCCCGATGAGCTTACAGTCTTGAGAGACTAGAGGGACAGACTAGAAGAACAGTAGTTCTAAGCATCAGGGATCTCTTCTGAATGCCAAACCTCAATTCCCAGAAGCAACTGAGGGATGCTGCAGAGACAAAATAATGGGATGTGTTTCCTAATCCTAAATCCTCTGAGGGGAGTGATTGAAGTAGAACTAGTCTGATATCAGATCTATTCGTAAACTAAGTTAGTGGTTTGCCTTGTGAAACGAGGCCACAAAGGCTGAAATGTGGTCTCTTTAGGTAAGGGGTTAGCTCTCCGCCTCCCCTGACACATTTTTCTAAGAATGTGTTATGGAATAGTGAAGAATGGACTGTGAATGGTAACGGTTTGACCAATTTTAAAAGCAAACCACATCTTTCACCCAGAAGGGATGTTTTCTCTCCCTGCCTTAGAGGCTCGAAGTGTTTTGTGGTGCAGGCAGGGAGCAGATGAATATACTATGGATCAAACTGCAGACATCAGCACAGTGAGGCAGAACCTCTGAGAAGAAATCCAATTGCAACTAGTTGCCAGTGAGACCCTCTCCAAATGGACAGGGCTAAGTGATGGGGAAAATGTACTAGTCTAAAGAGAGATTACTGATCTTCACTGGGCAAAACCAGTGTCCATTCATGTCTGTCCAGTGCTGTATGTGGCAGGAAGTTATTTAAAATGATGTAACTAGCTGAGATCTATGAAATAAATCTATGGGATATTTGTAATTTTTCTTAGTTCACAGTTTTCTTTTTCCTTCCTAAATCACCTCTGGAAGCTCTTTGGGGACAGGGATCATGTCTCCTTTCTCTTTGTACTCTCCCAAGATCTGCACACGGTATACTTTCAATAAATACAATTGATTGGTGGATTGATTCACTCAGTAAATCGATCAATTATTTCTTGAGGGCTTACAGTGTGCAGAGCACTGTGCTGAGCGCTTGAGAGTGTACAGTATAACAGAGTGGGAGACACATTCCCTTCTCAGTTATCGCCCACTTATTTGCTCTCTTCCTTACTTTCTCCTTCTGCCCTTCCACTGCTTCCAGCCCCTCCCAGTCTCCTGGTTCCTTTGCTGTTCTTATTTCTTGGGTTTCACCCTCTGATACTCTTTTTCTCACTCTACTTCTAGGTCTGCCTGGGCCCTGCCCTCTGTCTCTTCTGTTAGCCCGAGATTTCTCCGGCTTGGAGTAGGAGCATAGCCTACTGTATAGAGCATGCACATGGAAGTCAGAAAGACCTGGGTTCTAACCCCAAATCTGCCATGTGTCTGCTGTGCAATCCAGAGCAAGTGACTAAATTTCACTATGCCGCAGTCACCTCATCTGTGAAATGGGGTTTAAGACTGTGAGCCTCTTAGCCGACAGGGACTGTCCAACCTGGTTTGCTTGTATCTACTCCAGCCTGGCACTTGGTCATAACAAATGTCATGCCATAGTTGTTGGTATTCTCTTCTCAGACATGAATGAAAAGGTCTGTAACATGCTTCCACACTGTAGACAACACCACCATCCTCTCTGTCTCACAAGCTTGGAACCTTGGTGTTAGACTTGACACCTCTCTCTCATTCAACCCACATATTCAATCCATCACTAAATCCTGTCAGTCCCACCTTCACGACATTGTTAAATCTGTCCCTTCCTCTCCATCCAAACTGCTACCATGTTATTCCAATCACTCATCCTATCCCGCCTGCATCGGCTTTCTTGCTGACCTCCCAGCCTCCTGTCTCTCCCCACTCCAGTCCATACTTCACTCTGCTGCCCAGATCATTTTTTCTATAAAAACATTCAGGACATGTCACCCCGCTCCTCAAAAAACTCAAGTGGTTTCCCATCCCCTTCCCCAGCAAACAAAATCTCCTCACCATTGGCTTTAAAGCACTCCACCACCTTACCCTCTTCTACCTCACCTTGCTACTCTTCTTCCACAACCCAGCCCTCACACATTGCTCCTCTAGTGCTAACCCTCTCGCTGTGCCTCGCTCTCGCCTGTCTCACTGCTGACCCCTGGCCCGCATCCTAGCCTGGAAAACTCTCCCTCCTCAAATCCGACAGACAGTTACTCTCCCCCCACCCCTTCAAAGCCTTGTTGAAGGTATATCTCCTCCAAGAGACCTTCCCAGACTAGGAAAGTCTTCTTCCACCCCCTTTTACGTCACCCTGACTTGCTCCTTTTTCTTCTCCCCTCCCAGCCCCACAACACTTATGTACATATCTGTCATTTATTTATTTTTATTGATGTCTCCCTCCCCGCTCTAGACTGTAAGCTCGTTGTGGGCAGGGAATGTGTCTGTCTTTTGTATTGTGTTCCCAAGTGGTTCATACAGTGTTCTGCACAGAGTAAGTACTCAGTAAATGTGATGGAATGAATGCACACTAATCGACCAGTGGTATTTATTGTGTGCTTACTGTGTTCTGAACATTGTATTAAGCTCCTGGGAAAATTTAATGCAATAGAGTTGCCAGGCACAATACCTACCCTCAACAGTCTGCTGGGATAGTGGTATTTAAGAACTCACAACATGTCAAGCACTGGAGGAGATATAATCAAATCAGATGCAGTCTCTGTCCCACATAGGTCTCCCACTCTAAGGAGAAAAGAAAACAGACACAGAGTAGATAAATGATTTACCTGCAATATCTGGACTCCCACCCACTTGGATTGTATGCCCTATGTGGGACAGAGATGTGTCTAACCTATCACGTATCTACCCCAGCACTTGGTACAATGCTTGGCACTCTACTAAACACTTAATTATTATTATTATTTTGCAGTGCTGGTATTATGATTATCATTATTTGGGAGAGCTGGTAGAAGAACCCAGCTCTTTCCAAAGGCCACATTGTGTTTTTTCAGAGTGCTTGAGGTGTTCTATTTTCCCATTTACCACTTGGCTAGTGAACTAGATATGGGTCTCAGACTCATGTTGCTAAAAAAGAGAAAGTGAAACAGCAGGTGCATAACACCACCCCCAGAAACTGAATTGCAAGCCAGGTCGGTGTGGGAACTGAATTTTAATCTCCTGAGAAAAGATTGGTGTGACCGTCACAGCTTTTTGCTAGTCATGTTCTCAGATCTGCTACCGGAACTTTCTGGGATCTGATGACATCTCATGTGACAAATACTGGGGGAAGGACCGAGGACCATCCAAAGTGCTGCTGCTCTTCTCCCCGTGAAGAAAAACATAAACGTTATAACTTACTTCATAGGTCCCTGGGCGGGGGAAATATTGTTCTCTGGGTTGGTCCAATTCTGGTTTTCCCATGCACATTCTGACTAATTCCAGATTTTCCTTCTGAAACAAGATCTTTAAAATAGGGTTGTCCCCACACAGATGTGGAAATTAAGTCTAGTCCTTGCATCATTGTGTTGCCCATTTGGGCAGGGGAAGAAAGCCTTGTCTAGTGATAGCTAATGACTGAAATTGTTTTCATGCTACCCACGTGTGTAACAGAACATTTGTGGTTTAAGATACTTCTCCACTGGGACACTGAGAGGTAATAATAATACTGTGGTAACTCACATTTAAGCAATTATCTAATATGGAAGATTGCATCTCTGAAAGCATGTCTTTCCAGGATTTTGACTTATATGAGGAAAAGATGCTTACTTGTATGAGAAAATTGTTCTCGGCCATCAAAAAATCAGAGAAAAAATGGTTTAAGTACAAGGTACGGAAAGGATGGATATGAAGGTGCCAGGTAGTTCAATAGATAGCTGTGCATTCATGCCTCAGGCTGTTGTTTTAACTGATCTGGTATTATGTCTGCTGAAGTGCTATAGGCACCTTAGAAAAAATAAAGGAGCTCAGATACCCATGATTTGGCACAGAGAGTAGTCTACTCAGGTAACATTGTGGCTTCAACTACCCCATGAAATGGAAGTTATGAGAAAGCTGACAAAGACGAACCTGTATCTGTTCCATGGACAAAGTGAATTTTGATGAGGCTTCCAAATTCTCTCCAAGAATTTGAACCTGAGCTCTAGATTTGCATGCTCGATTATCAGTTCCTCGGAGAGGAAAGTGAGCACTTGTGACGAGCAAAAGACACAAAGCCTCACTATTCTGTTCACAGATGAGATTATTTCTTGAAATTTGAGTGATACCTCTGAAAATCCCTCCCCTCTCCTATCATGAGATGTGCCACAGTGACTCTTTTCCCAGTGATGGCAGGACACTGATTTACACTTGTGAGCTCAATTAACTTTTAAAAAGGGGACTAATCAGAAGGTTAGGCCTACAGTAGACAATTATCTGGATAATTTAGTCTCAAAGATGCATTTGCTGGCATAGAACTGGATATACTGTGATTCTTGCTCCAGCTGAATATCCTTAACCTTTGGGCTCTTAAGTAGACTCATGCTTATGTTCTAAGTCTTCCAGAAAAGGTCAGACTAAATCTGGGGTTGCAGAGTTATGCAAATGCCAGCAATTCCAAGGGTATCTTTTTTTGTGTAATTTGCAACTCTAATTTGTTTGGGAATTTCTGGGGTTTCAAGAACAATAACCAAATTCACTAGAAAGAACTTACGCTCAGTTTAGTGCTTTGTACACTAGGAATGAATACATAGAAATGGAGGAGGATGGAGGGTGACATGTCCTAACCAGAGTTCCTCGTCTTCTCTCCCAAAATCTGTCCTCCCCGACTTAACCCACACATTCAGTTGTCCATGAAATCTACTCATTTCTACCTTCACGACATCTCTAGAATCCGATTTTTTTCTCCCCAGCCAAACCATTACCACCCTGACCCCAGCACTTATCCTTGCAACACTTATCCTTGCACTTATCGTTGCACTCTCCTTGCGACAGCCTCTTTGCTGAACTCCCTTCATCCCATCTCTTTGCTCTTGCTTGGGAGAGTGGAGAGGCCTCCGGAAAATAGTGTTCTCTGTTAGACCCCCTGAATTAGTCTTACCCAGAGAGGGTGCTTGAGTGATGATGATGATGGTATTTAAGTGCTTACTATGTGCCAAGCACTGTTTTAAGCGCTGGGGTAGATACAAGGTAATCAGTTTGTCCCACGTGGTACTCAGAGTCTTAATCCCCATTTACAGATGAGGTAACTGAGGCACAGAGAATTGAAGTGACATGCCCAAAGTCACACAGCTGACAAGGGGCAGAGCCGGGATCAGAACCCACGACCTCTGACTCCCAAGCCGGTGCTCTTTCCACTAAGCTAAGCTGCTTCCCTCTGTAGCTGGTTAATGAGCACACACAAGGATCACAAGATAAACTCTGGGTTTCAAGCCAGGAGCGAGCTCTTTACTTCTATTCAAGGGAACAGTTGTGCTTAGCACAAAGGATACGACCTACAGGAATATAAGACAGTGACAGCACACAGTGCAGAGGAATGCAAAGCAGCAACCTCACACACACAGCGAAGATGAAGACGGCCATGTCAGGTCTCCAGACAGGTCGTGGGGCATCTCAAGTCTCTAACCTTTAGTGATGGAGGATCTCAGGGCCTGGAATGGTGGTTGTACAGTACAGTACAGTTGGCAGAGACCGGCTGACTCATGAAAGCCAGAGAATGGCGATGGTGGAGAGTCAGACTGTGCCACCTGCACTTGGGGTTTATCGGATCTTGGGGTCTAAATTATTATTATTATTATTAAGTATTTAAGTATTTAAGTGCTTACTATGTGCAGAGTACTGTTCTAAGCGCTGGGGTAGAGTCATCAGGTTGTCCCATGTGAGGATCACAGTCTTAATCCCCATTTTACAGATGAGGTAACTGAGGCACAGAGAAGTTAAGTGACATCTGACAAGTGGCAGAGCCAGGAGGGGAACACTGGCTCTTCAACTAAGGTTCATATACGCAGTCAGGGCATCCCCGGCACAGTCATTCTTAAGAGCATCACGAGACCCAATCATGGTGAAGGTGGAAAATGGCCCAAGTACCACGTGCTTGGAACTTTTTTTTTCCATTGATGGTATTTTGTTAAGCACTTATTTTGTACCAAGCACTGTTCTAAGTGCTGGATTATGTACAGTTACAACAGTGGGTGTTGTGCTGAAGCTTTGGCAGTCTGGTTCAGAGCCTTGGTAAGGTAGGTCATCCGGCATAATTTCAGCCATTGGTTACTCTTTTTGTACAAGGGAATGCGTGTTAGCCTTAAGCAATTACAAAAGGCATCCTGCTCATTTGGGGCTTCTTCCCGATACTGGGAAATGCTTAGCAGCTTCAGTAATATTAATCCACAACATTCTTTTTAGCCTTCACTATTGTAATGTGAACATTTCATTTCTAATCTCGATACCTGTTGAGTAAAACCCAAACTTTACTCTGCGCCAGATTTTTTTCTGAATAACTGTGCAATCCTTCAATCCCCACTCCGTGAAAATCTCTAATGGTTGCCTATCCACCTCCTCATCAAACAGGAATTTCTTCTCGTCACCTTTAAGGCACTCATTTAGCTTTCCCCCTCTTACCTCACGTTGCTGATCTCCTGCTACAATCCAAACTACGCATTTGGTTCCTCTAATGCCAAGCTACTCTCTGTACCTCGATCTTGTCTATCCCACCATTGCTTCCCTGCCCGTATCCTCCCTTGGGCCTGGAATTCCCTCCCCCTTCACATCCAAAGGTTCACCACTCTCTCCACCTTCAAAAACCCTCCTGAAACCAAGAGGCCTTCCCTGATTAAATTGTCATTTCTGCTAACCACCCTCCCCTCATGGGCAGAGATCACATCTACCAACTTTATTATATTGTACTTTTCCAAGTGCTTAGTTTAGTGCTTTGCACAGTAAACCCTCAATAAATTCCAAGTGATTGAGGGATATACCTGGGGTATATGTAACATGAATTGCCTATAACCCAGGACATATCCAAACAACCCTGTGTCTGACTCTGGTCTCTCCCTTCTCCATCTCCCCTTACTCAGGCTGCTTCCTTAGAACTACCTCTCTCTCCAAAACTATTAATGTTTGTCTCCCCCCCTCTAGACTTTCTTTCTTGTGGGCAGGGAATGTGTCTCTTTATCGCTGTACGCTCCCAGGCACTTAATAAATGCTCTGCACACAGTAACCACTCAGTACGATTCGGGGAATGAATGACGGAGCTCGGTGCTCCCCATTTTCATAGTCCTCCTAAAGCCCACCTCCTCCAAAATATTCTCCTAGAATAATTCCCAGCCTCCTAAATCATTTGAACCCATCAGTCATCTCCTCAAAGCTTTTAGCAATCGTTAGCCCTTATTTACCTTTTATTCAATTGTACATTAGATTATTTAATCTGATTACTGATTACCTTTAATTCTATCTCTTCCATTAGAGTGTAAAGCACCTTTAGGGCAGGCAGCCTATCACTGCTTGGGAGATCAATCAGTTAATCAATGAGTGCTTCCTGGATGCAGAATACTGGACAAAGTGCTTGGGAGAGGACAATTTAACAGAGTTGGTGGACACACTCCCGGCCCATAACGAGCTCAGCGCTTAGAACAGTGCTTGGCACATAGTAAATGCTTAACAAATACCATCATTATTATTATTTGCTGTTCATAGTACATTCTGATTTAACAGACCCACATGTTTCATATGTATTTCGAATCAGGCTAGACATTATGGAAATTAGTCAGTGTCACTAAAATGAATCTAATATCCTTTGCTGCTTCTTTCCATCTCCTATTCACTTATGTCCTGTGGGATCTGGGTTTGGTCATAATTCTAACCTAACTTGTTCCAAGATGATTATCTTGTATCTCTCCCAGTACTTAGTACAGTGTCTGGTACATAGTAAGCATTTAACAAATACCATTAAATAAGTCCTGAATCCCTTCTCTTTAGGCAGATAGTTGTGTTTCTTATGTCTACAAAAATAGAGAGGTTGAATGGGTAGGGGGTGAGGGTTAGTGGTATTTAAGTGCTTACTATGTGCCAGACCCTGTTCTAAGCACTGGGATAGATACATTTGTATTGGCACGAATTTATGCAAGGAAATTTAATGAACGCAATATCACTTTTTCAGTTCTAATTCTTCTGGGAATCTCTTTGGAGTACTGTTAGTATTTACTGAGTACTTACTGTGTTCAGGACACGGTACTAAGTGCTGAGAGATCTCACAGGGAGAAAATGCACAGGTAGAAGATAGATACCACCCTTGTCTCCTAAGGGGCTCACAAATGTAAAGTTTTTAAGTGGGGAGAAGAGTTTGGAGACAGACACGAAAGGAGTAATGAAGCATTAAAACAATGTAAACAGACAAAATAGACCTAAAGTCTCCATAGTGAAGTAGGAGTCTGAGAGTTTGTCAGAGCAAGCCAGGAGCAGGGATCCTTGGTGATGGGAGGAAAGGCGATGTTTACACAGTGCTTTTCTCAGTGGTGAAAAAACTTGAGCGTCTTCCCTCTTTCAAAGCTTCTTTTTTTTTTTAAAAAAAAAGTATTTGTTAAGCACTTACTATGCGCCAGGCACTGTACGAAGCACTGGGGTAGATATCTAGCAGTCAGGTTGGATCCAGTCCGTGTCCCATATGGGGTTTACAGTCTTAATCCCCATTTTACAATGAGGTAACTGAGGCATGGAGAAGTTATGTGAGTTACCCAAGATTACACAGCAGAAGAGAGGCAGAGCCAGTTCCTTCCAACTCCCAGGCCTGTGGTCTCTCTCTTCCCTGCCTCTCTCTTCCTTCTGCATCATTTGGCTCTGTATCTTTTGAGCATTTGGAATTTACCTCACCCTCAATCCTGCAGAACTTAGATATGTAGCCATATCTCCCTCTAGACTGTAAGCTCACTGTGGGCAAAGAACTTGTCCACCAACTCTTTTGTTTCTACCAACTCTTTTGTATTGTACCCTCCCAAGTGCTAAGTACAGTGTTCTGTGCACAATAAGTGCTCAGTAAATACCACTGATTTGAATAAATTAAGACTTGAAAAATGTTTTTGATAAAGCATATAAGGCTAACGCATATCAATATACATTTTAGGTTGACTCTGGTAACTTCCTACAACCCTTAAACCAGTGCTTGGTACCCAGGGATTCCCACACCATCAATCCATCCTTCCTTACTCATCATTTTCCTCTTTTTTCTTCGGCGAAAAACAGACTTGCTGAATGGCAGTTTCATGAACTCATGGCTCTCTGGAATGGAGTGGAAAGGAGAAGAGAGGTGAAAGTCATGTCTCGGGAATTATTTTATTACATTAAAGATTTTCTAAATAGGTTCAGAGTTTGGAGCTTTTCCAGGTCTTCAGCTAGTGCTTTTCACTGAAACCTTCCATTATTCTTCCAACTTTATTTGTATAGAAAGGGGAGCCCAACGATCTTCGGTTCATTTTATGATTGCTCCTCAACTGTTTATTTTCCTTCCTTCACAGAGACCTATAGTAGTAGAAGTGATCTAGTTGCCAAAGGGGACATCCATATACTATCAGAGACAAAGGGACTATAGAAATATGAACATTCATTGATGTAATTAGAATAAACTTAAATAAGTGAGCATACAGTTAGAACTTTTTAAGAAATCTATTGAATTACTGAACTGGAACAAAATTGGAATAGGCTTTGTGGGATGGGGTATAAAATGGTTCTAGAAATGGAAGATCCTTGCAAATGTCCACATTTCTGGCAATTTATTTTATTATATGTAACACTAGGAATCTTTTGGTTATTTTCCTGTTTGGAGCACATAACGTGATGAAGTCTCTCATCAGAAATGAGACTGAGAACCTCTGCAGAGGAATTGATTACAATGCTAGTGACTTGTACAGAGCTTCTCACTCTCTCTCAATCTGCCAGTCATGTTCCCACTAGAGCCAGGAGGGTTAAAATGTACTGCAGCCAAGAGCCTGAATGGTTTTTGATCACGTTAGCAAGTTACAGACTGGACTGGAACCAGAACCCAGGCTTACTAATTCCCAAAGCAATGTCCTATCTACTGGACCCGAAGTAGGGCTGAGTCTGCAAAATCAGTATTCTGAGACCAAAGAAGATCAAGAGATAAGGGTAAAGCTTCCATTCTGCAGCAGAATACAAGAAAAATGATTGAGAACTCACCCTTATCAAAGCAAAAAAAAAAAAAAAGTCAGAGACACTAGGTTTGTAATGCCTCTTTTTTCAGGAATTTTGAGTGAAGCTTCCTTTTGACCTTTCATTCTTCAAAGCATGCCTTCTTTGGGCTAGTAGAACAACTTAGCAAGTCCCTGGGATCAAAAGTCTGAGACTAACTAGGAAAAAGTCGTGGAAGATCCGAAAAGAATATAGCATATCCTTGAGGTTTTTTATTAGCCCTTTAGATTTTTGAGGGCACTTCTGTCCGATTGGAACCCTGAGAGCATTTGCTGGGAGCAGATGGTAATGATGACATTTATACAGTGCTGTGCTTAGTGCTGGGGTAAAAACCACTTAAATCTCTTAGCCTGGTATTAGGTCAGTAAGAGAGGGCCTGGAATATTATACTTTATCTGCAAGATAGGTCAGATTTCTGAAATACTTTCTATATCCAAAGGCAAGAAGAGTCCCCACTGAAAGTAAGAAAACTAATTATGGGTGAAATGAGGAAATTGTGCACTTCCTTGAATCTCTGCATTCTTATTCCAGCAACTGGGCTTCTGTTGGCTTCCATAATTGATCCCACTCAGTACTTTAGGTCTTAGATTGCCTATGAAAGTGTTACACAAGTAACACTGAGTCAGTCAAGGTAATATTGATTTGAAGGTGGTCTTAAGGGTTGCCATATGCTTTGTATTATGGCACAAGGGGTAACTGGAAAAAATTACCTCTGAGGTACACCCAATTCTGCACTATTTAATCCTTTTTAAAAAATTTCCCCTTCTATTCATTCAGAGGTCTGACTTGACTCGGCAGTTAACTTAAAACAACAATCTATGCTAGACTTGCAAATCAAACCAGAGATATTATTCCTGGAAAACTCCTCTGTATGAAAGTTATGCAAACTATGTGAGAGATATCCCGGATCATTCATAATCATGGCATTCAGTGCATGTAGACCTGAAAGAGATTATAGATTATCTTGTAGAGAAAGGTTTTAGGCCGGTGGGCTTTTCACAGCCAATTAATTCCATGGATCAGATGTGCGGCGAATGGCAAAGGACTCTTTTTTTTAATTTAAATTTTATTTGTGAAGCACTTTGTTCCAGGCACTGTTCTAAGCACTGGGCTAGATACAAGGCAATTAGGTTGGACATAGTACCTGTCTGACATGAAGCAGAAAAGCAGTGTGGCTCAGTGGAAAGAGCCCGGGCTTGGGAGTCAGAGGTCATGGGTTCTAATCCCAATTCAGCCGCTTGGCAGCTGGCTGACTTTGGGCAAGTCACTTAACTTCTATGTGCCTCAGTTACCTCATCTGTAAAATGGGGATTAAAACTGTGAGCCCCATGTGGGACAACCTGATAACCTTGTATCCCCCCGGCGCTTAGAACAGTGCTTTGCACATAGTAGGCGCTTAACAAATAATTATTATTACATGAGGCTCATAATCCTATTTTTATGGGTGAGGGAACTGAGGCATAGAGGAGTTAAGTGACTGACCCAAGGTCACATGGCACACAAGTGGTGAATCAGGAATTAGAACCCAGGTCCTTCTGATTCCCAAGCCCATGCTCTATACACTAGCCATACTGCTCCTCCTTCTCTTGTTTTACTGTACAGAATTCTACCATCAAGGTTTTATTTATCTTTCAATCTCTGGGAAGGCTTCAGGTCGTATCGCAGGTGTAACGAGGGAAGTAGTGTGCCCCAGTGGCAAGGGAATGGACCTGGGAGTCAGAGGGCCTGGATTCTAATCCCGCTCTGCCACTTGTCTATTTTTTGGCTCTCTGGACACTGTAAGCTCATTGTGGGCAAGGAACATATCTATCAAGTCTGTTGTATTATACTCTCCCAAGCATTCAGTAGAGTGCTCTGCACACAGTAAACACTCAATAAATGCAATCGATTGATACATACTGGGCAATTCACTTCCCTATGGCTCAATTTCCTCATCTGCAAAATGGGGATTCAATACTCCCTCCTACTTAGATTGTGAGCCCCATGTGGGATCTGATTATCTCGTATCTGCCCAAGCACTGAGTCCTTGATACTTTCCTTTTATTTAATCATATTTACTGAGCACTTACTGGGTGCAGAGCACTGTACTAAGCACTTAGAAAGTACTTTAGCATTTAACAAATACCACAATTATTAATAAGTGACTAACTGAACTGCCTTCTTTACTGAGGCACTGAGCGGGGTTTGAGCTTTCTAACTCTTCTGCTAGAGATCATCATTTCAGAGCCTGTGGAGTTTCGGTAAGGCTCAGGCAGAGTTTCTACTTCATTCTGAAACGTGCCGTGGGTGACACTCTCTTTGCAGTCACTGAAATCAATGGTTAAATGCCAACAGGTACTAAGAACTGAGATTGAAAGGCAGGCCAGAGCGTAAGAGTGACAAAATAAAATGTCAACCTTCCAAAGCCACAGTTCGCTTCCCATCAGATGTACAGTTCTCACTAAAGACCATGAGACATATGTGAGCTGGGGGCGGTGATTCAGTTTCCCTTCATGCTGTTTCTGAGTGACCAAGGAGCAGACCGCTGAGGTAAACTGAGTGCAGGTGTCAGTCTGAAGAAATCCCCTGGATGTTATTTCACTGGAGGTCCCCCCCTTTCTCATGTTACGCTAACTCAGAGGTTGACTGAGAGATGCATCCTACCTTGGAGGTCATACGGTTCTTCAGCTGTCATTATTTTAGCTTCCTCCCATCCTAGGAAGTTTTAAGGCCAAGAAGTCCTTTCTGAAATTGAGTGCTCCCAAAAGCGGTAAAGAGGATTTCATAATCTCTCCTGGAGTCCAGTCAGCTCTGAGACCAGGCATCACATTTAGGGTTGGAGGGTGTGCCCACATTTGGGGATTCACCAAACATCTCAAATACTTTCAGATAAAATGTGGGGTCACAAAACCCAAAACATATTTGGCCCCAACCACTTTTTCCATTATTCTTCCGACCCACGTGCACTTGAAGGCAAATTTAATCTGCATGTTTCTGTTTCATTTACACGTAACTCATCAAAATGTTGTTTTGGAAGAATCGTTTGATGTCCAGAAGCCTTTTGAGCTTTTTATAAGCCTTTCTAAGCCTCTTTTCTTCAAACCAGGAAGTCACAGGTTGCCAAGAGTAAAATCCGAAAGGTTTTAGTGCAGATCAAACGTTCAAACCCACAGAGATTGAGTAGGCTCCAAAATTGGCAAGCTGCGTTCCCAATCCCAAAACACAACACAGTCATTCCTTGGATTGACAGTTTACTGGCTCGACCACAATGACAACAGACAAACATCTGTCCCGCTGTGCGTGGCTTCACTGATAAGCGTGTGTGTGTATCGGCCATTGTTTTTTCTTCTTTGTATAGGCATGGACGATGTCAGATGGCCAAAGATAGTGTTCATTGAGTTCCCTGAGCAAATAACCCAAACATCAGAAAAACCTTCTCCTAGTCTAATCTGAACATTTTAGGTTGTTTTATAGTTTTGGCTAACAGCTGGAAGATAGCAACCTTTTGTATAAACATGAACCTATAGAGGAAAACACCTTAAATAAACTGGAAATGGGAAGGCTCATACCGAACAACTAAAATATGCCATTACCAGGCTCACTTTGTGCGGAAAAGTTTCCATCTGAGTCAAGAGACAACGAAAATTTCCATATTCTTTATAACAGTGGTCATTGTTAAGCCTTTGTGCTCCAAACACTGTACTAAGCACTTAGAGCAAGATCATCAGATTGAGCATTGTCCCAGTCCCGCATGGGGTTCAAGCTTTGAGTAGGAGGGAGACCAGGCATTGAATTCTCATTTTCAAAAATGAAAATTGAGGCACTGAGGAGTTGTGACTTGCTCAAGGTCACCCAACCAAGGAAGTGGTAGAGCCAGGAGGAGAACCTGGGTCCTCTGATTCCCAGGCCCATGTTCTTTCCAGCAGACCATGCCGCTCCTCTTTCATATAAGATTAACAATACATATCTCAAAAGTTATGTGTCAGTGTTCTGACACAAAGCATAATGTGACCAGTTAAACACTAATTCCCTTGGTGGTGATGGGACTATCTAGTCGCAATTATTGCAGTTACAGATTCAAGTTTGACACATTATCTGACAAATGCACACTTCAGTCAGTGGTTGGATTAGTTTATGATTGTGGGCAGGAAGAGGATGCTGATTCTGGAATCAGGTGCCAGGGTGGATGGTGTTAGGAAAAAAATCTTTGGAATTTACACTGTCCAAATTAGTGGACAAGAACAGCTTTTTCCCTCTAGACTATAAACTTATTGTGGTCAGCTTATATTGTTGTACTTTCCTAAACCCTTAGTACAGTGCTCTGCATATGGTAAGCGCTCAATTAATACGATTGACAGAGTGACTGAAAAAAAGTTCAAGAGGTGAGGCATTGTGAAAAAAAAATATCCAAAATCAGAATTTCAGTCCAGGATGCCCAAGTTTGCTCTCTTTGAGGCCAGGGCAGGACCAAATTTGAGGTGTGTGTCTCTGACCCATTATACGTTATCACCTCCCTATCATAATAATGGGGGAATGAGGAAAGGGAGGAAAGAAAGATGAGTGGGGGAGGAGAGAAAGAGAGGGAGAAAAGAGAAAAAGAAAAAGTGAGAGAACTGAACTTATATTTTGTTTAATAATAATTATGGTACTTGTTAAGCACTTACTATGTGTCAAGCACCGTTCTAAGCACTGGGATAGAAGTAAATCAGGTTGGGTACAGTCTCTGTCTCACATGGGACTCATACTTTTAATCCCCATTTTACAGATGAGGGAACTAAGGCCCAGAGAAGTGAAGTGACTAGCCCCAGGTCACACAGCAGACAGATGGCAGAACTGGGGTTAGAACTCAGGTTCTTCTGACTCCCAGGCCCATGCTCTAGCCACTAAGCCACTCTGCCTTGTCTTCTTCTCTAGATTTCTTTCTCTTCTTCCTCGGCTGTTTACCTGGGTTGTTTCCACACTTAGTCCAGGAGAGAGCAGCCCATATGGCTCTTGGCCTCCGATACACTGTCTGACCACGATCACACCTTGTGCTTTCCTGTTTGGCATTAGCCTGTGTGCAGCCACTTTGATGACATGCAGCTCCCAGATCTAGCCCCCCAAGCCTCTTTGATGATGATGTTGGCATTTGTTAAGCGCTTACTATGTGCAGAGCACTGTTCTAAGCGCTGGGGGAGATACAGGGTAGTTAGGTTGTCCCACGTGAGGCTCACAGTCTTCATCTCCATTTTACAGATGAGGTCACTGAGGCCCAGAGAAGTGAAGTGACTTGCCCACAGTCACACAGCTGACAAATGACAGAGCCTGGATTCGAACCCATGACCTCTGACTCCCCAGCCCGGTCTCTTTCCACTGAGCCACGCTGCTGCCCAACCTGGCTCAATCACCTCAGAGAGGCTGCCGATGCTTGAGGGGAAGAGTGTAGCACCTGAAGGGGTTGCGGAAGGGGTGACGGAGGGCGAGAGCAACTTGAGCTCACCCTGCCATCCCGTGAGGCAAGGGGCCTCCATCTTGGTTTCTCTCAGCCCCTTTTTGGCTCAAATGGATGGAGCGGCCCAGATCTTCCTGATGAGCTTCCTATTCATTCATTCATTCAATAGTATTTATTGAGCGCTTACTATGTGCAGAGCACTGTACTAAGCGCTGGGAATGTACAAATCGGTAACAGATGGAGACAGTCGCTGCCCTCTGACGGGTTTACAGTCTACCTACCTTCTGCCCAGTTTCCTGTCCAGGATCCTGCAGGGCTTCTTGCCGCAGTGGCAAAGTTAATGATGTCAACCTCCTGGTGCCACATCCTTGGGTGGAAAAAAAAAGTAATAACAATAGTAAAAATGATATTTGATAAGGGCTTAGTGGGTGTCAAGCACTGTTGTAAGTGCTGTAAGATACAAGCTAATCAGGTTGGACACCATCCCTGTCCCCCATGGGTCTCGTTACCTTAGTCCCCATTTTACGGATGTGGTTAACTGAGGCGCAGAGAAGTGAAGTGACTTGCCCAAGGTCACTCAGCAGAAAAGTGGCTGAACAGGGATTAGGACCAGGTCCTTCTGATTCCCAGGCCCGTGCTCTATCCACTAGGCCACGCCGCCTCTCTGAACGCCGTTGCTCAAGAGACACACTCAGTTCCCAGAAGAATCATAGGTTCCCAACCTCTGCACTAGAATAAGGAAAGGATCTCAAATATCTGTTCTGGGCAGAGTGGGTGTTATAGCCCCAACAAGTAATAATAACTGTAGTGCGTTTACTCTGCGCCAAGCACTGTAATAAGTGCTGGGGTAGGAACAAGGAAATCAGATCAGACAGTTTCTGTCCTACATGGGGCTCGCAGTTGAAACAGGAGGAAGAACATTTTACGAGTGAGAAAAATGAGGCAAAGACAAGTTAAGTGATTTGCTAAGGGTCATATGACAGGCAACTGATGGAGATGAGATTAGATCCCAGGGTCTCTGACTCACAGGCCTTTGCTTTTGTCACTAGGCCACACTGCAGATTTCATCTTTCCACTCAAACCCTTTCTTCCCGCTGTCTTTCCCAACACTGTAGACCACACCACTATGGTACCTGTCTCGGGTCCATAAATTTGGCATTATCCTTGACTCATCTCTCTAATTCAACTCACATATCACTTCTGTAACTAAATTTTGTTTTCTCTTCACAGCATCACAAAATTCCAGCCTTTCTTCTCCAAACTGCTACTATATCGATCAAAGCACTTCTCATATCCCATCTTGACTTCTGCGTCAGCCTCCTTGCTTCCTGTCCTCTGTCTCTCCCAACTCCAGTCCTTACTTCATTCTGCTGCCCGGATCATTTTCCTAAGAAAAGTTCAGCCCATGTTTCCTCACTCAGTAATTCCAGTGGTTGTCCATCCACCTTCACATCAAACAAAAATGACTTACCGTCCCCTTTCAAGCATTCCATCGACTTGCGCCCTCCTATCTTACTCTGCTGATTTTCTACTGCAACACAGCACGCTCATTTCTTTCCACTAATGCCAACCTACTCATTGTACACTGATCGCGTCTATCTCACCCCCGATACCTTGCACGTGTCTTCCCTCTGACCTGGAACTCCCTCCCTCTCATATTGAACAGACCACCACTGTCCCCATGTTCAAAGTCTCATTAAAATTACTGCATCAGCCTCCTTGTTGACCTCCCAGCCTCCTGTCTCTCCTCACTCCAGTACATACTGCCGGGATCATTTTTCTGCAAAAAATTTCAGGACATTTTTCCTCCACTCCTCAAAAAGCTCCAGTGGTTGCCCATCCACCTCTGCATCAAAAATTCCTCACCATTGGCTTCAAGGCACTCAATGACCTGGGCCCCTCCTATCTCACCTCACTACTCTCCTACTGCAACCCAGTCTGCAAACTTCGCTCCTCTAATGCTAACCTTCTCACTGTGCCTCGATCTCATCTATCTCGCCGCCGACCCCTCGCCCACATCCTGCCCCTGGCCTGGAAAGCCCTCCCTCCTCGAATCCGATAGACAATTACTCTCCCCGCCTTCAAAGCTTTATTGAAAGGCACGTTTCCTCCAAGAGACCTTCCGTGACCAATCCTCCCATTACTCTGCTTCCAAACTCTTCTTCATCACCCTGACTTGCTCCATCCTCCCTCCCAGCCCCACAGCACTAATATACACATCTGTAATTTGTTTAATTATCTTAATGTCTGTCTCCCTGCCTCTATACTACAAACTCATTGTGGGCAGGGAATGTGCCAGTTTATTATTGTATTGTACTCTCCCAAGCACTTAGTATAGTGGCCTGCACACAGTAAGTGTTCAATAAATATGACTAAATGAATGCATCTCATCCAGGAGGCCTTCCCCATCTAAACCCTCATTTCCCCTACTCCCTTCCACTTCCACATCTCCTATGGACTTGGATTTGCATCCTTTAAGTTCACTCCATCCTCAGACCCACAGCATTAATAATGCTGGTATTTGTTAAGCGCTTACTATGTGCAGAGCACTGTTCTAAGTGCTGGGGGAGATACAGGGTCATCAGGTTGTCCCACGTGAGGCTCAGTTAATCCCCATTTTACAGATGAGGTCACTGAGTCACAGAAACGTTAAGTGACTTGCCCACAGTCACACCATGATTTATTTTAATGTCTGTCTTCCCCTCCAGACTGCTAACTCCTAGTGGACAGGAAACCTGTCAACCAACCCATTTTCTCCTCTCCCAAATGCTTACTAGAGTGCTCTGCACATAGTCAGTGGTTGTTAAATGCAATTGATTGCTTAATTGATCTATTACTCTCTAGTTGCCTTAGACACCTCCAAAGTTTTGAGATATATTTTCAGAAAATAATCTTTAGTTTCTCATTTTCTCTTCTTTAGTGGAGATGGGGCTTTGGGATTTTTTTTTTCTCAGTACAGATTTCTTTGAGGATTATATTTTAGATTATTAGAATTTAATTTCTTAAACATTGCCAATCATTCAGCTGGCATTTTAGCTCTGGTTGGCCTTATTGAAACACTTATCTTGACTTGTTTTTTGTTTTTTTTTTTACCCCAGTTACTGGCACTTGTCCCTTTTCCACTTGGTTACTAGCACTGTATTAAATGACATCATTCATCTTCTTGGAGTTTAGTTTTTTTCCTAGAACCTTGCCTACATCTATTTTACCCCATCCAGTGGATAAGATTTGTAAATGTTCCCTATTCTTTAGGTCAGAAGCTCCTCTTCTAGACTGTAAGAACCTTGTGGGAAGGTAGCGTGCTTACCATCTCTATTCTATCACTCTCTCCCAAACACTTAGTACAATGACCTGCACACAGTAAGCACTCGATAAGTTGAATTGATTGACTATTTCTTCTGAAGCTTCATTTTTGCAAAGTTCAGTGGTTTTGTTTTCGATATCGCTGATTGAATTGATTGATTATTTTTCCCGAAGCTCCATCCTTGCCGTCACAGTGATCTAGTCTTTTGAGAAATACGAAGGATTGAATTGATTGATTATTTCTCCTGAAGCTCCGTGCTTGAGGTCACAGTTGTCTTGTTCTTTCTCTGACATAAGCTCGTCAAGTGTGCAGCGCTCTCATTTTCAGTGGATTGTACATGCAGCTGCTTTTTGTTTTTAGATTCGGTTCTGCTCGAACAAACTAATGCAGAATGATCATAGCCATTGTAACAGATTGGAAGAGATTTCTCCAAATGCAGGGCATCTTTGTGGTTGAAAACGTCTACCACATTGCCTGTCATATCATGTCTCTTCCTTTTTTCACTGTATTAACATGGGTTTCTTATTGGATCCACCTCAACAAAATTCTGGGTTCCCTCTACCATATAACCTAGTTGGTTGTTTCCCATCAATTGCATGCATGATGAATTAGTTACAGCTGCTTGACATATTTTAATGGTTTTGTTTAATCCACTTCATCCACTTCCCCTGCTTTTTTCCCTGAGTCCACATTTCTGATTCCAATAGCCATTTGATCGCTAATGAAAGAATCCTGCTAGAGCTCCGAAATTGCCGCTTCGACTTAAATTCTTCAGCCCAGTTCATTTGGGCAAGTTTCATTCACACTTCCCATCTTCGGGCTCTTCTGAAATCACATCTCCTTCAGGAAGCCTTTCTTCGAATAATCTCCCGCTCCTGCCCCACCATTCTACTTCCCCTCTAAGTACTTCACCTCCTTTTCTCATCACAGCACATATGTTCATACCTTTAAACTCCATTACTTCCCCCTACCTGTAGTTTACTTTAGTATCTGAGTCAGTCACATTTATTGAGCACTTACTGTGATCAGAACACTGTACTAAGCGCACTGGAGAGTACAATGCAACAAACAGACAATCCCTGCCCACAACGAGCTTACATTCTAGATAATAATAATAATAATATTGGTGTTTGTTAAGCGCTTATTATGTGCCAAGCACTGTTCTAAGCTCTGGGGTAGATACAGGGTAATCAGGTTGTCCCACGTGAGGCTCACAGCTAATCCCCATTTTACAGATGGGGTCACTGAGGCACAGAGAAGTGAAGTGGCTTGCCCACAGTCACACAGCTGACAAGCGGCAGAGCCGGGATTCGAACTCATGGCCTCTGACTCCCAAGCCCGTGCCCTTTCCACTGAGCCACGCTGCTTCTCTAAGGTGATCAGGTTGTCCCACATGGGGCTCACGGTTTTTTTAATCCCCATTAGACAGATGAGGTAACTGAGGCACAGAGAAGTTAAGTGACTTGCCCAAGGTCACACAGCTGACTAGCGGTTGAGCCGGGATTAGAACCCATGACCTCTGATTCCCAAGCCCACGCTCTTTCCACTGAGCCACGCTGCTTCTCTAAGCTTCTCTAGATGAGTCCGTTAGTGGCAGGGGATCATGTTTACTAACTCTCTTATGTTTTTTCCAAGCATTTACTGCACAGGGTAATCATCCAATCTATACTGTTGATGAATTCTTACCAAATTGAAGTTCTAAGTTCTGTAGATTACTAGATCCAAAAGGGGTCATAATTGTTCCTCTCTGCTTCTGATGAGAGATGCTTCCATGGCCATGGGCCTGGTGGTTAGGAAACAACAGTAGAACCGGTTTACCAGAATGACCCCGTGGTTAAAGAGCTACTGGTAGTAAAGCAATTCAGTTCGAAAGATCATGATGAAAGGGATCAATCAGTCAATCAGTAGTATTTATTGAGTGCTTACTGGCTGCCGAACACTGTACTAAGTGCTTGAGAAAGTACAATACAAAAGAATCGGTAGACACGTTCTCTGTCCCCCAGGAGCTTACATTGTAGAGGGGGAGGCAGACACTGAAACTGTGAATAAGTACAAAGGAAGCAGTGTGGCCTAGTGGAAAGAGCATGGACCTAGAAGCCAGATCATCTGGATATTAATACCAGCTCTACCATTTACCTGCTCTGTTTATTGTTATAGTATCGATTCCTAAGCACTTAATACAGTGGTCTGTACACAGTAAGCACTCAAAAAATACGACCGACTGACTGTTCTACCTTCTATTTAGACTGTGTACCCCATGTGGGACAGGGACTGTGTCCAACCAACCTGATTAACTTGTATCTACCCCAGCTACAGTGCTTGACACATAGTAAGTGTTTAGCAATTTATTTCTTAACTAAAATAATAATAACCTAGCAGTTGTGTGTAGAGCTGGAGCCCAGAGACTCCATCAATCTGTTGGTCAAGGAGAAGCCTTGTGGTTAGAGCGCAGGCCTGGGAGTCAGAAGGACCTGGGTTCCCGATCCCGGCTCGCCACGTGTCCGCTGTGTGACCTTGGGCAAGTCACCTAACTTATTCGTGCCTCAGTTACCTCAGCTGTAAAATGGGAATTTAGATTTAGCCTCAGGTGGGAGAAGGGCTGTGTCCAACTTCATTCCCTTGTATCTACCTCAAGTCTTAGAACAGTACCTGGCACATGGCAAGTATGTAACAAATACCATTAAAAAAAATAAAAGCCCCAGGGGCCCAGGACTTGGTGGGTGATGGTGAAGAGGGAGGTGAGTTAGGGCCTATGATCTAATACCATTCCAGTTCCCTCATGATAAGTTAATAATGATGATGACATTTGTTAAGCGCTTACTATGTGCAAAGCACTGTTCTAAGCGCTGGGGGAAATGCAAGGTGATCAGGTTGTCCCACGTGGGGCTCACAGTCTTCATCCCCATTTTACAGATGAGGGAACTGAGGCCCAGAGAAGTGAAGTGACTTGCCCAGAGTCACACAGCCGACAAGCGGAGCTGGGATTAGAACCCATGACCTCTGACTCCCAAGCCCGGGCTCTTTCCACTGAGCACGAGTTAGTTTTCTTTCCTGGGTTCACCCCCAGTTGGCTACTGGGTCTCCCCCATAACACGAGGTACAGCCTCCCTTGCCAAATCACAAGCTGGGTAGCCCTGCCCCGTGGCCTGTTTCTTTGTCTGAGTTCCAAAGCCTTCATGGTTTCCAGTTTGGGTTGGTTGGGAGAGAAAGCAGTCCATCTTGGCAACACACTAGTATCTGTTGCATGCCTGAAGAGGTGTACTACAGTTAGGCAAGTGAAAAGAAGCTTTGTAGCAATAGAAAATTTCAATAATGTTTAGAACAATAACACTGCTAATCAAAAAGTCATTCAAATATAAAGAAGGTAAGTTGTATGTGTTATCGGAGAAGCAGCGTGGCTCAGTGGAAAGAGCACGGGCTTTGGAGTCAGGGCTCATGAGTTCGAATCCCAGCTCTGCCACTTGTCGGCTGTGTGACTGTGGGCAAGTCACTTAACTTCTCTGGGCCTCAGTTCCCTCATCTGTAAAATGGGGATGAAGACTGTGAGCCCCACGTGGGACAACCTGATCACCTTGCATTTCCCCCAGCGCTTAGAACAGTGCTTTGCACATAGTAAGCGCTTAACAAATGTCATCATCATTATTAACTTATCATGAGGGAACTGGAATGGTATTAGATCATAGGCCCTAACTCACCTCCCTCTTCACCATCACCCACCAAGTCCTGGGCCCCTGGGGCTTTTTTTTTTTTAATGGTATTTGTTACATGCTTGCCATGTGCCAGGTACTGTTCTAAGACTTGAGGTCATGGGTTCGAACCCCAGCTCTGCCACTTGTCAGCTGTGTGACTTTGGGCAAGTCACTTCACTTCTCGGTGCCTCAGTTCCCTCATCTGTAAAATGGGGATCAAGACCGTGAGCCCCACATGGGACAACCTGATTCCCCTATGTCTACCCCAGTGCTTAGAACAGTGCTCGGCACATAGTAAGCGCTTATAGTAAGTGTTCAATAATAATAATTATTATGGCATCTGTTAAGCGCTTACTATGTGCCAGGTACTGTACTTGGAGTTGAGGTGGATAAAAGAAAATCAGGTTGAGCACAGTCTCTGTCCCATGGGGGGCTCACAGTCTCAATCCCCATTTTACAGATGAGGGAACTGAGACCCAGAGATGTGAAGTGACTTGCCCACTGTCACACAGCAGACAAGTGGCGGAGCCGGGATTAGAACTCATGACCTTCTGACTCCCAGGCCTGTGTTCTAAGCACTATGCCATGTCGATGATTAACTATGCTGACAAAAATCAATGAGTTGAGATTTCAGTGCTTAGATTTTGCTTCCGATCCATCTCTGGAGGATTTTGGTCCTAGCAGGCAGGACCCGAACAATCCTCCATTATCCGGGGGAAGAGGATTGGGATTGAGGCTCGTAAACTCCCTCTAGACAAGAAGTTCATTTTGGGAAGGGAATGTTTCTACCAACTCAGTTGTGCTTTACTCTCGCAAATGTTTAGAACAGTGCTCTGCAAATAGTAAATACTCAATAAATTGATTGATTCATCATGTTTTCCTCCCCTCCATCTTGCTCTTCTTGCCCAAGAGTGTTTTCCCAGCTTGTCCACGAGGCTGCCGACAAATAGAGAAAAGAACATATGGTTTTGGATGCAAAGAGGACCCTGCCTTAGGTTAGAATCATCCTGGCAGTCAAAAAGAGCTCCCTTATTTCCAAAAGAAGTCCTTTAAATGTGTGTGGAGGCTTTGGGAATAGCCAGATATCAAAAAAACCCCTCTCCCAAACAGGGCCTCACCTTGAAAGCGACAAACACATTAGCAGAGCAAAGAGCCGATCTTGGGCACTCACAACTATCTGTTGTACATCTGCTTTTTCAGTAACACCCTCACACAGTGAACTCTCACTACCGGTGTCATCTTTGAAAACAAAGGGGAGTGACTGCTTTCTCTTCCACCCCTGGCTTCCCTGCTTCTGACCTTTCCTCCTCTCCCTCCTTCTCATCCCCTCTCTCGTCTTTCTTTCTATTTCTCTCTACCTCTCCCTTTCTTTCCCTCTTGCCCTCTCTCTCTGTCTTTACCTCTCTCCCTCTCTCTTCCTTCCCCCCCGACACCCCTGCCCTCTCTCTCCTCTCAGGGTCACACCTGGAGTTTCTAGTACTCTACCCATCTCCACTATGGGAGGACTCCACAGGCCTGAAGGCTGTTGTGGGGGTACAGCAAGTTCCTGGAAGAATCGTGGGCTGTGTGATAAAGAGAGAAGCTCAGTGAATGCTCAGCAAAGGTTGAGCCCACGTGGCCACCAGTGTGCAGGGCACAGTGGGAGCATATCCCCGAATGCTACAGTGAAGGGGGCAGGTGCCTGGAGGGATCGCATAGCAAATAATTGGAGTTGGCTGTGTTAATAATCATAATACTACTACTAATAATGCTTGTTAAGCACTTACTATGAGCCAATCACTGTTCTAAGCTCTGGGGCAGATATAAGTTAAACAGGTTGGACATAGGCCCTGTCCCACATGAGGCTCACACCTGTAAGTAGGAGGGAGTAGGATTTAATCCCCATTTTACAGTTGAGGTAACTGAGGTACAGAGAAGTTTAGCGACTTGCCGAAGGCCACACAGCAGATGGGTGGTAGATTGCTGATTTGAACCCTGCTCCTCTGCCTCTCGTGCTCTTTCCACTAGGCCACACCAATCTAAACCACACTAAACCAATCTGGCCCGACTCTGCTTTGCCCTCTAAGTATGGAAATTGTTTAGCGCTTACTTTGTGTCAAGCACTGTCTAAGCACTGGGGTATTTAGAAGCAAATCAGGTGGGACAAGCCACTTTCCCATTACTTCTTCCCAGTCTGCACACACGTTCTTACCTAACCTAGTGGAGTGAAATCTGTCCATCCAGACATAACCGCAACATCAGCTAGTACAAGACTGGATGCCCGTTTCTTTGGAGATGTTTCCCGTCGACTTCATAAAACGTTAGTGGAAAAAGCTGAAACAGCTCTAGCAACGTTAACTTAATTTCCCCGTTCTCCTTCAGCCTTGACTGTTTAGTAATTCTGCAGCCCAGTTACTCCTCTGCAGTAGAGATAGCATCTTTCGTGTGGGACGAAACCTAACGTAGGAAGCATTTCCACATAGAAAAACTATGTGACAACTTCAAACAGCAGCTCATAAAACTGCAACACTGTTGGAGAGGGGGAATTCCTTTAACTACTACTGACTCCTTGTGTTGGTTTTTCAAATATTGCACTAAAACACAGCCTGAAGCTGGTCAGTAGTTGGTTTTGGGTTTTTTTTTAATACCAATTCTTGTCTCAAGCATGTTCAGGAAAATCAGGCCGCGTGTTATTAAAGGGAACATCCGATCTAGAGCCTAGACTGAGTGTTAGCACAATATACCTCACCAGCTCTGCTTTCCCACTGGAAAAGGTGGCTCGGCTTCAGTCTGGGAGTATGGCAGAACTTGAAACAATCCTGTTTTTGTCCGTGGGTCGAATTTATATTGTACCGTGAGAGCGTAATCTTTAAATAAAATATCAAAAAATTGGAATGAAAAGTTTGCTTCAGATCTATTGATGATCATTGAGATAGGAGAACTTAAAAAAAAATTAAGCCGATTGGATGTGTCTAAATCAGGAAAAGATGAAATTTAGGAGAGGGTTCTAGTGCATATTGATATGAATTCTTATTATCAGGATGAGAAGTTTCTGAGGGAAGCCTAACTTTATACAGAGTGTGTGAGGAGATAAAGTGCTTAGTACAGTGCTTTGCACACAGTAAACGTTCAGTAAGTATGATCACTAATAAGAAAGGTGTCTCTATTAAAGATTCTCTGGCAAGATACTCACCAATCAGTCGTATTTAACACTGAAATAAATTTTTGGCAGAGTACAACAGAGTTGGTTGACCTGCCCGCAGTGAGCCTAGAGGGGGAGATAAGCATTGATGTAAATAAATAATTTATAATTTATAGATATCAATCGATCAATGGTACTTATTGTTTTCTTACTGTGTGCAGCAAGTTCATTCTCTCCTGCTACTATTCAGCTTTTTCTTCTGCTTACTATCTTGTCTATTCCTCCTTTATCAACACTCACTCCCACAACCCCCATCAGCTGTTCCAAGACCTTAAATCTCACAGAATGCCTGATGCCCCTACCGTATCTTTCGCTTACTACTCCATTCATTCAATCATATTTATTGAGCGCTTACTGTGTGCTTATTGTAAACCCACAGTACGTGCTTGAAAAAATTAGGTTGGCCACAACCCCTATCCCACATGGGGCTCACAGTCTTAATCTCCATCTAACAGATGAGGGAAATGAAGCACAGAGAAGTCAAGTGACTTGTCCAAGGTCACACAGCAGACAAGGGGCAGAGCTGGGATAAGAACCTAGATCCTTCTTACTCCCACGCCTGCGCTCTATCCGCTAGGCCATGCTGCTGCCTCCTAATAAATTATTACATCTACTTTCTTCCCTTCCCAGTACTGTCAAACTCTCTCATCTGGTTCCTTCTCCTCTGTATTCAGACATACTGAAGACTCCTCTGTGCTAAAAAAAAAAAAAAAAAAAGCATCTCTAGGATCTCACTGTCCCATCCACCTATCACCCCATCTCGCTGCTCATATTCCTGTCCAAATTCTTTGAAAGGTTTGTATGTCCCTGTGGCCTTCACTTTTTCTTTACCAACTCTGTTCTTCCCCCTTTACAGTCAGGTTACTGACACCTTTTACTGCCATGAAACCAAACTCTCCAAGATCACCGATGACCTTCTAGCCAAATCCAGTGGGTACTACTGGGTCTTACTCTTGCTGCCCTCTTGGCTGCTTTGGACAAGGGGAACCTCCGACTTAAAATATCTGAGACGGAACATCTCATCTTCCCACCCAAACCCTGTAAATGACTTTGCTATCGCTGTCGATAGCACCATCATGCTCCCCGTCTCACAGACCCATCACCTTGGCATTGTGTCTCTCATTTCACCTATATTTTGAACTTGTTACCCGATCCTGTCAGTTCCACCTTCCCTACATCTTCCCAGAATCCTCCATGACTTCTCCAAACTAACTGCCACTACCCAGATCCAAATACTTATCATAACTTCCCCTGATTACTGCATCATCCTCCCCATTGACCTCCCTCCCTCCTGTCCTCTCCCCACTCCAGTCCATACTTCACTCTGCTGTCCGGGTCATTTTTCTCCCGGGCTTTGAAGTTTACATCCCATAGACAATGGAGAAGGCAGCAAGATACAGCTTAACCATCATTTAGGAGGATGTCTCCAGGTAAACTGGTATTGGTTCAATGTGACAGGAATCCTTTGATGTCGCTGGATGAGTGATTTACATCCTAGGTAAATGAGCATTTATTTTGGGAGGGATATTGAGGACAAAGCAACCTCTCTGCTCCAGAAACCTCTGGGCTTTACTCTCGAGTCTGTGTGGGACCAATCTAGCATGGCCCCTCTCAGGATTGCACCTGGAGAGTTTCCAGTACTCTATCAGTCTCAGCTATGGGAGGGAGAGTCAAACAGAGGCCTGCCCACTCCATTCCTAGCTTGCCCAGTGGCTAGTGTGTGGAACACAATCTGCTACAAGTCCAAATTTGCCTGTGCTGGGCAGCAGCGTCATGGGAGAGAGTCGAGGGCAGAGGCTTGAGTTTACTGCGTGGAAGAAGGCGGTGGTAAACCACTTCTGTGTTTTTACAAAGGAAACTTTACGGATGCAAGCGATGGAGATGGGTCGTTCTGGGGGAGATGTGTCCATGGAGTCGCTGTGGGTCAGAGATGACTTTACAACATAAGACAAGTCTAGCTTGGGTCTTCACAGTTTGCTAGCTCCTGGCTGATTATCGGGGACCATCACCAATCTTCAGATCCATTGCTTGGAAGTTTCTGATGAGGATATTATCCAATAGTCTGTGGTTTATGGTCCTGTTTCAATATCAATCAGTGGTATTTATTGAGCACTTACTGCTTGTAGAGCACTGTACGGAGCGTTTGGGAGAACACAGTATTATAGAGTTGGTATGCACCTCCCTGCCCACAGTGAGCTTACATATATTGTTTTCAAATTAATAATAAAGCAGGCTACCTTCTGGACACTCTTTTTCCTCCTTCGATTCCTTATTTGGAATGGGTCTGTTTACTGTTATACTGTACTCTCCCGAGGGCTGAGTTCAGTGCTCTGCACAGAGTAAGCACTCAATAAATACAGTTGCATGAATGAATGGATGGAGGCATAAGTGCAGAGGTGATGCCGTGGAAAAGCTCTTCCTGCTGTTTCCCCTCCGAGCCGTGGGTGGGTACTCCTATATGGAACGCCGTACCACCACCATACGCGTCCCACCTTCAAAGTCTTGTTAAAATCACATCTCCAAAAGGCCTCATACGACTTGAGCCCTCGTTTCCCCTACTCCCTCTCCCATCTGTGTCACCCTTCTCCTTGGATTTGTATCCTTTATTCATCCCACTCCCAACACCACAGCACTTATGTACATAGCTGGTATTTATTCCAATGTCTCTTCTCCACTGAAGGGGAAGCTCTACCAGAGCTGTTATACTGTACTCTCCCACTCAGTAAACTCTCAGTAAATACAATCGATTGGTTTATGGACTGATTGATCTGCCGTTTCCTTTTCTGGGAGAGATGGGTTAGTAACGGAATCCCAATATTGGAATTTGGATCATGGGCAGGGAACAGATCTACCAAATTCGGTTGTACTATAGTCTCCCAAAGAGTACAGTTCCCTGCACACATTAAGCACTCGATAAATACCGTGGATTTTTTTGATGGAACAATTTTATGGATTCATTCTTTATTTCCTATCATGTACTTCCCTAATACACTCCAACACAGATATACCTCCTCACAATCACATACCTACATGCCTCTTCAAACACACAGGCATACATTTTTCTTACATTCATTCTTAATCCCAGCTCTGCCACCTGTCAGCCATGTGACCTTGGGCAAGTCACTTAACTTCTCTATGCCTCTGTTACCTCATCTGTAAAATGGGGATTAAGACTGTGAGCCCTAAGTGGGACAAGCTGACTGCCTCCTATCTACCTCAGCCCTTAGAACAGTGCTTGGCACCTAGTAAGAGCTTAACAAATACCACTATTATTATGTAGTAAGTGCTTAACAAGTATCAACATCATGATTATTCCAAATTCACTCACACACATGGCTGGCATTCCCAGACTCTATTTAAAATTTATGAGAGACTGTGACCTGGATGTCGTGAGCCTGAAAGAAAACATCCTTGAGCTTGTTTAACAATGGTGGTATTTGTTAAGCGCTTACTATGTGCAGAGCACCGTTCTAAGTGCTGGGGTAGATACAGGGTAATCAGGTTGTTCCGCGTGAGACTCACAGTTAATCCCCATTTTACAGATGAGCTAACTGAGGCCCAGAGAAGTTAAGAGACTTGCCCACAGTCACACAGCTGCCAAGTGGCAGAGCCGGGGGTCGAACCCATGACCTCTGACTCCCAAGCCTGGGCTCTTTCCACAGAGCCACGCCATTTCTTCTCTTTGAATTCTCGGTCAAAATAGGGTCAACAGTCTGAGCTGAACAGTTCTAAATTTGTTTTCCAGACTGAGCAGAGGGCAATTTTATTCAATTTATTTTGATATGAAATTAAAGCCTGAACTTCAAGGCACAACTCACGGAGCTTAAAACAAAGGCAAATGAGGCCGTAGGTAACCAAAGGCCTCCTGGTAGCTAAGGTTAGCTGTTTTTGGAGTATTCTGTGGGGTGAAGACTCTTCTCTCCCTCCTTTTCTCCAGGGGTCGAATTGTCCCAACCCTCCTTTGGCTCTAATCAAATTTAATCCGTTCCTCACTGATACCAGAAGCAGCGTGGCTCAGTGGAAAGAGCGCGGGCTTGGGAGTCAGAGGTCACGGGTTCTAATCCCGGCTCTGCCACTTGTCAGCTGTGTGACTTTGGGCAAGTCACTTCACTTCTCTGTGCCTCAGTTAGCCCATTTGGAAAATGGGGATCAAGTCTGTGAGCCCCTTGTGGGACAACCTGATCACCTTGTATCCCCTCCCAGTGCTTAGAACGGTGCTTTGCACATAGTAAGCACTTAACATATACCATCATTATTATTATTATGCTAGGAGTTCTTGGTTGCAGTGTCTTTTGCCATCTTGTCTAAATAACATCATCATGATGGTCTTTAAGCGCTTACTATGTGCCAAGCACTGTCCTATTCAAGGTAGTCAGGTTGTCCCAAGAGGGGTTCACGGTCTTAATCCCCATTTTACAGATGAGGTAACTGAAGCACAGAGAAGTTGAGTGATTTGCCCAAAGTCGCACAGCTGAGAAGTGAGCTGATCGGTGGCGAAGCCGGGATTAGAACCCACGACATCCGACTCCCAAGTCTGTGCTCTTTCCACCAAGCCACGCTGCTTCTCTGTCCTTAGCAGTTGTGACTCTGTCCTTTCCCATGCACTTAGCAAAATGCTCTGTACACAGTAAACACTGTGCTTAGATTGAGAACCCTATGTAGGCAGGGACTATGTCCAACCTATCTTGTATCCACCCAGTGCTTAGCACAGTGTTTGGCCCACAGTAAGCACTTAAATACCACTAGCATCGTCAGGTAGGGTTGACTGATCGATTAAGCTAGCGACTGTTCTCTGGAGTAACGTAAGCCACATTTCAACTTCGTCAATCAATGGCATTCATTGAGCACTTAATGCGTAGAGCACTGTACTAAGTGTTTGGGAGAGTACAACAGAGTTCATTCACTCAATAGTATTTATTGAGCGCTTACTATGTGCAGAGCACTGTACTAAGCGCTTGGAATGTACAAATCAGTAACAGATAGAGACAGTCCCTGCCCTCTGACGGGCTTACGGTCTAATCGGGGGAGACGGACAGACGAGAACAATAGCAATAAATAGAATTAAGGGGATGTACATCTCATTACAACAATGGCAAATAAGCTAGTCGGAAGGGGAGTGAATGTACTGTGCTTTCTTTATCAGTTGGGAAAGCCCTTTGGAATCCCTTTCATTGAAAACCACCCTTGACAACCTTAAAACATCGTTCTTGCTCTTGTGTAAGCAAAGGCAGGGGGATAGTGTTTGTTTCGATTGTGAGAAACCTTTGTGTAGAATGTCCAACTGTAAAATCTAGGAAAATAGGTCCTACTGTAAAAAAAAAAAAAAGTGTCTGCTCCAAAGCTTCCTTAAGTAGGGTCCCGGTAGAACTTAGCAAGCCTCACTGGAAGCTTGTTTTGTTCTCAGGGAGAGTTTGGAATTCCTTTAGGAATGCCGTCAAACTTCTAGCCCCAAGTCTATTCGTTAGGTAATTCCGGGGGCTCTTTATTAATGTTGGTGTTTGTTAAACGCTTACTATGTGCAGAGCACTGTTCTAAGCGCTGGGGTAGATACAGGGTCATCAGGTTGTCCCGCGGGAGGCTCACAGTTAATCCCCATTTTACAGATGAGGGAACTGAGGCACAGAGACGTGAAGTGACTTGCCCACAGTCTCACAGCTGACCAGTGGCAGAGCCGGGCGTCGAACTCATGACCCCTGACTCCGAAGCCTGTGACAGGAAGGAAGAAGCTGGCTGGTGTAGCGGATAGAGCGCTGGCCTGGGAGTCAGAAGGATCCGAGTTCTAATCCCGGCTCTGCCACGTGTCTGCTGTGTGATCTTGGGCAAATCACTTCTCTGTGCCTCAGTCATCTCGTCTGTAAAATAGGGATGAACGTGAGCCCCCTCTGGGACACGGACTGTGTCCAACCTGACTAACCTGTATCCAACCCAGTGCTTATTAGAGTGCCTGGCATATAGTAAGCACTTGACAGATACCATAAGGAAAGAACAGGCCAAAACTCCTTTTCCTACATCTAAGTATGGAATAAAGTTCATCTCGGTTTCATTGGCTTACTAAAGGAGAAAAGTAATAGTCACTGCTTTGCTTAATTCCAAAAAGAAAGAGATAAACCAACAATCACAAAATACTGGTGTCAATCTTCTAGGAAACTGCAAGGGAACGTTGAATGAATCAAGAACCGAATCCAAAGGGGTTTCTCATGGACTCACATTGGTGATTGAAATCCCTTTCTGAAATTTTAAGTTTCAGTGCAATTGCTTGAGCTTTCTCTACAGCCGCTGAGTTTTATTTTCACTTTTAACTTGCTGAGAATTAAAATATCTTCATCCTTTAAAAGTTAGAAATTTTAAACATTTTCAAATTGACCCTTCTGATGTTTGTAAACATTGCTTTCTCTTCATGGAAAACACCTTCTGCCCATCAGCATGTTGATGACTGGCTGGCTTTTTATATTTCTTTCTGTCTTTGGCAATGCACTTTCTTTCCACATTACAGGACATCTTCCACTTTTTATGTTAAAAAGAAACAACTGAAAGCACTTTGACTTATTCAACCCCTCAAATGTATTGAAAGCATTCCAGCTGATTCATTTTGAGGGTCACATAACTCAAACAGGTGAACTAAATTTACAGTATTTTCCTTCAATATTTGTTCCAAGCTATGTGCTATATTTCTCCTCCTACTCCATATTTTACAAATTCTTATTGACTTCTTTGGGAATTTTGGGCAGAGATTCTAATGCTGGTGGATGGTAGCAATGAAACTCAGACATTCAGCTAACTATCCAGTTCAATAATAATAATTATTATTATTATAATAACCATGGTATTTGTTAAGCATTTACTATGTGCCAAGCACTGTTCTAAGCACTGGGGGAGATACAAGGTAATCAGGTTGTCACACGTGGAGCTCGCAGTCCTAATCCCCATTTTACAGATGAGGTAACTGAGGCACAAAGAAGTTAAGTGACTTGCCCAAGGTTACCCAGCAGAAAAGTGGCAGAGCTGGGATTAGAACCCATGATCTCTGCCTCCTAAGCCCGTGCTCTTTGCAATAAGAGAATCCTATTATTCACAAGAAGCACAAGGAAAATGATGATTATGGTATTTAAGTGGTTACTCTGTGGTCATTCTATTCTAAGTGCTGAAAATATTACTAAATGTATATATAATTTCACTGGAATTTAAATGCCACATGATAAGCCTAGCTGTGGAAATAAAGAAACTATCGTGAAGGTTTCCCAATTATTTCATGGCTGAATTATTTTGATTAACTTCATGTTCAAGATAAAATGTGGCATTGTGCTGAAGTTTCCCACACTGCAGATCAAATAACAAAAGTCTAGACTGAAAATTGAAGTTTCTTGAAAATGCATTAATGAATTGATAAATGATAAAGGAGAATCAATTAAAAACGGCCAACTGAACTCAAAGGGCTCGAGGGAACCTAAAAAAAGCATAGCTAATGAGTATGAGTACCTGGGTGTATATGTGTATAGCAGAGTGGATATGAGCGGGTGTGTGGAGTGTCGTGTTCATAGTCAGTTGTGCTTACTGAGAAGCATTCGTTCAGTCGTATTTATTGAGCTCATACTGTGTGACGAGCAGTGTGGCCTAGTGGAAAGAAAAGGAGCCTGGTAGTCAGAGACTCCGACTTCTAGGCCGAGTGCTTCTACCTGCCTGTTGTGGTTCCCCAGGCAAGTCACTAAACTTCTTTGGGCCCCAGTTTCTTCATCTGTAAAATGGGGACTCAATATTCGTGATCTCTCCTCCTTAGACTGTGGGACAGGGCCTGTCTGACCTAATCACCTTTTATCTAATACAGTGTTTAGCCCATAGTAAACTCTTAAGAAATACCACACTTACTATTATCGTCTGTCTGAATGTTGTGCCGAGTTGATGTTCGCCCCGACCCCACAGCATTTATATACATATCTTTAAACTATAGATTATCACTTATTCATATTATGTCTCCCCCTCTATACTGTAAGTTCATTATGGGCAGAGACTATTTCTTCTAATTCTCTTGTATCATATTCCCTCAAGTGCTTAGTTCAGCATCCTGCACATATCAAGCACTCAATAAATACAGCTTTTTGATTGTACGTGTACTGGAATGTGTGGTCAACTGTAACTGTATGTAGGTGGGGTTGAGTGCGAGTATCCAAAGTTGAGTGGTGCAGACATCTGAGTAAGCATGCGGTTTTGCGGGGGGAGTATGCATGATTGAGCCTAGGGGTGGGTGTCGTCGTCCACGTCATTGAGAGTAGGCATGTGTGTGTTTGAGAGTGTGCAGTTAAGTGTGAGCAAATTAGTGTGTTAGTGAGGGCTATGAGGAAATGAGTGGGTGGGGTTGTGTAACTGTGTATACATAGCTGAGCATACAAGTAATAATGTTGGTATTTGTTAAGCGCTTACTATGTGCAGAGCACTGTTCTAAGCGCTGGGGTAGATACAGGGTCATCGGGTCGTCCCACGTGAGGTTCACAGTTAATCCCCATTTTACAGATGAGGTAACTGAGGCACAGAGAAGTGAAGTGACTTGCCCACAGTCACCCAGCTGACAAGTGGCAGAGCTGGGATTCGAACCCATGGCCTCTGACTCCCAAGCCCAGACTCTTTCCACTGAGCCACGCTAAAGTATTGGTGGATGGAATGCGAGTGGGCATATATTTAGTATATGGCAATTAAGACTGTGTGCCTGAGTGCAAGTGTCTGTGTCCGTATGTGTATGTCCACGTGAGTGTGTTTAAATATGTTTAAGTATGGGTTCATGAGTGTGTGTTTATAAGTGTGTAAGTGAGGGTGTGTGTGTGTGTGTGATTAAACATGTGTGTTTGAGTAGATGCAGGAAACCATGATGCTTAAAAGCCTTGTCTTTAAGCAACCTGACTGTGTGTGTTTGAGTGAGATTAAGCGTGTATGATTGAGTATTTATGTTCTATGTGTGTGAGTGTGTGTTTGTGCACATTTGGGGCTGGGCAAGTGTGGGTGCGTGGGTGTTTCTGACTTCCTATTTCTTCCATATCCTGCCTCCAGTAAGGGCAATTGTGCTAGGTACTTCTGATAGGGGTAATTTTAAAGCAAGGAGAGTAAGTCCTGCCAAGCGAAGCGGAGGCCATCAGATCCCTCTCCTCGCACCCTCGGGGTGTCTCTGGCACGGCAAAAGGCTGAGAGAAACTCCTGTGCACCAGTAGTTACATCAGAGAGTGCAAAACCATTCGATCGCCAGGCTAGTTCCCTCCAGGGTAATAAATAATAATAATGATGGCATTTGTTAAGTACTCACTATGTGCAAAGCACTGTTCTAAGCACTGGGGAGGATACAAGGTGATCAGGTTGTCCCATGTGGGACCCAGTCTTAATCCCCGTTTTCCAGATGGGGTAACTGAGGCCCAGAGAAGTGAAGTGACTTGCCCAAAGTCACACAGCTGACGAGTGGCTGAGCCGGGATTCGAACCCATGACCTCTGACCCCCAAGCCCGGCCTCTTTCCACTGAGCCACGCTGTAGTGCAGGGCGCCGATTGGGAACCGCTGCCTGGAGCTCAATCCATCAGAAAGAATAGCCGAAGAAAGGGTAGGGAAGTTCCCGGTGCCGGGAACTCTGCCCAAGCTAGAACGGGGTCCCGGCAGACGCCGGGGAGAATGTGCCAATTTAAAGCTCGTGAACTAAGATAGGTCTCGTCTGGATGCTGGGAAACCACTGATGGGTAGAAATCTGAATACCAAATGACGGGTTATTCCTGTTCACAGAGAGAAAAAGGCAAGAGCTCCACTTCACACATGTTTTGGGTTTGTTCATATCTGAGCAACACTTCTGTTTGTATGGCGCCTAGTCAAAGGAAAGCCTACACGAGATCAATCATCCCTTTCTCCACCAAGCCAACGGGGAGGACTGAAACACCAGGATATCATTTTCTAGAGCCCAGATGCTCTATTTGCCGGGTCGCAGTTTCAGCAGGCATGATGGTCATGCAATGGGGATTGATTAGATGCAGACCTTAGAAGGCCTTTCAAAGTCTTGGAGCAATTTTTTTTTTCCCTGAAACTGGGACCCTTCACTCCTTTCAGGTAAAAAAAAAAAAAAGAAAATTCCTCTTTGGAAGGAGAGAAAAAGGTTTCCTTAGTAAGGTTCAACATTGAATCTACACCTCCACAATGGCTTATTGCAGAGGAGAGCCTCTCCAACAGTGGGGAACCATTTCCTTAGAGAAAAGCTACGTTCCTTAGTCGCAGCCATTTTGATAGGTATCTACTGATAAGGTGGACACTGGAGTTCTCTCTTTGCTTTTATTCCACCCTTCATTTCAATTGCAGCAGGGTTAAAAAGCTCCTTGGAAGAATTCTATAGCTGGCTTAAATCACTCCAAGACAACAGATCTATTTAATCTTTTTAAAAACAAAAATGATCACTACATATTTTGCTTTTTAAGTACACAGAATAATAATAATAATAATAATGTTGGTATTTGTTAAGCGCTTACTATGTGCCGAGCACTGTTCTAAGCGCTGGGGTAGACCCAGGGGAATCAGGTTGTCCCGCGTGGGGCTCACAGTCTTCATCCCCATTTTCCAGATGAGGGAACTGAGGCACCGAGAAGTGAAGTGACTTGCCCAAAGTCACACAGCTGACAGGTGGCAGAGCTGGGCTGCGAACCCATGACCTCTGACTCCCAAGCCCGTGCTCTTTCCAGTGAGCCACGCTGCTTCTCTTAATACTAATAATAATGTTGGTATTTAAGTGCTTACTCTGTGCAAAATGGCAAAGAAGCCATTTTTGGGGTATAATCAGCTTAGTCTATAGGGTGGGTAGTCTTAATTGTCCTACTAGGTATACTGAATGAGCCACTCTCTCACAGTTCTGCTCATGCAGTACCCTGTGGGAGTCAGCATCAGGGATGTTGCTCAATTTTTTGGATTCCAAAGTAATTAATGTTGGTATTTGTTAAGCGCTTACTATGTGCAGGGCACTGTTCTAAACGCTGGGGTAGATAAAGGGTAATCAGGTTGTCCCACGTGAGGCTCACAGTCTTAATCCCCATTTTACAGACGAGATACCTGAGGCACAGAGAAGTGAAGTGACTTGCCCACGGTCACACAGCTGACATGTGGCGGAGCCGGAATTCGAACCCATGACCGCCGACTCCCAAACCCATGCTCTTTCCACTGAGTCACGCTGCTTCTCATAGGTCCGGTTTGAATTGAACTCCGGGTTTCTATGAATTGTGTTGTTTAGAGTGTAAAGAGCTTGAGAGCATGGGTCGTGTCTACTAACTAGATTGTAGAGTCCGCTCCCGAGTGCAGCGTGGCTCAGTGGGAAGAGCCCGGGCTTTGGAGTCAGAGGTCATGGGTTCGAATCCCGGCTCTGCCACTTGTCAGCTGTGTGACTGTGGGCAAGCCACTTCACTTCTCTGGGCCTCAGTTACCTCATCTGTAAAATGGGGATGAAGACTGTGAGCCCCACGTGGGACAACCTGATTCCCCTGGGTCTACCCCAGCGCTTAGAACAGTGCTCTGCACATAGTAAGCGCTTACCAAATACCAACATTATTATTAGTGTAATGCTTTGCACACAGTAAGTGCTCAATAAATGCTACCGTTTGACCGTGAGCAACCTTTTTGATCAATCCGGTTTTCCTTTCCTTCCTTTTCCAAGAGTACGAGGGTGTCCAAATCCCAAACGACAATGCGCTGCTTCAGAAAGTTTGGTCAGAGAGGAGCTGGACTTTGAAAAAGCTCAAACCCCAAAGACGAAAGGCGCTTCTACGAATGTGGCTTGAAAATCTAGACGAATCTGTTCACCGTTTGACACTGTATTATAGTTTCTCATGTTAAGAAGTTAAGTATTGTCATTAGTCATTGAATAGCCATTACTGCCAAATATAATAATACCATTCATTCTAGCCCAAACACTGTGGATTTCCAATGTTATTTTCAAAGATGTTGAATATACTTACCAATAATGAAATTCAAATAGTCTTAGAAATGACATTAGGAGACTATCATGACCCTCATAATTACCTGCTTCCTGTGTTCCAAGTCTATTTGATATATTTTTCTGAAAAAATATTTGTCCTCCTAGTTATTCCACCATTTGCTAGGTTATTTTTGAAGGGCTTTGAAAGCCCAGTAGTTGTACATTAAACAAAAAATTTAAATGTTTTTCCCCTTTATCACCTTCTTGAAGGAGCTAGTATAGGCTCTATATTAAACTCCATATATCTGTTACTTTTTATCATTCATGTGCACCTTATCAGATCAAAAATCATTCTCACAGGCCATTCTGTGGAAAATCCAAGGAAAATCCACTCTTATTCTAGATTTTTCCTCCGATTTCTCTGTTCATTTTTAAACAAGACTGGATCAACAGTCATTTATTGATTCATGTTGTTTCGTTTGTTCTCCGGCAGAACATACTGCTGTTAATCATCTAAAATGATTTCTTTTTGATTTCAAATGACAGTTTTTGAATTTTGTGATATTTTAATGAAGTTGAATGTTGATGAATATTTTAATCTGTTAACCGTCTGTCCTCTCTTTACATAGAGACGACAGAGAGTACATACAGAGAAGCAGCGTGGCTTAGTGGCAAGAGCCTGGCTTGGGAGTCAGAATTAGTGGGTTCCATTCCTGGCTCCACCACTTGTCTCCTGTGTGACCTTGGGTGAGTCATTTAACTTCTGTGCCTCAGTTACTTCATCTGTAAAATGGGGATTAGGACTGTGAGCCCCACGTGTGACAACCTGATTACCTTTTATCTATCCAGTGCTTAAAACAGTGTTTGGCACCTAGTAAGTGCTTAACAGATAATCTAATTATCATTATTATTATTACATTTATTCTAGTGTGACTTGGTTTTTAAAACTACAGGCTTTTTTTTAAAAGCAATTTTGCAGAAGTGTATCATTTGCAACGTGATATTGAATTGTTTGCTTTTTTGCACTCATTTGTAAATATGATCTTACTACTGCTCCTCTTGCATCTGTTTGTCTTTTGAGACTAAGCTCCTTGAGGGAAGGACTTGTGTCTTTCCCTCCTGCTGTAGTTCACAAGAGCCCGGCTGTGCTCAAAAAAATGGATCATGGCAATGATGGTTCCCCCTCTCTTGTGCCATCTGAGGTAACGTTATTTTCACGTCTCCAAAAATCGTAATAAAGTTCATGCCAGAGTTGCATCTAGGGGATTGGTGTGGCTGGTAATAGAACTCATTCCCCTTGATTCCTAAGGTGGAGTGCAGCCAGTATGGGGAAAACAAATTACAAAATAGTGACACAGATAGAAGCAGTAATCATGGTACTTATTAAGTGACTAAGAAGTACAGTGCACTGTCCTGAGCACTGAGAAAGTACAAGATAAGCACAAGATACATTCCCTGCTTACATTTCCTGCTCACAAGGAGTTTATACTATGCTAGAGGAGGTAGACATTCAAAAAATAGTCATAAGCAGTGAAATCAGAAGGAGTAATACTGAATATTTGAAGCAGCGTGGCTCAGTGGAAAGAGCATGGGCTTGGGAGTCAGAGGTCATGAGTTCAAATTCCCGCTCTGCCACTTGTCAGCTGTGTGAGTGTAGGCAAGTCACTTAACTTCTCTGTGACTCAGTTCCCTCATCTGTAAAATGGGGATTAACTGTGAGCCTCCCGTGGGACAACCTGATTCCCCTGTATCTACCCCAGCGCTTAGAACAGTGCTAGGCACATAGTAAGCGCTTAACAAATACCAACATTATTAATGTTGAATGGAATATACATCGATTTGTATTTACAGGAGCTGAGGATGGACATAAATAAAAATACAAGTGCAAGAGGTGGCTGAAGGATTGATAAGAATTATCGGGTGCTGAATTCATCCTATAAATCAATCAGTAGTATTTACTGAGTGCTTACCGCATGCAAAGCACTATACTAAGCACTCGGAAGAGTACGATACAATATAGGTGGTAGACATGATCCAATCAGTCGTATTTATTGGATGCTTACTCTGTGCAGAGAACCGTATTTATTGCTTGGAAGAGTACAGTACAACAGAGCTGATACATTCTCTGCCCACGAGGAGGTTACAATCTAGATCCCTGATTTTAAGGAGTTTACAATCTAGCTGGGGAGACAGACATTAAAATAAATTAGAGAGAGGAAGCATTAGAGCATAAGGATACGTACATAAGTGATGTGGGGCTGGAGATGGAGTGTGTATCACCTATCTGAAGGGGTACGTACCCAGTGCATAGACAGTGGAGAAGGGAGGGAGAGTAGAGTCGAGGGATTCATTCAATCATACTTATTGAGCGCTCACTCTTTTCAGAGTACAATAGAGCAATAAAGAGAGACAGTCCCTGCCCACAATGAGCTTACAGTCTGGGGAGGGAGTGGGGAGGTGTGGGAGAGGAGGGGGTGAAATGAGAAGTGAATCAGGGTTTTGAAGATGGAGAGGGTGGTGATTTATCAGTTATGAAAGCAGAGGGAATTCTAAGCAGGAGGAAGGTTGTGAGCAAGGGTTGATGGCGAGAAAGATGAGATTGAGGTACGGTCAGTAGGCTGATATTAGAGAGCAAAGTGAACCGGCTGGATTGTAATAATAATGTTGGTATTTGTTACGCGCTTACTATGCGTAGAGCACTGTTCTAAGCGCTGGGGGAGATACAGGGTAATCAGGTTGTCCCACGTGAGGCTCACGGTCTTCACCCCCATTTTACAGATGAGGTAACTGAGGCACAGAGAAGTGAAGTGACTCGCCCACAGTCACACAGCTGACAAGCGGCTGAGCCGGGATTGGAACCCATGACCTCTGACTCCCAAGCCCGTGCTCTTTCCACTGAGCCACGCTGCTTAGTGGGAGAGAAGTAAGGTAGGATAGGAGGGGGAGACCTGACTGAGTGCTTTAAAGACAGTCATGAGAAGTTTCTGTTTGATGCGGAGGTGGGTGGACAACTATTGGAAGTTTTTGAGGAGTGGTTAGACAAACGGGATTTTTTTTGGAAAAATGAATTGGGCAGCAGTGTGACCTATGGCCTGGAGAGGGGAGAGGTAGAATGAAGGGAATTCAGTGAGGAGGCTGATGCAACAGTCAAGGTGAAAAATGACAAGTGTGTGAATCAGCATGATAGTTTGGAGAAGAAAGGGCAGATTCAAGAGATGTTCTGAAAGTAGAGCCAACAGGATTTGGAGACGGACACCCCACACATCTAATCCTTCACCAAAGCCTGCCGGTCTCACCTTTACAATATCGCCAAGATCCGCCCTTTCCTCTCCATCCAGACGGCTATCGTACTGGAACAGGCTCTCATAATATCCCGGCTGGATTATTGTGTCAGCCTTCTCTCCGATCTCCCTTCCTCCCGTCTCTCCCCGCTCCAGTCTATTCTTCATTCCGCTGCCCAGATCATCTTCCTACAGAAACGCCCTGGGCATGTCACTCGCCCGCCTTAAAAACCTCCAGTGGTTGCCTATCAACCTCCGCAGGAAACAAAAACTCCTCACTCTGGGCTTCAAGGCTCTCCATCACCTTTCCCCCTCCAACCTCACCTCCCTTCTCTCTTTCTACCGCCCACCCCGCACGCTCCGCTCCTCTGCCGCTCACCTCCTCACCGTCCCCCGTTCATGCCTATCCCGCCTTCGACCCCTGGCCCACGTCCTCCCACTGTCCTGGAATGCTCTCCCTCCTCACCTTCACCAAACTAACTCTCTTCCCCTCTTCAAAGCCCTACTGAGAGCTCACCTCCTCCAAGAGGCCTTCCCAGACTGAGCTTCCCCTTTTCCCTCTGCTCCCTCTGTTGCCTCTCTGCCCCTCCCTTCACCTCCCCTCAGCTAAGCCCCCTTTCCCTCTGCTCCTCCCCCTCTCCCTTCCCCTCCCCTCAGCACTGTGCTCATTTGTATATGTTTTTATTACCCTATTTGTTTTGTTAATAAGGTGTAGGTCCCCTTGATTCTATTTATTGTGATTATGTTGTCTTGTTTTTGTTCGTCTGTCTCCCCCGATTAGACTGTGAGCCTATCACCGGGCAGGGATTGTCTCTATTTGTTGCCAAATTGTACATTCCAAGCGCTTAGTGCAGTGCTCTGCACATAGTAAGCGCTCATTAAATACTATTGAGTGAATATGTGGGTTGGATGAGAAATGAGCCAAGGACAGCACCAAGGTATTATCTCTAGAGTGAAAGCTTGTCTCTAGATTGTAAATTCAATGTGGGCAGGGAATGTGTCTGCTAATTCTGTTGCATTATAGGAGAGCTCTCAGTAAGTGCTCAGTAAATACCACTGACTGATTGTTACGGGTTTGTGGGACAGAGAGGATCGTGGTGCTGTCTGCAGTGATAGGAAATTCGAGGAGGATAGGCTTGGGGTGGGAAGATGAGTTTTGTTTAGAACATGTTAAAATTTGAGGTGTCAGTGGAACATCCAAGTAGAGATGTCTTGAAGACAGGAGGAAACGTGAGACTTCAAAGAAGGAAAGGAAGTGGGGGCTGAAGGGATAGATTTGAGAGTTATCCATCAGGGAAGGCTGATTGAGGAGGTTGTGAGGGCTTGGAAGGTAGGGAGGAGGGTGAACCAGGTATAATGACCTCGGCAGGGGGCTGGAAGCAAGCAAGATGAAAGTGACGTACAGTCAGGAGGAATAGAGGAATGGGGAATTGAGCAGGAACGTCTTCTCCCACTCCCTCTGCACTCCCTGACTTGCTCCCTTTGTTCATACCGTCCCACAGTGTTTATGTACATATCTATAATTTATTTAGATTAATGCCTGTCTCCCCAATCATTCACACTGTAAGGTCATTGTGGGCTGGGAACATGTCTGTTTATTGTTGTATTGTACTCTCCCAAGTGTTTAGTGCAGAGCTCTTCACACAGTAAGCGCTTAATAAATAGGATTGAATTAATGGGTGAGCAGAACTAATAAGATAAAAAGAGCAGGTGAAAAGCCTCGAAACCGACAATATGGACTCTTAGCCTGATGTGGTAAGAGATGGGTAACAATTTTCAGGAATTTGAGCAGGGAAGAGACGTATACTCATGAACACTTCAGATAGATGTGCTTGGCACATAGTAAGCGCTTAAATACCATTATCATTTTTATTATCATTAAAGATGGTCTGGGAAGCAGCATGGTGAATGGACTGAAAGGAGGAGAAACTGAAGGTAGGAAGACCCATGAGGCTATCGATGATGCAAACTCCATATCAGGATATGATGAACACTTGACCTGGGATGGTGGCTATATGAGTGAAGGGGCGGATCTGCAAAACATTTTTTCAGGAAAAATCAGCAAATTTTAGCAATCGATCGGCTGGGTGAGCAGAATGACAGTGAGGAGTCAAGAATTATACCAAGGTAGAGGGTTTAAGACACTGGGAAAATGGTGTGGTTGTTAACGGATGGGAAAATGAGGAGACTGGAAGATTGAGGAGAGATGAGAAGTGCAAATTTAGATATATTGAATTTAAGGTCCCAGGGACCATTTATCACACGTCACTGATCATTTCACCTCCTCCAATCAGGATGCAAAGGATGGAAAAGGCAGGTGGGCTTTCAAAGTTGAAGAGTTGTGGGATTTCTGTGAGCAGGATTTATGGGAATGCAAAACAGAGAGAGGCCTTATATACAAGCTGTATTTATTTTCCTGCCACAAGCTCAGTTATACATGTATTATTGCAAACCCTGAACCGCCAGCATGTAAACTCGATTTCTAGCTAGAGTTTCGAGGAAGGCGGGAGCAAGCAATTCCCGGCCCAGTATTTGATATCTCCCTTTCTCTGGCGCAATTGCCCAGGGCTCACCAAGTTGAAGTCTCCACTCTTGTCTCGGTGGTCACGATGCAGGCTTCCCCAGCACCGGGCAGACGGCCGGGATTCCAGACCAGCTGGAGCTTCGGCTTCAGCTGCCAAGATGCTTCAAATTTGGTCTGTCCTTTTGGTTTATTTATCCCTCAGGCCTTTGTTCAAGCCATGCCAGGGCAAATGCAATCCCTGTTCTGCCTTTCTGTTAACCATGGGGATCGGCAAATTCCTCCTTAAGAGGTTCCTCCTCGTTACGTGGTGACGGGGTGAAGTTCACCTAGGTTTTGGAAGCTGGACCTTCCTAGGCTTTGCAGTGGTCAACACAGGCTTAGCAGAAGTCTAAACTATTTTGCATCTGGCGGTCAATGGTCTAGGACACAGTGGAGATGTCTCAGAGGCAAGAGGGAATAATTCGGGTTCTTAGTTAAAAAATGAAAACCATCAGACAACACCATTTATAAATTAGAGTAAGGATGAATCCTCTGGCCATTAATTTTTCCATAAGTTATTCAAACTGAGCACGATGAGAGGATTTAATATCTGATTATGTTTCCTTTGATGTGCCAGGAATAAATTTGGGTAACTGCAGGAGTTTGCTTCTCAGCCATATTTTTCAGGAACTATTGTGTAGCCCTTGTGACAACAATCCTGTGCATGGGTAAATGTGCCCCATACACACATTCCATAATTCCTTTTTCTTGGGAGAAATGGGAATAAAGGAATTCCAAATGAACCAAGCACTCTTCAGCCCAAGATAAAGTACAGTCAGCTTTGTTATACAAAAAAAATAAGAAAAACAACAAAAAATGTTTGGATTGGAATGTACGTTTATTTCTCTACTCCTTCCCCTTGAATAGTAGTTGAACGAAGCCACTTTATACTTGTTTGTTAAATATTGTCAGGCATGTGTTACATGGATCGAAAAAAAGGCATTTGAAGTTTTTGGAGCTACTTAGCATTTAGCCAAATAGTTTGGGCCATTATTAGGAAATGCAAATCCAACATAAACAGTAAGTTAAATCTTACTAGATTTTCTGTACCTCAGCAGTAACCGTTTGGGAAATAGGTTGTTCTAATTTAATAAGAATCAGGCAGTTTGATCATGTACAAAATACGCTACCATACAGTATTTTATTTAGCTGACAGGCCCGTTTTCTTGGGTAATTTTGAAGTCTGATCAGCTGGCTAGGGCAACAAGTAGATGATGAAGAGTTGCAAGAAGAAGCAAAGTGTTTGGAAGAAAAGAACACGCTGATGTGAAACTTGAAATAAAGTTACTCAACTCTGGCCATGGCAACCCGAGACAAGGTGCAAGTTTTTTCCTGAACTGCCTCACTCCAGGTTTTAAAGGTGCTGATTTTGTGAAGGCTGGATTTTCAGGGTGCTAATGGATTTAATAAAAACCCAAGTTCTCTCACCAGGCTATTTTATTTACAGTAGGGTCAAACCTGGAAAAAACCTCCAAATTTTTTTTTTAAATTGTTTTTCCCTTAATGATAATATTAATAATAATGATGATAACATTGAAGTTCTTACTATATTCCAAGCAGGATATTATGTGCTGGAGTAGTTACAAGATAATTAGGTCGTACATGGGGCCAACAACTTAAGTAGGAGGGAAGATAGATATTGAATCTCCATTTTACCGATGAGGCAACTGAGGCACAGATAAATTAAGTGACTTGTGCCGATCAAATGGCCAGTATGTGGCGGAGCCAGAATTAGAACCCAGATCCTCTGACTTCCAGACGGGGGTTCTTTTAACATTTTTACCAGCGTTCTATATTTGGGAATGTGTTATCTGGAAGGACTGGCCATTTAAAAAATAGTATTTTAGTATTTTTTGAGGAATTCCTTCCACCATTCATTCATTCATTCGATCGTATTTATTGAGCGCTTACTGTGTGAAGAGCACTGTACTAAGTGCTTGGAAAGTACAATTCAGCAACAAATAGGGACAATCCCTGCCCAACAGCGGGCTCACAGTCAGTAAGGGAACATCCTTGAGGAATTAGCATCCCCCAGTCAGTTTTCCTCATTTAATTTATGTGCCATCATTCTTGTTATTTTTAATTTATGTGCCGTCGTTCTTGTTATTTTTAATTTAGCACCATCAAAACCACAGTTTTAGATATAGATTGAGTGTGGTACTGATGTTGCATTCCTATATCCAAGGTGCTTCAGCATTTGAGAGTCAGAAGGTTTTAGCCATATATGTCATTTGCAAAGACTTGAACAGGATTAATATTTCTGAATATATGATGGTCACCAGATAGTATTGCCTATGAATAAATTATAAGATAAGTGAAACTTGAAAGCAGTGGAAATTTAAACCCAGTTTTTATCCCTCCACCAATATATTTGATACCATAAAAAAAAAAGTGACAGAGAAGGTTTTAGGAGCCAGAGCCTTTAGATTCCAGGCCCATGTTCTTTCCTCTAAACCATGATGGTCGCATCCGGTCAACAGTGACTGTAGGGCTGTACTGATGGGCTTGTATTCCCCCTCTGTCTCCACCATCTTAACCTTGGGTTCCATGGATGGCCTATGGCCCTACTATTTGGCAGAGGAGAGAGAATGTCCT